>NC_060191.1:69539032-69561532 GCF_021184085.1 Oncorhynchus gorbuscha | reverse complement strand
TGTTACGTTTATAGACAAACGACAGATTCTGCAGTGACTGCTTGTTGCACACACACACACACACACACACACACACACACACACACACACACACACACACACACACACACACACACACACACACACACACACACACACACACACACACACACACACACACACACACACACACACACACACACACACACAAGCACAGTCACACACACACAAGCACAGTCACACACACACACCGTCTCACACACACACACACACACACACACACACACACACACACACACACACACACACACACACACACACACACACACACACACACACACACACACACACACACACAAACACAAACACACATAATATTGATAGATATGCTGGGAAATGACTAACATGTGTTCAAGGTAGATAACAAAGGAGTTTTCAGCAAAGGACTGGGCCTGTCTTAAACGCTCAACTGTCATTGTCCATTTTCGTTGAATAGAATCATTTAAGACACGTAGGAGGAGGATAGGGGGGAGGAAATTAGGGAGAGGGTAGAAGGTAGCGGGAAGGGAAGAAGGAGAGAGGGTAGAGGGTAGATGGAAGAGGAGTATGAGAGAGGGAGAGAATAGAGGGTAGAAGGAAGGTGAGAATGAAAGAAGTAGAGGGTAGAGGGTAGAGGGTAGAAGGACAGGGAAATGAGAGAAGTAGAAGGTAGAGGGTAGAAGGAAGAGGAGAATGAGAGAAGTAGAGGGTAGAAGGATGGGAGAATGAGAGAAGTAGAGTAAGAGGGTAGAGGCTAGAAGGACGGGGGAATGAGAGAAGTAGAGGGTAGAAGGACGGGGAATGAGAGAAGTAGAGGGTAGAGGGTAGAAGGATGGGGAATGAGAGAAGTAGAGGGTAGAGGGTAGAAGGATGGGGAATGAGAGAAGTAGAGGGTAGAGGGTAGAAGGATGGGGGAATGAGAGAAGTAGAGGGTAGAGGGTAGAAGGATGGGGGAGTGAGAGAAGTAGAGGGTAGAGGGTAGAAGGACGGGGGAGTGAGAGAAGTAGAGGGTAGAGGGTAGAGGGTAGAAGGATGGGGAAATGAGAGAAGTAGGGTGTAGAGGGTGGAAGGACGGGGAAATGAGAGAAGTAGAAGGTAGAGGGTAGAAGGGCGGGAGAATGAGAGAAGTAGAGAGTAGAGGGTAGAGGGTAGAAGGACGGGGGAATGAGAGAAGTAGAGGATAGAGGGAAGAAGGGCGGGGAATGAGAGAAGTAGAGGATAGAGGGTAGAAGGATGGGGAATGAGAGAAGTAGAGGGTAGAGGGTAGAGGGTAGAAGGACGAGGGAATGAGAGAAGGACGGGGGAATGAGAGAAGTAGAGGGTAGAGGGTAGAATGACGGGGGAATGAGAGAAGTAGAGGATAGAGGGTAGAAGGATGGGGAATGAGAGAAGTAGAGGATAGAGGGTAGAAGGACGGGGAATGAGAGAAGTAGAGGGTAGAGGGTAGAAGGACGGGGAATGAGAGAAGTAGAGGGTAGAGGGTAGAAGGACGGGGAATGAGAGAAGGACGGGGGAATGAGAGAAGTAGAGGGTAGACGGTAGAAGGATGGGGAAATGAGAGAAGTAGAGGGTAGAGGGTAGACGGTAGAAGGATGGGGAAATGAGAGAAGTAGAGGGTAGAGGGTAGAGGGTAGAAGGAAGAGGAGAATGATAAAGGTTAGGGAAGGGGAGAAGGGGGTGAGGTAGTGGTTTTGTCTATCCTGGAAACATCAGGAACTGAATGAATACCGACTATAGCCATGTCTATATATTACAGCAATAAATAAAATAAAATACAATTGTGTTTGTCACATGCGCCAAATACTACAGGTGTAGACCTTACTGTGAAATGTTTACTTACAACCCCTTAACCAACCATACAGTTTTTAAGAAAATTAAGTGCTAAGAAAATATTTACTAAATAACCTAAAGTAATGAAAAAAGTTAAAACAATTAAATAACAATAACGAGGCATTATACCGGGGGTACCGGTACCGAGTCAATGTGCAGGGGTACAGGTTAGTCGAGGCAATTGGGGTAATATGTACATGTAGGTAGGGGTAAAGCAACTATGCATAGATAATAAACCGCGAGAAGAAGCAGCGTAAAAAAAGGCGGGGTCAATGCAAATAGTCCAGGTAGCCATTTGATTAACTGTTCAGGAGTCTTATGGCTTTGGGGTAGAAGCTATTAACCTTTTTGGGATAGGGGGCAGCATTTTCACTTTTGATGAATAGCGTGCCCAGAGTGAACTGTCGCCTACTCTGTCCCAGATGCTAATATATGCATAGTATTATTACTATTGGATAGAAAACACTCTGACGTTTCTAACACTGTTTGAATGATGTCTGTGAGTATAACAGAACTCATATGGCAGGCAACAACCTGAGAAAAATCCAACCAGGAAGTCGGACATCTGAGATATGTAGTTTTTCAAAGCTTGGCTTACCGAATACACATTGAGATATGGATAAAGTTGCACTTCCTACAGCTTCCGATAGATGTCAACCTCTTTGTGTCAGTGGTCTGGCAGAGAGCCTTGGTCTCATGATGCTCACTCCCGACAGAGTTACTTCTCGTTCCAGTGCTTTTCTGAAGACAGTGGAATTCTCCGGTTGGAACATTATTGATGTTTTATGTTAAAAACATCCTTAACCGGTTAGTCCTATAGGGGCAGTATTTCATTTTTGGATAAAAAGACGTGCCCGTTTTTAGCGCAATATTTTGTCACGAAAAGATGCTCGACTATGCTTGGAATTGATAGTTTTGGAAAGAAGACACTCTGACGTTTCCAGAACTGCAAAGATTTTCACTGTGAGTGCCTTAAAACAAAACCTACAGGCAAAACCAAGATGTTTGAGCGACCAGGAAATCAACAGGATTTCTGATGGCACGTTTTCCATGATCGCCTTATATGGCTGTGAATGCGACAGGAATGAACGGACACTTCCTATCGTTTCCCCAAGGTGTCTGCAGCATTGTGACGTATTTGTAGGCATATCATTGGAAGATTGACCATAAGAGACTACATTTACCAGGGGTAAAACCCTGACACCTAGCCTGACAGGGAGTGGCTGCCGATCACTCCCTGGCCGCCGGATCACTCTCTGTGTGTGTGTGTGTGTGTGTGTGTGTGTGTGTGTGTGTGTGTGTGTGTGTGTGTGTGTGTGTGTGTGTGTGTGTGTGTGTGTGTGTGTGTGTGTGTGTGTGTGTGTGTGTGTGTGTGTGTGTGTGCGTGTGTGTGCGTGACAGAGATGGATGGTGTTTATAGTACAAAACCTAAAGGTAAATGCCACACCTGTCTGTCACTTCACGCCTGCTCTTCCTGACACACTAGGTCTGACAGCCTGGCATTTACACACCACACTCACCTGACATATATACACACACACACACACACTCACACACACACACATGCAGACACACAAACAAACCCACACACTCACACACACAAACACACACACACACACACACACCTCATATTGATAAACACCCCTCAGAATGTTGAGACTTGAGCTTTATTCACAATGTTTGTGTAATGTCTACTGAGATCTCTGTTTAGGATGTAGAAGGCATCTAGGATGTGACATGTCGATGCACAGGAAGGAGATTCATCTGTCACCTACATTTCAAACCAGACACGGTGTGCTTTATAGTTTACACCCTGTAGATACGTATGCTACTGCCCTTCTAAATATTATCAGCTTATCCACCGTGCTTGTCTCTTTCTGTTAGTCACCAAACGTCTCACAGGTCTCAATAATACAGATCAGCCAATACGTAGCTAACTGGGCCATGGAGGAGGAGGCTTACAGACAGGAAACATTTTTCACACATACACACACATACACACACACACTGTCAAACACACACACACACATGCACGCACGAACACAAACACACACACACACAAATAAACACACACACAAACACTCACTCACACACACACTCTGTCACACACACACCGAGACTGAGCCTTGGTGGCAGCTGTTGACTGATGTGTAAAACTCTTGTGTTGATGTTCTTAAATTGAGATCCGAGGGATTCATGGTCAGGGTCAGGGTCAGGGTCAGGGTCAGGGTAAGGGTCAGGGTCAGGGTCAGGGTAAGGGTCAGGGTCAGGGTAAGGGTCAGGGTCAGGGTAAGGGTAAGGGTCAGGGTCAGGGTAAGGGTCAGGGTCAGGGTAAGGGTCGGGGTCAGGGTCAGGGTCAGGGTCAGGGTTAGGGTTGGGTTGGGTTGGGTTAGGGTTAGGGTTAGGATTAGGGTCAGGGTCATGGTCAGGGTAAGGGTCGGGGTCAGGGTCAGGGTCAGGGTTAGGGTTGGGTTGGGTTAGGGTTACGGTTAGGGTTAGGGTTAGGATTAGGGTCAGGGTCAGGGTTGGGTTGGGTTAGGGTTAGGGTTAGGATTAGGGTAAGGGTCAGGGTCAGGGTCAGGGTTAGGGTTGGGTTGGGTTAGGGTTAGGATTAGGGTCAGGGTCAGGTTCAGGGTTGGGTTGGGTTAGGGTTAGGATTAGGGTCAGGGTCAGGGTCAGGGTCAGAGTCAGGGTTTGGGTCAGGGTTTGGGTCAGGGTTAGGGTAAGGGTCAGGGTCAGGGTTAGGGTTAGGTTCAGGGTCAGGGTTAGGTTTAGGGTCAGGGTCAGGGTCAGGGTCAGGGTTAGGGTCAGGGTCAGGGTCAAGGTTTAAGAGGGTTTATGTTTGTATTGGTGACAATCATTGGGTTGCACGGGCCTATTGGTTAGGGTTAGGGTTAGGTTTAAGAGGGTTTATGTTTGTATTGGTGACAAACCTTGGGTTGCACGGGCCTATTGCACCTTTGACCGGTCTGGAGAAAGTGGGAGGACATGAGAGGCCGAGAGCTATGAGGGGTCACCCACAACCATTCAAAAGCAGGAGGAAGACCATCATAAAACACAACCTGGGAGTGAAAGGTTTAACCTTATGCCAAATGTAATATAAAATCACATTAAAACATGCATACCAGATCAATTGATAATTAAAAAATAATATAAATAAATATTTAAATAAATACTAATTTAGATATTAAGATATCCCCCCCTCCCCAACAAAGAAGGAGGGTGGGTGAAATTAAATGATTAAAATGTGTAATATAATAAAATTCAGCCCAAAATACAAAAAATGACACCACCAGGTTGAGCAATCAAATGCTTTTAAAAAATGTATATATTTATTTGAACTTCCTCCTCGTTTGAGTGGCCCTTTCAGCCCTCTTAATTAGGTGTTTAGGTTAGTGTTTTCTATAATTCCTTGATATTCATACCCAGTGGAGCCAAACTATTACGTTTTAATATCCACCTGGATTCAACCGCTTTTCTCTGGCCTGTGGTCCAGGTGGATTTCGTCTCCAGACCGGTAATGCAGAGGGAGGTTGTTGGGTGGATTTCGTCTCCAGACCGGTAATGCAGAGGGAGGTTGTTGGGTGGATTTAGTCTCCAGACCGGTAATGCAGAGGAAGGTTGGTGGGTGGATTTCGTCCTCAGACCGGTAATGCAGAGGGAGGTTGTTGGGTGGATTTCGTCTCCAGACCGGTAATGCGGAGGGAGGTTGTTGGGTGGATTTAGTCTCCAGACCGGTAATGCAGAGGGAGGTTGTTGGGTGCATTTAGTCTCCAGACCGGTAATGCGGAGGGAGGTTGTTGGGTGGATTTCGTCTCCAGACCGGTAATGCGGAGGGAGGTTGTTGGGTGGATTTCGTCTCCAGACCAGTAATGCAGAGGGAGGTTGTTGGGTGGATTTCGTCTCCAAAAAGGTAATGTGGAGGGAGGCTGTTGGATGGATTTCGTCTCCAGAACGGTAATGCAGAGGGAGGTTGTTGGGTGGATTTCGTCTCCAGACCGGTAATGCGGAGGGAGGTTGTTGGGTGGATTTAGTCTCCAGACCGGTAATGCAGAGGGAGGTTGGTGGGTGGATTTCGTCCTCAGACCGGTAATGCAGAGGGAGGTTGTTGGGTGGATTTCGTCTCCAGACCGGTAATGCGGAGGGAGGTTGTTGGGTGGATTTAGTCTCCAGACCGGTAATGCAGAGGGAGGTTGTTGGGTGGATTTAGTCTCCAGAACGGTAATGCAGATGGAGGTTGTTGGGTGGATTTTGTCTCCAGAACGGTAATGCAGAGGGAGGTTGGTGGGTGGATTTAGTCTCCAGACCGGTAATGCTCAGGGAGGTTGTTGGGTGGATTTAGTCTCCAGACCGGTAAATGCAGAGGGAGCTTGTTGGGTGGATTTAATCTCCAGACCGGTAATGCAGAGGGAGGTTGGTGGGTGGATTTCGTCCTCAGACCGGTAATGCAGAGGGAGGTTGTTGGGTGGATTTCTTCTCCAGACCGGTAATGCGGAGGGAGGTTGGTGGGTGGATTTTGTCTCCAGACCGGTAATGTAGAGGGAGGTTGTTGGGTGGATTTCGTCTCCAGAACGGTAATGCAGATGGAGGTTGTTGGGTGGATTTTGTCTCCAGAACGGTAATGCAGAGGGAGGTTGGTGGGTGGATTTAGTCTCCAGACCGGTAATGCAGAGGGAGGTTGGTGGGTGGATTTTGTCTCCAGACCGGTAATGCGGAGGGAGGTTGTTGGGTCGATTTCGTCCCCAGACCGGTAATATAGAGGGAGGTTGTTGTATGGTTTTCGTCTCCAGACCGATAAATGCAGAGGGAGGTTGTTGGGTGGATTTAGTCTCCAGACCGGTAATGCAGAGGGAGGTTGGTGGGTGGATTTCGTCCTCAGACCGGTAATGCAGAGGGAGGTTGTTGGGTGGATTTCGTCTCCAGACCGGTAATGCGGGGGGAGGTTGTTGGGTGGATTTAGTCTCCAGACCGGTAATGCAGAGGGAGGTTGTTGGGTGCATTTAGTCTCCAGACCGGTAATGAGGCGGGAGGTTGTTGGGTGGATTTCGTCTCCAGACCGGTAATGCGGAGGGAGGTTGTTGGGTGGATTTCGTCTCCAGACCGGTAATGCAGAGGGAGGTTGTTGGGTGGATTTTGTCTCCAGAACGGTAATGCAGAGGGAGGTTGGTGGGTGGATTTAGTCTCCAGACCGGTAATGCTCAGGGAGGTTGTTGGGTGGATTTAGTCTCCAGACCGGTAAATGCAGAGGGAGCTTGTTGGGTGGATTTAATCTCCAGACCGGTAATGCAGAGGGAGGTTGGTGGGTGGATTTCGTCCTCAGACCGGTAATGCAGAGGGAGGTTGTTGGGTGGATTTCTTCTCCAGACCGGTAATGCGGAGGGAGGTTGGTGGGTGGATTTTGTCTCCAGACCGGTAATGTAGAGGGAGGTTGTTGGGTGGATTTCGTCTCCAGAACGGTAATGCAGATGGAGGTTGTTGGGTGGATTTTGTCTCCAGAACGGTAATGCAGAGGGAGGTTGGTGGGTGGATTTAGTCTCCAGACCGGTAATGCAGAGGGAGGTTGGTGGGTGGATTTTGTCTCCAGACCGGTAATGCGGAGGGAGGTTGTTGGGTCGATTTCGTCCCCAGACCGGTAATATAGAGGGAGGTTGTTGTATGGTTTTCGTCTCCAGACCGATAAATGCAGAGGGAGGTTGTTGGGTGGATTTAGTCTCCAGACCGGTAATGCAGAGGGAGGTTGGTGGGTGGATTTCGTCCTCAGACCGGTAATGCAGAGGGAGGTTGTTGGGTGGATTTCGTCTCCAGACCGGTAATGCGGGGGGAGGTTGTTGGGTGGATTTAGTCTCCAGACCGGTAATGCAGAGGGAGGTTGTTGGGTGCATTTAGTCTCCAGACCGGTAATGAGGCGGGAGGTTGTTGGGTGGATTTCGTCTCCAGACCGGTAATGCGGAGGGAGGTTGTTGGGTGGATTTTGTCTCCAGAACGGTAATGTGGAGGGAGGCTGTTGGATGGATTTCGTCTCCAGAACGGTAATGCGGAGGGAGGCTGTTGGATGGATTTCGTCTCCAGAACGGTAATGCAGAGGGAGGTTGTTGGTTGCATTTAGTCTCCAGACCGGTAATGCAGAGGGAGGTTGTTGGGTGGATTTAATCTCCAGACCGGTAATGCAGAGGGAGGTTGGTGGGTGGATTTCGTCCTCAGACCTGTAATGCAGAGGGAGGTTGTTGGATGGATTTCTTCTCCAGACCGGTAATGCGGTGGGAGGTTGTGGGTGGATTTAGTCTCCAGACCGGTAATGCACAGGGAGGTTGTTGGGTGGATTTAGTCTCCAGACCGGTAATGCACAGGGAGGTTGTTGGGTGGATTTAGTCTCCAGACCGGTAAATGCAGAGGGAGGTTGTTGGGTGCCTTTGAAAAATGTTGGACCAGGTCTGTTTGTAATATGTTCTTTCCAATTGTATAGAGGTGCTGTTTGAGGCGTGTCCATACTGTGTGACCGGTTTCTCCTATATAAATGTTATGGCATAATGAGCATGTTATGGCATAGACAATATGTGTGCTTTGAATGGTCATGAGTTGTGAGATAGGACTAGAGGTTTGCACATGTGGATTTTGAATGTGTGAAAGTTGTCTATAATACTGTTGTTCAATGGGTGGTTTAGGAGTGTGATTATTGGAACATTTTGCAAAAATTAAGAGACCCCTTATGTTGGGGTTTCTGCAGAAAGCTGATATGGGTCTGAATTCCTGAAGTAGGGGGAATGTACGTTGTGTTTGGGTGAAAGAGACTTATGTCTGAGAAGGTGCTTATAATGGGTATATTCTGGGGTTCTGTGTCTGTTGGGGGGAATAGGTACAGGAGGTCTGGGAAAGGTCTGAGGGTGGAGGACAGGGATAGGATGGGGGGATTGGGATACGGACCCAGAATAGGGAAATGGATAAGGATAGGTGTGGGCTGTTTGCCCAGGTCAGGAGTTAGTACCTGGTCCAGAGTTCTACCGGGAGAGTTATGGAGGTTAAGGTTAAGGTTAAGGTTCAGGGTTAAGGTTAGGGTTAAGGTTAGGGTTAGGTTTAAGGTTAGGCTTAGGGTTAGGATTGGGGTTAAGGTTAGGGTAGGGTTAAGGTTAAGGTTAGCTTTAGGATAGGGTTAGGGTTAGGGTTAGGTTTAAGGTTAGGGTTAGGATAGGGTGAAGGTTAGGTTTAAGGTTAGGAACAGGGATGAAACCTACAGGACCTGGAGGATACAATATTATTTAGGGTGCTGAGAGACTGCTGGTGATCATCTGATTAGCACTATCCTCCTCTCTCTCTCTCTTTCTCTCTCTCTCTCTCTCTCTCTCTCTCTCTCTCTCTCTCTCTCTCTCTCTCTCTCTCTCTCTCTCTCTCTCTCTCTCTCCCCCCCCTCTCTCACTCTCTTTCTCTTCATTTCTGTAGTGCAGAATTTCTAACAGAGTTCTGGGGAAGCTTCAGACCACAAACTGAAACAAAGACACTCACACACACACACACACACACACACACACACACACACACACACACACACACACACACACACACACACACACACACACACACACACACACACACACACACACACACACACACACACACACACACACACACACACACACACACACACACACACACAGTAAAGGATGCTTCATGCCAGCGCCAAGGCAACCAGAAGGCTTTAGGCCAGAACTATGAAAGAGGGATCGCCAGAGAGACAGGAGATGAGTGTGAAATTACCAAAGTCAGCGAACATGGACCAGGGAGAAAGAAGAGAGGGAGGAGAGAGAGAGAAGGAGGAGGGAGGGAGGGAGAGAGAGGGAGGAGGGAGGGAGATGAAAGATAGGAGGGAGAGAGATGAGAGAGAGGAGGGAGGGAGGGAAGGAGGAGGGAGGGAGAGAGATGAGAGAGAGGAGGGAGGGAGGGAAGGAGGAGGGAGGGAGAGAGATGAGAGAGAGGAGGGAGGGAGGGAGGGAGGGAAGGAGGAGGGAGGGAGAGAGAGAAGAGAGGGAAGACAGAGGGAGAGAGAGATGCTCAGCAGTAGGCTGTTTTGTGGTTGTATGCCAGAGATCATTGTGTGTGAGAGATTGTCATGGTAAGGCTGCCAGCAGGAGAAATGTATACTTGCGTGTGCAATAGACTAGAGAAGAGAGAAATAGGAGAACGAAGAGAGTGGTTTGTTAAGTGTAGCCAAACTACACTGCAACACGTAGTGTATGTCTAGCTGTATGAAATGGATTCACTGTGATCAATGAGAGGCTACACTGGCCACACAAACTGCACAGTGAGACAAGTTCTCTGGATCCTCCTGAAGCTCTCTGATGCTGCTGAAATGCTCTCACCCTGCTGAAGCTCTCTCTCACGCTGCTGAAGGTCTCTCTCACGCTGCTGAAGGTCTCTCTCACGCTGCTGAAGGTCTTTCTGACGCTGCTGAAACTCTCTGACGCTACTGAAACTCTCTCACGCTGCTGAAGGTCTCTCTCACGCTGCTGAAACTCTCTGACGCTACTGAAACTCTCTCACGCTGCTGAAGGTCTCTGACGCTACTGAAACTCTCTCACGCTGCTGAAGGTCTCTCTCACGCTGCTGAAGGTCTCTCTGACGCTGCTGAAACTCTCTGACGCTGCTGAAACTCTCTCACGCTATTGAAGCTCTCTCACGCTATTGAAGCTCTCTCACTCTGCTGAATCTCTCTCTCACTCTGCTGAAGCTCTCTCCCGGTACTGAAGCTCTCTCTCCCGGTACTGAAGCTCTCTCTCCCGGTGCTGAACCTCACTCTCACGCTACTGAAGCTCACTCTCACGCTACTGAAGCTCTCTCTCCCGGTACTGAAGCTCTCTCTCCCGGAACTGAAGCTCTCTCTCCCGGTACTGAAGCTCTCTCTCTCTCCCGGTACTGAAGCTCTCTCTCCTGGTACTGAAGCTCTCTCTCCCGGTACTGAAGCTCTCTCTCCCGGTGCTGAAGCTCACTCTCACGCTACTGAAGCTCACTCTCACGCTACTGAAGCTCTCTCTCTCTCCCGGTACTGAAGCTCTCTCTCCCGGAACTGAAGCTCTCTCTCCCGGTACTGAAGCTCTCTCTCATGCTGCTGAAGCTCTCTCATGCTGCTGAAGCTCTCTCTCACGCTGCTGAAGGTCTCTCTCACGCTGCTGAAGGTCTCTCTCACGCTGCTGAAGGTCTCTCTCACGCTGCTGAAGGTCTCTCTCACGCTGCTGAAGCTCTCTCTCCCGGTACTGAAGCTCTCTCATGCTGCTGAAGCTCTCTCATGCTGCTGAAGCTCTCTCTCTCTCACGCTGCTGAAGGTCTCTCTCACGCTGCTGAAGGTCTCTCTCACGCTGCTGAAGGTCTCTCTGACGCTGCTGAAACTCTCTGACGCTGCTGAAACTCTCTCACGCTATTGAAGCTCTCTCACGCTATTGAAGCTCTCTCACTCTGCTGAATCTCTCTCTCACGCTGCTGAAGCTCTCTCACTCTGCTGAAGCTCTCTCCCGGTACTGAAGCTCTCTCTCCCGGTACTGAAGCTCTCTCTCCCGGTGCTGAACCTCACTCTCACGCTACTGAAGCTCACTCTCACGCTACTGAAGCTCTCTCTCCCGGTACTGAAGCTCTCTCTCCCGGTGCTGAACCTCACTCTCACGCTACTGAAGCTCACTCTCACGCTACTGAAGCTCTCTCTCCCGGTACTGAAGCTCTCTCTCTCTCCCGGTACTGAAGCTCTCTCTCCTGGTACTGAAGCTCTCTCTCCCGGTACTGAAGCTCTCTCTCCCGGTACTGAAGCTCTCTCTCCTGGTACTGAAGCTCTCTCTCCTGGTACTGAAGCTCTCTCTCCCGGTACTGAAGCTCTCTCTCCCGGTACTGAAGCTCTCTCTCATGCTGCTGAAGCTCTCTCATGCTGCTGAAGCTCTCTCTCTCTCATGCTGCTGAAGCTCTCTCTCTCTCATGCTACTGAATCTCTCTCTCACACTGCTGAACGTCTCTCATGTAGCTGAAGCTCTCTCTCACGCAGCTGAAGCTCTCTCACGCTGCTGAACTCTCTCTCACGCAGCTGAAGCTCACTCTCACGCAGCTGCAGCTCTCTCTCACGCAGCTGAAGCTCTCTCACGCTGCTGAACTCTCTCTCACGCAGCTGAAGCTCACTCTCACGCAGCTGCAGCTCTCTCTCACGCAGCTGAAGCTCTCTCACGCTGCTGAACTCTCTCTCACGCAGCTGAAGCTCACTCTCACGCAGCTGAAGCTCACTCTCACGCAGCTGCAGCTCTCTCTCACGCTGCTGAACCTCTCTCTCACGCTGCTGAACCTCTCTCTCACGCTGCTGAACCTTTCTCTCACGCTGCTGAACCTCTGTCTCATGCTGCTGAACCTCTCTCTCACATTTCTGAACCTCTCTCTCACACTGCTGAACCTCTCTCTCATGCTGCTGAACCTCTCTCTCACATTTCTGAACCTCTCTCTCATGCTGCTGTAGCTCTCTCATGCTGCTGAACCATCTCTCTCATGCTGCTGCAGCTCTCTCATGCTGCTGAACCATCTCTCTCATGCTGCTGAACCTCTCTCTCACACTGCTGAACCTCTCTCTCACGCTGCTGAAGCTCATTTTTAAGCTTCAAGTCTATTTAAGACCGACCACCTGACCCAGGGTGAAATAGCTATAGAAATTACTTCAGTCCTTCTTTGTCTACTGACACCTCTTCATGCGATCTGTCTTTCTCTGTACTTCACGGTCCAGCGATGCCCCTGAAGCTCTCATTGTGTGGTCAATGCTGCCTTCAGGTCCATTCTAGCGGGGTCTGATGCAACTCCTCTGCCCTGTGACATTAGAAAACAGTAGGTTGCAGAGGCATGTACTTACTGCATCAATAACAGTTTTACACACAGGCAACTACATTTTACATTTACATTACATTTAAGTCATTTAGCAGACGCTCTTATCCAGAGCGACTTACAAATTGGTGCATTCACCTTATGACATCCAGTGGAACAGTCACTTTACAATAGTGCATCTAAATCTTAAAGGGGGGTGAGAGGGAATACTTATCCTATCCTAGGATAGTTTTTTACACACACCACTGATGCAGTCATCCTTCACATGATATATATATATATATATATAACGTATTGTTACATTTGAATGAAAAAGTATAACTTTTATTATTTAGTATAATTTTTTTACTATTTTCATATCCTTTCCCGTATCTACATATTTCTCTTTCACTTTCACTTTTGTCTTTCAGTGTCTCTCTAATTGTATATCGATCAGCAATAATTTGGTTAAGTCTAAATCTGTGTTGCCTCCACACTGTTCTAAAGGTCGAAGGCCAAAGCTCAAATGACCTTGCACCTGAATCATTGCTCCACCATAGAGCCCCACAGTGGAGGTGTCATAATACCCATAAAACTTAGCGGTCAAACAGGGAAATGGTTCCATTTGTTTTTACATCATACATTTTCTTCCCATAGGGGATTTTAGAAACACTTAAAATAAGGACTGTGTTTGGTGTAGTCTTACCATGGCATAATGTTTTGATAACCATGTAAATCTCTCTCGGACAACATGACTTTTTATCAATATATTCAACTCGAAACTACACAATCGAAAAAACAAAACCACACAATCGAAAATACAAAACTACACATCCCTGCAAGCTGCTGCACGTCATCTCGTTATCCCAAGTCAGGGTAAACCTACACCAATCACAGCCCTGTTTCTAAAATCCCCTTCCGATAATAAAAAATGGTTGAAATACAATTGGAACCATTTCCGTGTTTGACCGCTAGGTTTAATGGGTATTATGACTCATACTATGGTACTCCACCCTCTAAAGTCAATTTCCTGTCCCTGATACCCAATAGAAAGTAAGTAAACAACAACTAAATAAATATAAAAACTACAAAGAAATACAATATCGGGGAACTGGTTTCTGCCTGCGTATGTTTTCCTAAGAATAGCAGCAGTTGGAGGTTATATGACTCCATAGAAAACAAGTTAAAAAAAAACATTTATCGAGCAACAACGCTGATGCAATTTCAGCAGAATATTGCTTTTCTTAATGACTTCCAGCGCCCCAATGTGCTTTTCCCTGCTTCCACTTATACAGCAGAATCTGTGTGTGTGTATTGTGTGTGTGTGTGTGTGTGGGGGGGTGTAGGTGCGTGGTCCGTGTGTGTGTGTTTTTTTTACATCCATTTTGCATTGTCAGCTCACACTGAAATGCATACATGAAAATGAGATAATCTTTTTATAGCTACTGTATGGTGGTGTACATGTTTAATGAGGATGACAATCCACTCAGAAAATGTGGTTCATTTACAGCACTGACGTGATGGACCAATGTGATCCATCATTTGATTCCCAAACAAAAAATAATCCTCTACTCAATATCGCTGCTCCCAGAGAACCACAATTCTCACTGTCAGCCAAAACCTACATTTTACATAACAAAACATTTTGCATTTTTGGGATATGAACACTCATAAACTGTAAGTCTTGGGTATTGCAGGGGTGACACACTCTTTATTGCAACACCACCTGAGATTTCCCCAATCCATGTTATCCAAATATTTGTTTCCCAAATCAGCCATTGGCCGCGAACACAGCAATCTGATTCACTTTAGCACAATGAGCCAGACATGCCTGTAAGACACAGGGGTTATAAACACATGCAGGAGGGTTGAATGTTCAGAATATGTGTCAGGATTCGCAGAGTGATGGGTGTGGAGTCAGGCGCAGAGAGCAGAGGATTCGGGAAAAAACATTTATTCCGTAACAATCACAGCGAACAAAAGAGGGTAACGCCGAACACAGGCGTTAAACACTCCGAAATGTACATACGCTGTACAGCGGAAAATCAATGACAAGACACCCCTGTACCAAAAACAAGCCCGCACGAACACAGGCGGGCTAACTGAACTTAAATAACCCCAACCCAAAACCCCAAACAAGGAACAGGTGAAACAAATTAGACCAAACAAAACGAAAAGGGGACAAGGGTTGGGTAGCAGCTAGTAGACCTGTGACGACGACCGCCGAGCGCCACCCGAACAGGAAGGGGAGTCACCTTCAGTGGCAGCTAATAGACCGGCGACGACGACCGCCGAGCGCCACCCGAACGGGAAGGGGAGTCACCTTCAGTGGCAGCTAATAGACCGGCGACGACGACCGCCGAGCGCCACCCGAACGGGAAGGGGATTCGGCGATGACGACCGCCGAGCGCCACCCGAACAGGAAGGGGAGTCACCTTCAGTGGCAGCCAATAGACCGGCGACGACGACCGCCGAGCGCCACCCGAACGGGAAGGGGAGCCACCTTCAGTGGCAGCTAATAGACCGGCGACGACGACCACCGAGGGCCACCCGAACAGGAAGGGGAGCCACCTTCGGTGATAGTCGTGACAACATGTCAGATAGAACGATGTAATGAACATTATGGAGAAGACACAATTCCATTCCTCATGCTGAAAAGAATGTCTGTTCGAAACAGAATATTTACAGAATATTCTGTAATGTTCCTTCCTGAAAATAGGCAGTTGGAAACCTTCAAAAGCTCAACAAATATCATTGATGAGAGGTGAAAGGTCAAGCTTGATGATTGGACCAGGTGAGATTAGAAATTCACTGTTGACGCAGTCAGAGCGAGAGGCTGAAAATGGCGTGTACTTTTACCACATAGACACACACACGCGTGTGCGCACACACACACACACACACACACCACGCTAATCTCACACAAGCACCACATGACTGGAATACAGTGACTTGCTCAACACGGAAGTGGTATTCATTTTGCACGCCACCGAGGAGAATACCACATCTGTCACCTGTCACCGGCTTCATCAACAAGTGCATCGATGACGTCGTCCCCACAGTGACCGTGCGTACATATCCCAACCAGAAGCCATGGATTACAGGCAAAATCCGCATTGAGCTAAAGGATAAAGCTGCCATTTTCAAGGAGCAGGACAATAAATCCCGACGCTTACAAGAAATCCCGCTATGCCCTCCGAAGAACCGTCAAACAGGCAAAGGGTCAATAAAGGACTAAGATTGAATTCTACTACACCAGCTCTAACGATCGTCTGTTATGGCAACACATGCAAACTATTACGGATTTTAATATGCACAGACCCACTGCAAAAGTCCACAGACCCCCTGCAAAAGGCTTTCGGTGCCATCATCGACTCAGTGGGTTTTGTCCAACATGTCTCCGGACCTACTCACTGCCACAGTCATACTCTGGACCTAGTTTTGTCCCATGGAATAAATGTTGTGGATCTTAATGGTTTTCGTCATAATCCTGGACGCTCGGACAACCATTTTATTACGTTTGCAATCGCAACAAATAATCTGCTCAGACCCCAACCAAGAACCATCAAAAGTTGTGCTATAAATTCTCAGACAACCCTAAGATTCCTTGATGCCCTTCCAGACTCCCTCTGGCTAACCAAAATCTGTTAACCACCTAACCGAGGAACTCAATTTAACCTTGCGCAATACCCCAGATGCAGTTGCACCCCTAAAAACAAAAAACATTTGCCATAAGAAACTAGCTCCCTGGTATACAGAAAATACCCGAGCTCTGAAGCAAGCGTTCAGAAAATTGGAACGGAAATGGCGCCACACCAAACTGGAAGTCTTCTGACTAGCTTAGAAAGACAGTACCGTGCAGTATCGAAGAGCCCTCACTGCTGCTCGATCATCCTATTTTTCCAACTTATTTGAGGAAAATAAGAGCATTGCGAAATTGATTATTGATACTGTCGCAAAGCTAACTAAAAAGCAGCAATCCCCAAGTGAGGATGGCTTTCACTTCAGCAGTAATAAATTCATGAACTTTTTAGAGGAAAAGATTACGGACTCCACCCCTCTCCTACAAAGCTCAGTTGTCCTGAGTCTGCACATCTCTGCCAGGACCTAGGATCAAGAAAGACACTCAAGTGTTTTAGTACTATAATTCTTGACACAATAATGAACATAATCATGGCCTCTAAACCTTCAAGCTGCATACTGACCCTATTTCAACTAAACTACTGAAAGAGCTGCTTCCTGTGCTTGGCCCTCCTATGTTGAACATAATAAATGGCTCTCTATCCACCGGAGGTGTACCAAATTCACTAAAAGTGGCAGTAATAAAGTCTCCCCTGAAAACGCCAAACCTTGACCTAGAAAATATAAAAAATGATCGGCCTATATCGAATCTTCCATTCCTCTCAAAAACATTTGAAAAAGCCGTTGCTCAGCAACTCACTGCCCTCCTGAAGACAAACAATGTGTATGAAATGCTTCAGTCTGGTTTTAGACCCCATCATAGGACTGAGACTGCACTTGTGAAGGTGGTAAATTACATTTTAATGGCGCTAGACCGAGGCTCTGCATCTGTCCTCATGCTCCTAGACCTTAGTGCTGCTTTTGATACCATCGATCACCACATTCTTTTGGAGAGATTGGAAACCCAAATTGGTCTACACAAGTTCTTACCTGTCAGAAAAATATCAGTTTGTCTCTGTGAATGGTTTGTCCTCTGACAAATCAACTGTAAATGTTGGTGTTCCTCAAGGTTCCGTTTTAGGACCACTATTGTTTTGACTATATTTTTACCTCTTGGGGATGTCATTCGAAAACGTAATGTTAACTTTCACTGCTATGCGGATGACACACAGCTGTACATTTCAATTCAACATGGTGAAGCCACAAAATTGCCCTCGCTAGAAGTCTGCGTTTCAGACATGAGAAAGTGGATGGCTGCAAACTTTCTACTTTTAAATTCTGAGAAAACAGAGATGCTTGTTCTAGGTCCCAAGAAACAAAGAGATCTTCTGGTGAATCTGACAATTAAACTTGATTGTTGTACAGTCATCTCAAATAAAACTGTGAAGGACCTCGGCGTTACTCTAGACCCTGATCTCTCTTTTGACGAACATATCAAAACTGTTTCAAGGACAGCTTTTTTCCATTTACGTAACATTGCAGAAACAAATCAGAAACATTCTGTCGAAAAATGATGCAGAAAGATTTGTCCATGCTTTTGTTACTTCTAGGTTAGACTACTGCAATGCTCTACTTTCCGGCGTCCCGGTTAAATAACTAAATAAACTTCAGTTAGTTCTAAATACGTCTGCTAGAATCCTGACTAGAACCCCAAAATGTGATCATATTACTCCGGTGCTAGCCTCCCTACACTGGCTTCCTGTCAAGGCAAGGGCTGATTTCAAGGTTTACTGCTAACCTACAAAGCATTACATGAGCTTGCTCCTACCTATCATTCTGATTTGGTCCTGCCATATGTACCTACACATGCGCTATGGTCACAAGACGCAGGCCTCCTATTTGTCCCTAGAATTTCTAAGCAAACAGGTGGAGGCAGGGATTTCTCATTTACAGCTCCATTTTTATGGAATGGTCTGCCTACCCATGTGAGAGATGCAAACTCAAACTTTAAGTCTTTACTGAAGACTCTCTCTTCAGTGGGTCATATGATTGAGTGTAGTCTGGCCCAGGAGTGTGAAGGTGAATGAACTGCCCTTGCTGTCTCTGCCTGGCCGGTTCCCCTCTCTCCACTGGGAATCTCTGCCTCTAACTCTATTACAGTGGCTGAGTCACTGGCTTACTGATTCTCTTCCATGCTGTCCCTAGGAGGGGTGCATCACTTGAGTGGGTTGAGTCACTGACGTGATCTTCCTGTCTGGGTTGGCGCCCCCCCTTGAGATGTTTGTGGGCTATACACGGCCTTGTCTCAGGATGGTAAGTTGGTGGTTGAAGATATCCCTCTAGTGGTGTGGGGACTGTGCTTTGGCAAAGTGGGTTGGGTTATATCCTGCCTGTTTGGCCCTGTCTGGTGGTATCATCGGTTGGGGCCACAGTGGCTCTTGCCCCTCCTGTCTCAGCCTCCAGTATTTATGCTGCAGTATTTTATGTGTCGGTGGCTTCTTTCTCTCACTCTCTCTCGGAGGACCTGAGCACTAGGACCATGCCTCAGGACTACCTGGCATGATGACTCCTTGCTGTCCCCAGTCCCCCTGTCCGTGTTGCTCCAGTTTCAACTGTTCTGCCTGCGGCTATGGTACCCTGACCTGTTCACCGAACGTGCTACCTGTTCCAGACCTGCTGTTTTCAACTCTCTAGAGACAGTAGGAGCGGTAGAGATACTATACTAATGACTAATACTAATGACCGGCTATGAAAAGCCAACTGACATTTACTCCTGAGGTGTTGACTTGCCTCGACAACTACTGTGATTATTATTATTTGACGATGCTGGTCATTTATGAACATTTAAACATCTTGGCCATGTTCTTTTATAATCTCAACCCGGCACAGCCAGAAGAGGACTGGCCACCCCACACCGACAGGGCAATAAAACATAGCCTGGATCCTCTCTAGGTTGACGGGAACAGGTAAAAGATTGATTAGGGGAATAGGAACAGCTTCCTAGGTTTTGGCCTTTCAGGGGAGTTTATCCTAGCCACCTTGCTTCTACAGCTGCATTGCTTGCTGTTTGTGGTTTTAGGCTGGGTTTCTGTACAGCACTTTGAGATATCAGCTGATGTAAGAATAGCTATATAAATGCATCTTATTTGATTTGATTGTGGACTACAGGCAAAGGAGGACGAGCACCCCCCCATTCACATCGACGGGCTGTAATGGAACAGGTCGAGAGCTTCAAGTTCCTTGGTGTCCACATCACCAACAAACTATCATGATCCAAACACTCCAATACAGTCAGGAAGAGGGAAAGACAACGCCTATTTCCCCTCAGGAGACTGAAAAGATTTGACATGGGTCCTCAGATCCTCAAAGAGTTCTAAAGTTGCTCCATCAAGAGCATCCTGACTGTTTGCATCACCGCCTGGTATGTCAACTGCTTGGCTTCCGACCACAAGGCGCTACAGAGATTAGTGCGTATAGCCAAGTACGCCAAGTCTAGGTCCAAAAGGCTCCTTAATATAACCTGTTTGGGATAGGGGGCAGCATTTTCACGTTTGGATGAAAAGCGTGCCCAGACTAAACTGCCTGCTACTCAGTCCCAGTTGCTAATATATGCATATTATTAGTGAACTGTTTGAATGATGTCTGTGAGTATAACAGAACCTGAGAAAAAAATCCAACCAGGAAGTGGAAAATCTGAGGTTTGAGGTTTTTCAACTCTTTGCCTATCAAATATACAGTGTCTATGTGATTAAATTGCACTTCGTAAGGCGTCCACTAGATGTCAACAGACTTTAGAAGATTGTTTCAGGCTTCTACTGTGAAGGGGGAGAGAAAGAGAGCTGTTTCAACCAGAGGTCTGGCAGAATGCCAGGAGCTGATCACGCTTGCGCCCGTGAGAGTTTGATCTGTATTCCATTGCATTTCTAAAGACAAAGGAATTCTCCGGTTGGAACATTATTGAAGATTTATGAAGATAACTTCTTAGGGCTGAAATTCCGTTAACATGATTGATATGACAACAGTGAAAGTGCAGAGCGCCAAATTCAGAAAATTCAAAAACTTCAAAAACAGAAATCTCATAATTAAGATTCCTCAAACATATCTTATACCATTTTAAAGGTCATCTTGTTGTTAATCCCACCAAAGTGTCCGATTTCAAATAGGCTTTACAGCGAAAGCACCACAAAGGATTATGTTAGGTCACCGCCAAGTCACAGAAAAATTGAGCCATTTTTCCTGCCAAAGAGAGGAGTCGCAAAAAGCACAAATAGAGATAAAATGAATCACTAACCTTTGATGATCTTCATCAGATGACACTCATAGGATTTCATGTTACACAATACATGTACAGTATGTTTTGTTCGATAAAGTGCATATTTATATCGAAAAACCTCAGTATACATTGGTGCGTTATGTTCACTAGTTCCAAAAACATATTGCAGAGAGCCACATCATTTTACAGGAATACTCATTCTAAATGTCGATGAAAGTACAATTTATAGACATGGAAATATAGATACACTTCTCCTTAATGCAACCGCTGTGTCAGATTTTAAAAATAGCTTTATGGAAAAAGCAAACCATGCAATAATCTGAGTATAGAGCTCAGAAAACAAATAGAGATATCTGCCATGGTGGAGTCAACAGTAATCAGAAATAACATTATAAATAACATTATAAATATACATTATAAATATTCACTTACCTTTGATGATCTTCATCTGAAGAGCTTTCACTAGTAGCAGACGAAATGTCAAAAGGTTCCGTTACTGCCCGTAGAAACAGAAACATGTCAAACGATGTATGGAATCAATCTTTAGGATGTTTTTAACATAAAACTTCAATAATATTCCAACCGGATAATTGCTTTGTCTTCAGAAAAGCAAAAGAGAGTAAGCTACCTCTCATGTGAAATGCGCGTGACCAGTGCGTGACTTCTGGCAGACTCCTTAGTCAAACAGCTCTCATTCTCTCCCCCTTCACAGTAGAATCCTCAAACAAGTTTCTAAAGACAGTTGACATCTAGTGGAAGCCTTAGGAAGTGCAACATAACCAATATCCCACTGTGTATTCAATAGGGGCTGGATTGATAATCGACCAACCTCAGATTTCCCACTTCCTGATTGGATTTCTTCTCAGGATTTCGCCTGCCATATGAGTTCTGCTATACTCACAGACATCATTCAAACAGTTTTAGAAACTTCAGTATTTTCTGTCCAATACTAATAATAATATGCATATCTTAGCAACTGGGACCGAGGAGCAGGCAGTTTACTCTGTGCACCTTTTCATCCAAGGTGCTCAATACTGCACCCTGCAGCCATACTCATATTATTGCATGGTTTACTTTTTCCGTAAAGCTTCTTTGAAATCTGACACAGCGCTTGCATGAACCTTTTTGGGATAGGTAGCAGCTCTCCGTCAAGCAGTCTGTCAGGTAGCAACTCTCATCAAGCAGTCTGTCGGGTAGCAACTCTCATCAAGCAGTCTGTCAGGTAGCAACTCTCCATCAAGCAGTCTGTCAGGTAGCAACTCTCCATCAAGTAGTCTGTCAGGTAGCAACTCTCCATCAAGTAGTCTGTCGGGTAGCAACTCTCCATCAAGTAGTCTGTCAGGTAGCAACTCTCATCAAGCAGTATGTCAGGTTGAACATTTTGAAACCGTCTATATTCGTGTTTGGCTTCCATTAAAAAAGAGGGACTTATATAATATGAGATAAACGAATGTGTCTTGTCTTCCAATGAGCATCACATCAGTGTGTGTATGTATGTATGTGTGTGTGTGTGTGTGTGTGTGTGTGTGTGTGTGTGTGTGTGTGTGTGTGTGTGTGTGTGTGTGTGTGTGTGTGTGTGTGTGTGTGTGTGTGTGTGTGTGTGTGTGTGTGTGTGTGTGTGTGTGTGTGTGTGTGTGTGTGTGTGTATGAGCAGCCTCAGTCACCAACATCTCTAAAAGCACATGAAAAATGTACAGAAGAGAACAAGAGAGGTTATGTGAGCAAGATCCCATAGAGACACAGGGTGAGGCTGTGACTGACACACCCCTGAGCCCTCTAATGAACTGCCCTCAACACTCTCTTTCTCTCAGTGTGACTTCTGAAATGGCTGAGCAAAATCCATCCACCCTTTGTTCCTTTCCTCCCTTTCCTCTCCTTTCCACAAAGAGTGAAGTGGGAGTAACCTATAATTCTCATGCTGCCCCCGGTGCCCTGTGTGTGTGATCCTT
>NC_060191.1:69529032-69534032 GCF_021184085.1 Oncorhynchus gorbuscha | reverse complement strand
TTTTAATGTCTTCAGCTCACCAAGTGTGAGTGAGAGAATACTACCTGACTAATTACTGTGTAGTTAGTTTCTGTTTCCAGCTACTCTCCCCTCCTGCTGAGCATCATATGGTGCTGGCCAAGATTCACGTTTTGACTCATAATTAAACTCAGCGATCCCTGACAGGGTTTCTCTCTCTCTACTTTATACACTCTCTCTCCTCTTTTCCCCTCCCTCCTCACACCTCTGTCAGTCTTCCAACATGTTGTTCAGGCTCTTATTCTGACATTTTTGAGAGAGAGAGAGAGAGAGAGAGAGAGAGAGAGAGAGAGAGAGAGAGAGAGAGAGAGAGAGAGAGAGAGAGAGAGAGATCTACCAGAGAGAGAGACTAAGGGAGAGAGGGAGAGAGCAAGAGTGACTAAGAGAGAGAGAGACTAAGGGAGAGAGGGAGAGAGCAAGAGCGACTAAGAGAGAGAGAGAGAGACTAAGGGAGAGAGGGAGAGAGCAAGAGCGACTAAGAGAGAGAGAGAGACTAAGGGAGAGAGGGAGAGAGCAAGAGCGACCAAGAGAGAGAGAGAGACTAAGGGAGAGATAGACTCAGGGAGAGAGAGAGCGAGAGAGAGATCTTGTGTTTTGTTTCTCTTGGTTTGCTGTTTTTAAGCTTGTGTTGTCGGAGTTGAAATGTTGTCTGTTGCATCACACACACACACACACACACACACACACACACACACACACACACACACACACACACACACACACACACACACACACACACACACACACACACACACACACACACACACACACACACACACACACACACACACACACACACAGTTGCATACAAATACTTTGCACTGTACCAATGTCTTTTGTGATGACAAGCACCATAAAGTCAACCAATGAACGTTTTCAAATTGGCACAGTTTCTCCTCTGCTCTCTACCACAGTGGTCGTTCTGTGAAGAGTGTTCTACAAATGGTCTGCCATGCATCACAGCTTTAAGTGGCTCCTCGTTGATAGTGGACGAGGTAAGTATCCTACATTTAATGTAAAAACCCTACTCAAAGGTATTCAGTTTTCATCACAACCCTCACAAGTGTCTGAGATGCATCTGATAAACCAGTCTGGATTACTTCATTCAACCTTCATATCCCCCCCCCCACAAACACACCCCCCCAAAATAAGAACAAATCTTAGTTATTCAAGTTTATCGAAATCCGTGAATGTGGATCTACAAAACAAGTGGAATACTACCTCGCTTTATATAACAGCACTTTAGAGATGTGAAAGCATCAGTGAGATGTATCAGTTTCATCAGAGTCCAACAGAACCTCATTTCATTTCCAAACTGAGGATCAGAGCCTCCAAACTGAGGATCAGAGCCTCCAAACTGAGGATCAGAGCCTCCAAACTGAGGATCAGAGCCTCCAAACTGAGGATCAGAGCCTCCAAACTGAGGTACAATGAGCATCAGAGCATTCGGCAGCAGTTTATTCTGGGGTCCTAGCAGATACGGGTTTGGAGGTGGTGTTTCACCAGCACTTTACATGGCTGCTTTTAGATTTGACAGGGTTATAAATATCCTGAAATAGGGGAAATGGGATTAAGACTGTGGCTGTAATGACATTTTGTCAGTCGATTATTGTCATGCAAATGACTGCCGGTCTCAAGGGAGTTGACCGTTAATTAACATAAACACATTTAGCATCTCAAGGCCTCTGTAACATCTACGTAAAAAAAAAAACACCTTCACAATTATCCATTATTTATTTTTAGGTCTAATAGGATCCTCCTGTTTATAGTGGCAAGCATCAAAACTATGCTTTCACAATGCTCAAGAAAGGAATGAAGGCGAGAGAGGAGATGGAAACGCAAGGTGGTGAGATATTCTGTAGTTAAAGCTAATGTGTCAGCCTATTAATTATCTAAATATATTACTAGGCTATTCAATATAAAATCGAAATGCACTATTTTCTACAACGTAACAATCATCATTTTGAATTACATTTTTACATTGGGCTCATATACAGGCCTATGCACATATACAGGCCTATGCACATATACAGGCCTATGCACATATACAGGCCTATGCACATGCATCAGCTCTAATATGGTTGTGGGTGTTTTGAATGAATCATCACCTTAGAAAGCGCTGTCCATTTCCATATGTTGGGCTTTGAAACAACATCCACTACGACCATGTTTTCCCCTCTGTTTCAACCTGCTGTTAAACTTCTTTCTTCAAATTGATCAGCACAGTGAGGTGAGTTTTAAAAGCAGGGTACTGTTTTAATGCTGAGTGTTTTGATGTGATTTTAGAATACATTTGCATTGGTGTCAGAGTGATTAGAGGAACAATAGAGGCCTGAGTACCAGAACATTAGCACCTGATGGAGGGACAATAGAGCCCTGAGTACCAGGACATTAGCACCTGATGGAGGAACAATATAGGCCTAAGTACCAGGACATTAGGACCTGATGGAGGGAGAATAGAGCCCTGAGTACCAGACCATTAGGACCTGATGGAGGGACAATAGAGCCCTGAGTACCAGGACATTAGTACCTGATGGAGGGACAATAGAGCCCTGAGTACCAGGATATTGTGACCTGATGGAGGGACAATAGAGCCCTGAGTACCGGGACATTTTGACCTGATGGAGGTACAATAGAGGCCTGAGTACCAGGCCATTAGGATCTGTGGTCGTTAGCAAGTTGAGTACTACTAATGCATGTCCTGAGTGCGTAAGAGGAGGGTACCGTGACTCAGCGATAATGTTGAATTTGACTGCGGTCATGACCCATGACTGCCGGCGTGGCGGTAATACGGTCACCCCGCAACAGCCCTAGGTGGGATCACATGAGATGGGAGAAATGGTCCGTCTGTCTGTCCGTCTGTTGTAAAGCCTCTCTGGCGCAGGCGTTCCGCTAGCGACCCATCTCGACAACATCCGGTGAAATTGCAGAGTGCCAAATTCAAAATACAGAAATAGTCATAATATACATTCATAAAAAATACAAGTGCAGTCACAAGAGTCCCAGCTATACAATAAATGTTTGTTTTGTTCGATAAAGTCCCACTTTATATCCCAAAAACTTGCGTTTTGTTCAGTAAATCACTGGCTCAAAGGCGGTCAAAACATGCAGATGAGTGCATCCTAATAGTACCAGTAAAGTTATTCTAAACATGTCAAACAATGTTTATAATTGATCCTCAGGTTGTCAATTGTCTAAATAATCGATAATGACTGTTGACATCTAGTGGAAGCCATGGGAACTGCAATCTGGGTCCTAACCCATTAGATTTTCCTCGGGTTTTCGCCTGCCAAATCAGTTATTTTATACTCACAGACGATATTTTAACAGTTTTGGACACTTTAGAGTGTTTTCTATCCAAATCTACCAATTATATGCATATCCTAGCTTCTGGGCTTGAGTAACAGGCA
Organism: Oncorhynchus gorbuscha; assembly: GCF_021184085.1. Classification (NCBI taxonomy): domain Eukaryota; kingdom Metazoa; phylum Chordata; class Actinopteri; order Salmoniformes; family Salmonidae; genus Oncorhynchus; species Oncorhynchus gorbuscha. The sequence goes on along the minus strand of NC_060191.1, from coordinate 69,530,604 downwards.
GATTACTTTGGCCACGCTTCTCATCCAGACGTCGAAATACTGCCCACAGCCATTAGAAGATATCCTCACTCTGGCTGGATTCCAATAGAATTACAATAGGAATTACATTTACATCATTACATTTAAGTCATTTAGCAGACGCTCTTATCCAGAGCGACTTACAAATTGGTGCATTCACCTTATGACATCCAGTGGGACAGTCACTTAACAATAGTGCATCTAAAACTTAAGGGGGGGGGGTGAGAGGGATTACTTATCCTATCCTAGGTATTCCTTAAAGAGGTGGGGTTTCAGGTGTCTCCGGAAGGTGGTGATTGACTCCGCTGTCCTGGCGTCATGAGGGAGTTTGTTCCACCATTGGGGGGGCCAGGACAGCGAACAGTTTTGACTGGGCTGAGCGGGAGCTGTACTTCCTCAGTGGTAGGGAGGCGAGCAGGCCAGAGGTGGATGGACGCAGTGCCCTTGTTTGGGTGTAGGGCCTGATCAGAGCCTGGAGGTACTGAGGTGCCGTTCCCCTCACAGCTCCGTAGGCAAGCACCATGGTCTTGTAGCGGATGCGAGCTTCAACTGGAAGCCAGTGGAGAGAACGGAGGAGCGGGGTGACGTGAGAGAACTTGGGAAGGTTGAACACCAGACGGGCTGCGGCGTTCTGGATGAGTTGAAGGGGTTTAATGGCACAGGCAGGGAGCCCAGCCAACAGCGAGTTGCAGTAATCCAGACGGGAGATGACAAGTGCCTGGATTAGGACCTGTGCCGCTTCCTGTGTGAGGCAGGGTCGTACTCTGCGGATGTTGTAGAGCATGAACCTACAGGAACGGGCCACCACCTTGATGTTGGTTGAGAACGACAGGGTGTTGTCCAGGATCACGCCAAGGTTCTTGGCACTCTGGGAGGAGGACACAATGGAGTTGTCAACCGTGATGGCGAGATCATGGAACGGGCAGTCCTTCCCCGGGAGGAAGAGCAGCTCCGTCTTGCCGAGGTTCAGCTTGAGGTGGTGATCCGTCATCCACACTGATATGTCTGCCAGACATGCAGAGATGCGATTCGCCACCTGGTCATCAGAAGGGGGAAAGGAGAAGATTAATTGTGTGTCGTCTGCATAGCAATGATAAGAGAGACCATGTGAGGTTATGACAGAGCCAAGTGACTTGGTGTATAGCGAGAATAGGAGAGGGCCAAGAACAGAGCCCTGGGGACACCAGTGGTGAGAGCGCGTGGTGAGGAGACAGATTCTCGCCACGCCACCTGGTAGGAGCGACCTGTCAGGTAGGACGCAATCCAAGCGTGGGCCGCGCCGGAGATGCCCAACTCGGAGAGGGTGGAGAGGAGGATCTGATGGTTCACAGTATCGAAGGCAGCCGATAGATCTAGAAGGATGAGAGCAGAGGAGAGAGAGTTAGCTTTAGCAGTGCGGAGCGCCTCCGTGATACAGAGGAGAGCAGTCTCAGTTGAATGACTAGTCTTGAAACCTGACTGATTTGGATCAAGAAGGTCATTCAGAGAGAGATAGCGGGAGAGCTGGCCAAGGACGGCACGTTCAAGAGTTTTGGAGAGAAAAGAAAGAAGGGA
>NC_060191.1:69504032-69524032 GCF_021184085.1 Oncorhynchus gorbuscha | reverse complement strand
CTGTGTGTGTCTGTTTCTGTGTGTGTGTGTCTGTTTCTGTCTGTGTGTGTCTGTTTCTGTGTGTGTGTGTCTGTTTCTGTGTGTGTGTGTGTGTCTGTTTCTGTCTGTGTGTGTCTGTTTCTGTGTGTGTCTGTTTCTGTATGTGTGTGTCTGTTTCTGTGTGTGTGTGTCTGTTTCTGTCTGTGTGTGTCTGTTTCTGTGTGTGTGTGTCTGTGGTTTTCCTCAGGAGTTTACGTAGGAGACAAGGACTTACTGGTAATTGATTTTAGTTTGTGTGTGATTTATACCTTCGTTAGCTGCTTGCTACTGTTACAACCACTTACTAGAATGACAAGAACACTATCCCCAGTTCACAGAGAGGACAGCAGGTCCCAAGGTATATACACTAGATATTTCCAAAAGTATGTGGACACCTGCTTGTCAAATTTCTCATTCCACAATCATGGGCGTTAATGTGGAGTTGGTCCCCCCTTTGCTGCTATAAAACAGCCTGAACAAAACAAAAACGTCACAAAATGTCATCATAACATTTGGCCAAACTGTTACAAACTGTTTCGTCTGGAAAGCAAGCGGACGCCTTTAGACTGTTGACAACAGTTGGTTAAAGACTACATGTGATCTGGACAGGGTATGTTTCTAGTAATCAAGGATACATCCACAGGGTGGGAGTAAATAAGTGATGCTAAGTGTTTGTGCGTGTGTGTTTGTGCGTGTGTGTTTGTGCGTGTGTGTTTGTGCGTGTGTGTTTGTGCGTGTGTGTTTGTGCGTGTGTGTTTGTGCGTGTGTGTTTGTGCGTGTGTGTTTGTGCGTGCGTGTGTGTTTGTGCGTGCGTGTGTGTTTGTGCGTGTGTGTTTGTGCGTGTGTGTTCGCGTGTTCACTTGCTTGCCTTCGTGCACCTGTGTGTGTGTGTCTGTGTGGCATGGTTTACAGTACTTCTAAAGAGTCTCTGGTTGTACTGTAATGGAAGTGTGGCTGTGCAAACGTGTGTGTGTGTGTGTGTTTGTGTTTCTAACATACAGTAAGAGAACAGCTGGTCAGGTACTCAAGTCCCTTCTCCACCCTCTGTCTCCACTATCTACTTCAAGTCCCTTCTCCACCCTCTGTCTCCACTTTCTACCTCACATCTCTTCTCCACCCTCTGTCTCCAATTTCTACCTCACATCTCTTCTCCACCCTCTGTCTCCACTTTCTACCTCACATCTCCTCTCCACCCTCTGTCTCCACTTTCTACCTCACATCTCTTCTCCACCCTCTGTCTCCACTTTCTACCTCACATCTCTTCTCCACCCTCTGTCTCCACTTTCTACCTCACATCTCCTCTCCACCCTCTGTCTCCACTTTCTACCTCACATCTCTTCTCCACCCTCTGTCTCCACTTTCTACCTCACATCTCTTCTCCACCCTCTGTCTCCACATTCTACCTCACATCTCTTCTCCACCCTCTGTCTCCACTTTCTACTTCAAGTCCCTTCTCCACCCTCTGTCTCCACTTTCTACCTCACATCTCCTCTCCACCCTCTGTCTCCACTTTCTACCTCACATCTCTTCTCCACCCTCTGTCTCCACTTTCTACTTCAAGTCCCTTCTCCACCCTCTGTCTCCACTTTCTACCTCACATCTCTTCTCCACCCTCTGTCTCCACTTTCTACCTCACATCTCTTCTCCACCCTCTGTCTCCACTTTCTACCTCACATCTCTTCTCCACCCTCTGTCTCCACTTTCTACCTCACATCTCTTCTTCGCCCTCTGTCTCCACTTTCTACCTCACATCTCTTCTCCACCCTCTGTGTCTTTGTCACCCTGCTGCCATCAGCAACACTCCTACTACTGGCTTTTTCTTCAACACTCCCTCAGACTGACACCTGTCAATCAAACCTGCAATGCAACATAGCAGAGACATGCTTCCTTACCTGGTCTCATGAAAATACATTAAAACCAGACGGTGGAATTCCAGCTTAGTGACAAACAGCCTGAGAATCAGCAGCTCATTTAAAATACTGTGGCCTCCCTCCATCTCTCCCAGACAAAGCATCTGCTGAGCCTGAACTGCTGGTCTGGGAAGATGGAGGAGAAGGAAGACACACACACTGTACACTTATTCCCCTCCACATCCACCTAGCTCAGATCTGGCTTAAATCCCCTAATTCCCTTTGTCCCTGATTCCTGTCTGGGCTGAGAGAGAGTAGCTTAGCTGTCTTAGTGGCTGCATTCCAAACAGGCTTTGGGTTGTTCATTACTGTAATACCACCCACATGCCCCCACTGCAAAAATAACCAGAGCATTTTTGAGGGGGGTTAAGGAATTTCCACCATCCGATAATGATTAATACCAACTTAATTTGCATGACTTGAATTAACAGATTTTTGGAGACAATGAAAATAACATAGTTCTCAAAATTCACAGAAAAGATATATAATACTAGAATATTATAATACTACAACACTATAATACTGCAATACTACAATACGACAACGCTGTAATATTACAATACTATAATACTGCAATACTGTAATACTGAAATACTGTAATACTACAATACTACAATACTCCAATACTCCAATACTATAATACTACAATACTGTAATACTGTACTATTGTAATACTGCAATACTACAATACCACAATGCTGTAATAGTACAATACTCTAAAACTCTAATACTCTAATACTACAATACTCTAATACTACAATATTCTAATATAATTATCTGCCGAAATTGTTGCAACCCCTATTACTAGCCTGTTCAACCTCTCTTCGTATCGTCTGAGATTCCCAAAGATTGGAATGCTGCCGCCGTCATCTCCCTGTTCAAAGGGGGATACACTCTAGACCCAAACTGTTACAGACATATACCCATCCTGCCCTGCCTTTTTTCATCCTGCGAAAACATGCCATGCGATTGTTTGAGGACGGCACCCGACATCAAAATATTTTTCCACCGGCACAGGTTTCATACATTCACATATAACAATAAAATATTAAATTACTTTTTGAAAATATTCCTCTGATTTGTCATCCAAAGGGTCCCAGCTATAACATGTAGTGTCGTTTTGTTAGATAAATTCTTCTTTATATCCCAAAAAGTCTATTTAGTTGGCACCATATATTTGAGTAATCCACTCGTTCAATTTGCATAGATAGGAATCCGAAAGTCTACCCCTAAACTTTCCTCAGATCCCCTAAAATGTAATCAAACTATACTATACATTTTAACAGGTACTAACAAATGCATTTAATACATGAATTAATAAATAATAATACATTAATAAATACTATCACATTTTAGCAGATGCGTAATGTCTCTGTGGCGCACTCAAACACAAATTTCCAAGACTGTGTCCCTCTACTAAAACTGTTATTTCCAGTTAGTTTTTGAAGTTACAAGCCTTGAACATAGACTGCTGAAACCCTGTGGTAGTCATAGGAATTGCATCAAGGGAGCTAGTTCTCAATATAACCTTTCTCTTGAATTTGGTTTTTCATTGAATTTTCTCCTACCATATCCTTTGTATTATATTCTCCTACATTATTTTAACATTTCCATAAACTGCAAAGTGTTTTCTTTCCAATGGTACCAATTAAATGCATATCCTGGCTTCAGGGCCTGAGCAACAGGCAGTTTACTTTGGGCACATCATTCAGACAGGAAGTGGAGAAAAAAGGGGCCTAGCACTAAGAAGTTGGTTTGGAAGACAGGCTTCTAGCTACTGTTCTGGTTTTTAATTATTACTCTGAATCTGGATAAGGCCAGGTAAACTCTACTGTGTTTCCACTAAAACTATTTTACCTGAAAGGGCCAGGCACTAACCATAAAGGGCCAGGCACTACTCCGAAAGGGCCAGGCACTAACCATGAAGGGCCAGGCACTAACCATAAAGAGCCAGGCACTAAACATAAAGAGCCAGGCACTAACCATAAAGGGCCAGGCACTAACCCGAAAGGTCCAGGCACTAACCCGAAAGGGCCAGGCACTAACCATAACGGGCCAGGCACTAACCATAAAGGGCCAGGCACTAACCATAAAGGGCCAGGCACTAAGCCGAAAGGGCCATGCACTAACCATAAAGGGCCAGGCACTAACCATAAAGGGCCAGGCACTAACCATAAAGAGCCAGGCACTAACCATAAAGGGCCAGGCACTAACCATAAAGGGCCAGGCACTAACCATAAAGGGCCAGGCACTAACCATAACGGGCCAGGCACTAACCATAAAGGGCCAGGCACTAACCATAAAGGACCAGGCACTAACCAAAAAGGGCCAGGCACTAACCATAAAGAGCCAGGCACTAACCCGAAAGGGCCAGGCACTAACCATAAGAGGCCAGGCACTAACCATAAAGGGCCAGGCACTAACCATAAAGGGCCAGGCACTAACCATAAAGGGCCAGGCACAAACCCGAAAGGGCCTGGCCCTTTCAAACAGCTGGAGGCAGGGCTTTCTCCTATAGAGCTCCATTTTTATGGAATGATCTGCCTACCCATGTGAGAGACGCAGACTCGATCTCAACCTTTAAGTCTTTACTGAACAGTCATCTCTTCAGTAGGTCTTATGATTGAGTGTTGTCTGACCCAGAAGTGTGAAGGTATCATCGGATGGGGCCACAGTGTCTCCTGACCCCTCCTGTCTCAGCCTCCAGTATTTATGCTGCACGAGTTTATGTATCGGGGGGCTAGGGTCAGTTTGTTATATCTGGAGTACTTCTCCTGTCTTAACCGGTGTCCTGTGTGAATTTAAGCATGCTCTCTCTAATTCTTTCTTTCTCTCTTTCTCTCTCTCTCTCCCGGAGGACCCTAGGACCATGCCTCAGGACTACCTGGCATGATGACTCCTTGCTGTCCCCAGTCCACCTGGCCGTGCTGCTGTTCCAGTTTCAACTGTTCTGCCTGCGGCTATGGAACCCTGACCTCTTCACCGGACATGCTACCTGTCCCAGACCTGCTGTTTTCAACTCTCTAGAGACAGCAGGAGCGGTAGAGATACTCTTAATGATGATACTTAATGATGATACTCTAACTCACATTTACTCCTGAGGTGCTGACTTGTTGCACCCTCGACAACTACTGTGATTATTATTATTTGACCCAGCTCGTCATTTATGAACATTTGAACATCTTGGCCATGTTCTGTTATAATCTCTACCCGGCACAGCCAGAAGAGGACTGGCCACCCCTCATAGCCTGGTTCCTCTCCAGGTTTCTTCCTAGGTTTTGGCCTTTCTAGTTTTGGCCTTTCTAGTTTTTCCTAGCCACCGTGCTTCTAAACCTGCATTGCTTGCTGTTTGGGGTTTTAGGCTGGGTTTCTGTACAGCACTTTGAGATATCAGCTGATGTAAGAAGGGCTATATAAATACATTTGATATGACTGTAAAATGCAAAGTGATTCCATAGATGCAACCTGATTGATGCTCCCATACAATGAGGTGTTCTTTAGCACCAATCAGTGGTGGAATCCTTTCTATATGAAACGTTTTGTTTTATCCGATTAATAATGGATGCTACAGTGAGATTTACTGAGATATTCCCCAGTGTCATGCTAGCTTTCGCCACCACATTGGCAGCCAACTGTGACTCAGAAACCTTTGACCTCTTCCCCTGAGTGTGTGAGCACTGTGTCAATCCTGGTATCAGACACACACTCCTGACTCACATCCTCACTCTCTCTCTCTCCTCTCTCTCTCCATTCTCTCTCTCTCTCTCTCTCTCTCTCTCTCTCTCTTGCTCCACCTCTCTCTCCTCTCTCTCTCCATTCTCTCTCGCTCTCTCTCTCTCTCTCTCTCTCTCTCTCTCTCTCTCTCTCTCTCTCTCTCTCTCTCTCTCTCTCTCTCTCTCTCTCAAGAGGGGAGATTACAACGTGTGGTGGTAGGGGGGTTAGAAGATTGTGTGTGGGGGAGAGTGTATTCTCTGGTGGCGGATTACATAGTGGAGTTGTGTTCACTTCCTGTCCCTGAGGAGGGAGCAGCAGGAAGACGAAGTGAAACCAGGGACACGTGGGAATGAAAGCAGGTGGGCGTCTCTCCTCTCTCTATGAGACCTGATGAACCAGTGTGTGTGTGTGTGTGTGTGTGTGTGTGTGTGTGTGTGTGTGTGTGTGTGTGTGTGTGTGTGTGTGTGTGTGTGTGTGTGTGTGTGTGTGTGTGTGTGTGTGTGTGTGTGTGTGTGTGTTCCCCAGTTTCTGTGTTTTGGGTTTGTATGTGTTTGGATGTGTATATGTCTCAGGATGGCTTCCTGGTTTCCAAGCAGCTGATTGGTCGGCCACATTGCAGATTGGAGCTCTGACCCCACCCTCTAGTCAGGAGATACAGCTGTCTGCAATTACCGACTCCTTCTGCAGCTTGAAAAGCCAGCCTTCTTTTGTTAGGAGAGAGAGAGCTTCCTTTTATCTCCTGTGTTTTGTTGTTGGTCTGTACAAGGATTTGTAAATGATTTTGTAGCCGGTCCTGGTGAGGTATGTTTATGCCAAAAGGACTGTATTTTTGATTATTGAAATTGTCAGTAATTATTCTGTTTTTGTTCCCAGAGGGGAAGACAACTTGGGAGGGCTTAGGCAAGAGGCCTGCGGGCATTCATATACCTGTAGTATGTACTATGTCTATGCACAATCGGTAAGACCTGGGAGGACCATCCACTGTATTTTGGTTAGTGCGCCAGGTGGTGGTAGTTCGGTAAATTGTGTGTTGGTAGTTAAGGTAGGAGGGGGGCTTACTTGTTTTGCTTTGGTTCCATTCATACAGCCATCTACAAATACCATCGGCATTTCAAGACACACGTTCTCTTCGAAGTAGTGATGGTTCGAAGGCAATGGCGGAGCGATGTCACGCGGGGGTGGTGCGGAGTCGGTTTCATCGTCACCACAGCGTTGACACACCGCCAAAGCACTGCCCAAAGGCAGGTTTTTCGCTTTTGCGTAGTTGATTACTACATCATGACTCTGCAGCGTCATAAGCCAAGCCGCTATCCGGCTGTTGTGTACAGCACCCTCACAGATTCGTAGTAGATAACTACATCATGGCTCTGCAGCATCATAAGTCAAGCCGCTATCCAGCTGTTGTGTATAGCACCCTCACAGATTCGTAGTAGATAACTACATCATGGCTCTGCAGCGTCATAAGCCAAGCCGCTATCCAGCTGTTGTGTACAGCACCCTGACGGATGAGTAGTTGATTACTTTTCAGAAAAGGCTTTTCGGAAAAGTCACAGGCTTGTGACATGTTTCTATGATCACCTTTTGTCTGCCGACATACCTTGTGAAGTGTTTGATTGCCCAGACAGCAGCACTTTTTTGCAGTCTGAGTATTTGTGTTCAGCAGGGTTGATGGTTTTGCAGTCTGGGTATTTGTGTTCAGCAGGGTTGATGGTTTTGCAGTCTGGGTATTTGTGTTCAGCAGGGTTGATGGTTTTGCAGTCTGGGTATTTGTGTTCAGCAGGGTTGATGGTTTTGCAGTCTGGGTATTTGTGTTCAGCAGGGTTGATGGTTTTGCAGTCTGGGTATTTGTGTTCAGCAGGGTTGATGGTTTTGCAGTCTGGGTATTTGTGTTCAGCAGGGTTGATGGTTTTGCAGTCTGGGCATTTGTGTTCAGCAGGGTTGATGGTTTTGCAGTCTGGGTATTTGTGTTCAGCAGGGTTGATGGTTTTGCAGTCTGGGTATTTGTGTTCAGCAGGGTTGATGGTTTTGCAGTCTGGGTATTTGTGTTCAGCAGGGTTGATGGTTTTGCAGTCTGAGTATTTGTGTTCAGCAGGGTTGATGGTTTTGCAGTCTGGGTATTTGTGTTCAGCAGGGTTGATGGTTTTGCAGTCTGGGTATTTGTGTTCAGCAGGGTTGATGGTTTTGCAGTCTGGGTATTTGTGTTCAGCAGGGTTGATGGTTTTGCTCACGTAAGCAACCACACGTTTGTCATGGTCATATTTTTGGTACAACCCAGCGCTAAGGCAGTGCTCTGAGAAACCAACTTCCAAAAATAATGTCTTGTCTTTGTTGGGGTGTACCAGGCAGGGTGCCTCGCAAAGCAGGTTTTTCAAGGAAGCCAAAGCTTCGTTGTGAGCGACATCCCAAAGGAATGGGGGTGTCTTTCAGAAGAAGACGTATCAAAGGTTTTGACAAGTCGGCGTAGTTTTCGATGAATTGACGGGAGTAATTACATACTCTCAAGAAGCTGCACACCTCATGAAGGTTCGTAGGTGTTTTGATGTTGCAGACTTCTTGGATTCGGTTAGACTGTTGCAGGATGCCCTCGGAACCCACCAGAAGCCCAACGTTGTTTACCTAGGTCCTGCACCATTGTTCTTTCATGATGGCCAACTTAGCCCCTGCAGTCCCGAGTTGGGTGAGTGGTCCATTTCATTGAGGTGATGTGACCAAGTCTCACTTCTCATGAGAACGTTGTCCACGTAGATTATCATCCCCCTAGAGGCTGCGTCTGGCATTGCCTTGTGCAGTAAGATGTTGAACTCTGAGGGGGAGTTTGCATACCCGAATGAGCAAATGATTGATCGTGAAGAGCTTGTTCGAGAAAGAGAAAGCCAACTTGTGTTGGTCACGAGGGTTGACTGTCATGGTCCAGAAACCATTAGCCACGTCGACAGTGGAGAAGTACTTGGCGTTTGCCACCTTTGGCAACTCTTGGTCGAGCTGTGTCACTGGCCAACGAGACAAGGGAACTAGTTTGTTAAGTTCTCTATAGTCAAAGGTAAGATGCCATTTACCTGTTGGTTTTAGAACAGGCCACACGGGAGCACTAATCTCTTGTACTGCTGAGTATGCTGCGAGCGGGACTTTGTATTGTCTAACACACGTAGGAGTTGCTCCGGTTGGCGTAGCAATACACACCACATGGATACCCGTAACCCCGCAATCCAGTGATACTGTGGACCAGATCTCACTGTGTTTGTTAATGGAGCTCGACAGTAACAAGGTTATAGGGGCTTCACAGGAACAAGGGTATAGGGGCTAGACAGGAACAAGGATATAGGGCTAGACAGGAAGAAGAGTATATGGGCTAGACGGGAACAAGGATATAGGGGCTAGACGGGAACAAGGATATAGGGGCTAGACTGGAACAAGGATATAGGGGCTAGACTGGAACAAGGATATAGGGGCTAGACAGAAACAATAATATAGGGCTAGATATGGGGACAAGGAAATAGGGGCTAGACAGGAACAAATATATAGGGCTAGACAGGAACAAGGATATAGGGCTAGCTATGGGGACAAGGATATAGGGCTAGACAGGAACAAGGATATAGGGCTAGCTATGGGGACAAGGATATAGGGGTTAGACAGGAACAAGGATATAGGGCTAGCTATGGGGATAAGGATATAGGGTTAGCTATGAGGACAAGGATATAGGGGCTAGACAGGAACAAGGATATAGGGCTAGCTATGGGGACAAGGATATAGGGGCTAACTTGGGGAACAAGGATATAGGGGCTAGCTATGGGGACAAGGATATACGGCAGAATTTGTGAGAATGTTTTGAAGTCACCTGAAGACCGGACGTCTTTCAAAGTCAATCAAAAACTCTTTCATCTCCATCCCTTATTCCTCTTGCTGTCTTTCATCCATCCCTCCATCCATCCATCCATCCATCCATCTATCCATCAAGAACTCTTTCATCTCCATCCCTTATTCCTCTTGCTGTCTTTCATCCATCCCTCCATCCATCCATCCATCCATCCATCCATCCATCCATCCATCCATCAAGAACTCTTTCATCTCCATCCCTTATTCCTCTTGCTGTCTTTCATCCATCCCTCCATCCATCCATCCATCCATCAAGAACTCTTTCATCTCCATCCCTTATTCCTCTTGCTGTCTTCCATCCATCCCTCCATCCATCCATCTGCCCAGCCCTCCACCTGCTGTTCATTGAGGTGTGAGTGATTGAGGAGTGTATGTATCCCTACCCCCTTGCCACTCTCCACTTCTCCAGTAGACCAGCATCCTCCGATCTTACCTGTCGTCAACAGATGGCCAACCACATGCCGCCGGCCAACCAACAAAAGCTGCAATTACCCCGCCTGTCCAACAAAGGCAAACATCAAATACACAGACACAAATGCATGCACACTTACATACACACACACACACACACACACATACATACACACGCACACACACATACATACCCACGCACAAACACACACACACACATACACACACACACACACACAAACACACACACACACACACACACACACACACACACACACACACACAAAACACACACACACACATAAACACACACACAGACATACACATACACAAAGACGCGCACACACATACACACACACACACATACACACTCATACATACACACGCACACACACATACATACCCACGCACAAACACACACACACACATACACACACACACACACACATACACACACACACACACACAACTCCTGCTTCTCATATGAGAAATCACAGTAGAACTCCTGTTTGATTGGATCTCAATGGGTTACTTAGATCTACAGTACATATTAATATGACAGACATGAGTGGAAACACTAGAGGATGAGAGGGGTTTAGAGGATGAGAGGTGTGAAGAGGAGAGGTGTTTAGAGGATGAGAGGTGTGTAGAGGATGAGAGGTGTGTAGAGGATGAGAGAGGTGTAGAGGATGAGAGAGGTGTAGAGGATGAGAGCTGTGTAGAGGATGAGAGCTGTATAGAGGAGGAGAGGTGTGTAGATGATGAGAGGTGTGTAGAGGATGAGAGGTGTGTAGAGGATGAGAGGTGTGGAGAGGATGAGAGGTGTGGAGAGGATGAGAGGTGTGGAGAGGATGAGAGAGGTGTAGAGGATGAGAGGTGTGTAGAGGATGAGAGGTGTGTAGAGGATGAGAGGTGTGTAGAGGATGAGAGGTGTGTAGAGGATGAGAGGTGTGTAGAGGATGAGAGGTGTGTAGAGGATGAGAGAGGTGTAGAGGATGAGAGGGGTTTAGAGGATGAGAGGTGTTTAGAGGATGAGAGGTGTGTAGAGGATGAGAGATGTGTAGAGGATGAGAGGTGTGTAGAGGATGAGAGAGGTGTAGAGGATGAGAGGTGTGTAGAGGATGAGAGCTGTGTAGAGGATGAGAGGTGTGTAGAGGATGAGAGGTGTGTAGAGGATGAGAGGTGTGTAGAGGATGAGAGGTGTGTAGAGGAGGAGAGGTGTGTAGAGGATGAGAGAGGTGTGTAGAGGACGAGAGGTGTGTAGAGGATGAGAGGTGTGTAGAGGATGAGAGGTGTGTAGAGGATGAGAGGTGTGTAGAGGATGAGAGGTGTGTAGAGGATGAGAGGTGTGTAGAGGATGAGAGGTGTGTAGAGGATGAGAGGTGTGTAGAGGAGGAGAGGTGTGTAGAGGATGAGAGATGTGTAGAGGATGAGAGGTGTGTAGAGGATGAGAGGTGTTTACTGGATGAGAGGTGTGTGTGTATAGGATGAGAGAGGTGTAGAGGATGAGAGGTCAGTAGAGGATGAGAGATGTGTGTAGAGGATGAGAGGTGTGTAGAGGATGAGAGGTGTGTAGAGGAGGAGAGGTGTGTAGAGGAGGAGAGTGTGTAGTGGAGGAGATGTGTGTAGAGGATGAGAGAGGTGTAGAAGATGAGAGGTGTAGATGATGAGAGGTGTGTAGAGGATGAGAGGTGTGTAGAGGAGGAGAGGTGTGTAGAGGAGGAGAGAGGTGTGTAGAGGACGAGAGGTGTGTAGAGGAGGAGAGGTGTGTAGAGGAGGAGAGAGGTGTGTAGAGGACGAGAGGTGTGTAGAGGACGAGAGGTGTGTAGAGGATGAGAGGTGTGTAGAGGATGAGAGGTGTGTAGAGGATGAGAGGTGTGTAGAGGATGAGAGGTGTGTAGAGGATGAGAGGTGTGTAGAGGATGAGAGGTGTGTAGAGGAGGAGAGGTGTGTAGAGGATGAGAGGTGTTTACTGGATGAGAGGTGTGTAGAGGAGGAGAGGTGTTTACTGGATGAGAGGTGTGTAGAGGAGGAGAGGTGTGTATAGGATGAGAGAGGTGTAGAGGATGAGAGGTCAGTAGAGGATGAGAGATGTGTGTAGAGGATGAGAGGTGTGTAGAGGATGAGAGGTGTGTAGAGGAGGAGAGGTGTGTAGAGGAGGAGAGTGTGTAGTGGAGGAGATGTGTGTAGAGGATGAGAGAGGTGTAGAGGATGAGAGGTGTAGATGATGAGAGGTGTGTAGAGGATGAGAGGTGTGTAGAGGAGGAGAGGTGTGTAGAGGATGAGAGAGGTGTGTAGAGGACGAGAGGTGTGTAGAGGACGAGAGGTGTGTAGAGGACGAGAGGTGTGTAGAGGACGAGAGGTGTGTAGAGGATGAGAGGTGTGTAGAGGATGAGAGGTGTGTAGAGGATGAGAGGTGTGTAGAGGAGGAGAGGTGTGTAGAGGAGGAGAGGTGTGTACTGGATGAGAGGTGTGTAGAGGATGAGAGGTGTGTACTGGATGAGAGGTGTGTAGAGGATGAGAGGTGTGTAGAGGATGAGAGGTGTGTAGAGGATGAGAGGTGTGTAGAGGATGAGAGGTGTGTAGAGGATGAGAGGTGTGTAGAGGATGAGAGGTGTGTAGAGGATGAGAGGTGTGTAGAGGATGAGAGGTGTGTAGAGGAGGAGAGGTGTGTAGAGGAGGAGAGGTGGAGAGGATAAGAGAGGTGTAGAGGATGAGAGGTGTGTAGATGATGAGAGGTGTGTGGAGGATGAGAGGTGTGTAGAGGATGAGAGGTGTGTAGAGGATGAGAGGTGTGTAGAGGATGAGAGGTGTGTAGAGGATGAGAGGTGTGTAGAGGATGAGAGAGGTGTGTCGAGGATGAGAGCTGTGTAGAGGATGAGAGCTGTGTAGAGGATGAGAGCTGTGTAGAGGATGAGAGCTGTGTAGAGGATGAGAGGTGTGTAGAGGATGAGAGGTGTGTAGAGGATGAGAGGTGTGGAGAGGATGAGAGGTGTGTAGAGGATGACAGAGGTGTAGAGGATGAGAGGTGTGTAGAGGATGAGAGGTGTGTAGAGGATGAGAGGTGTGTAGAGGATGAGAGGTGTGTAGAGGATGAGAGGTGTGTAGAGGATGAGAGGTGTGTAGAGGATGAGAGGTGTGTAGAGGATGAGAGGTGTGTAGAGGATGAGAGGTGTGTAGAGGATGAGAGGTGTGTAGAGGATGAGAGGTGTGTAGAGGATGAGAGGTGTGTAGAGGATGAGAGGTGTGTAGAGGATGAGAGGTGTGTAGAGGAGGAGAGGTGTGGAGAGGAGGAGAGGTGTGGAGAGGATGAGAGGTGTGTAGAGGAGGAGAGGTGTGTAGAGGAGGAGAGGTGTGTAGAGGATGAGAGAGGTGTGTAGAGGATGAGAGAGGTGTGTAGAGGATGAGAGAGGTGTGTAGAGGACGAGAGGTGTGTAGAGGACGAGAGGTGTGGAGAGGTGTGTAGAGGAGGAGAGATGTGTAGAGGATGAGAGGTGTGGAGAGGATGAGAGGTGTGGAGAGGATGAGAGAGGTGTAGATGATGAGAGGTGTGTAGAGGATGAGAGGTGTGTAGAGGATGAGAGGTGTGTAGAGGATGAGAGGTGTGTAGAGGATGAGAGGTGTGTAGAGGATGAGAGAGGTGTAGAGGATGAGAGAGGTGTAGAGGATGAGAGGTGTGTAGAGGATGAGAGAGGTGTAGAGGAGGAGAGTGTGTAGTGGAGGAGATGTGTGTAGAGGATAAGAGGTGTGTAGAGGATGAGAGGTGTGTAGAGGATGAGAGGTGTGTAGAGGATGAGAGGTGTGTAGAGGAGGAGAGGTGTGTAGAGGAGGAGAGGTGTGTAGAGGAGGAGAGGTGTGTCGAGGATGAGAGCTGTGTAGAGGATGAGAGCTGTGTAGAGGATGAGAGGTGTGTAGAGGATGAGAGGTGTGTAGAGGATGAGAGGTGTGTAGAGGATGAGAGGTGTGGAGAGGATGAGAGAGGTGTAGAGGATGGGAGAGGTGTAGATGATGAGAGGTGTGTAGAGGATGAGAGGTGTGTAGAGGATGAGAGGTGTGTAGAGGATGAGAGGTGTGTAGAGGATGAGAGGTGTGTAGAGGATGAGAGGTGTGTAGAGGAGGAGAGGTGTGTAGAGGAGGAGAGGTGTGTAGAGGAGGAGAGGTGTGTAGAGGAGGAGAGGTGTGTAGAGGATGAGAGAGGTGTAGAGGATGAGAGGTGTAGATGATGAGAGGTGTAGATGATGAGAGGTGTGTAGAGGATGAGAGGTGTGTAGAGGAGGAGAGGTGTGTAGAGGATGAGAGAGGTGTGTAGAGGATGAGAGAGGTGTGTCGAGGATGAGAGCTGTGTAGAGGATGAGAGGTGTATAGAGGAGGAGAGGTGTGTAGAGGAGGAGAGTGTGTAGTGGAGGAGATGTGTGTAGAGGATGAGAGGTGTGCAGAGGATGAGAGGTGTGCAGAGGAGGAGAGGTGTGTAGAGGAGGAGAGGTGTGTAGAGGAGGAGAGAGGTGTAGAGGATGAGAGGTGTGTAGAGGATGAGAGCTGTGTAGAGGATGAGAGCTGTGTAGAGGATGAGAGGTGTGTAGAGGATGAGAGGTGTGTAGAGGATGAGAGGTGTGTAGAGGATGAGAGGTGTGTAGAGGATGAGAGGTGTTTACTGGATGAGAGAGGTGTAGAGGATGAGAGGTGTTTACTGGATGAGAGAGGTGTAGACGATGAGAGAGGTGTAGACGATGAGAGGTGTGTAGAGGATGAGAGGTGTGTAGAGGATGAGAGGTGTGTAGAGGATGAGAGGTGTGTAGAGGATGAGAGGTGTGTAAAGGATGAGAGGTGTGTAGAGGATGAGAGGTGTGTAGAGGAGGAGAGGTGTGTAGAGGAGGAGAGTGTGTAGTGGAGGAGATGTGTGTAGAGGATGAGAGGTGTGCAGAGGATGAGAGGTGTGTAGAGGAGGAGAGGTGTGTAGAGGAGGAGAGGTGTATAGAGGAGGAGAGGTGTGTAGAGGAGGAGAGGTGTGTAAAGGATGAGAGGTGTGTAGAGGAGGAGAGGTGTGTAGAGGATGAGAGAGGTGTGTAGAGGACGAGAGGTGTGTAGAGGAGGAGAGGTGTGTAGAGGAGGAGAGGTGTGTAGAGGAGGAGAGGTGTGTAGAGGAGGAGAGGTGTGTAGAGGAGGAGAGGTGTGTAGAGGATGAGAGAGGTGTAGAGGACGAGAGGTGTGTGGAGGAGAGGTGTGTAGAGGAGGAGAGGTGTGTAGAGGACGAGAGGTGTGTAGAGGACGAGAGGTGTGTAGAGGACGAGAGGTGTGTAGAGGAGGAGAGGTGTGTAGAGGAGGAGAGGTGTGTAGAGGAGGAGAGGTGTGTAGAGGAGGAGAGGTGTGTAGAGGATGAGAGGTGTGTAGAGAATGAGAGAGGTGTGTAGAGGACGAGAGGTGTGTAGAGGAGGAGAGGTCTGTAGAGGAGGAGAGGTGTGTAGAGGAGGAGAGGTGTGTAGAGGATGAGAGGTGTGTAGAGGATGAGAGGTGTGTAGAGGATGAGAGGTGTGTGGAGGATGAGAGGTGTGTAGAGGATGAGAGGTGTGTAGAGGATGAGAGGTGTGTAGAGGATGAGAGGTGTGCAGAGGATGAGAGGTGTGTAGAGGATGAGAGGTGTGTAGAGGATGAGAGGTGTGTAGAGGATGAGAGGTGTGTAGAGGATGAGAGGTGTGTAGAGGATGAGAGGTGTTTACTGGATGAGAGAGGTGTAGACGATGAGAGAGGTGTAGACGATGAGAGGTGTGTAGAGGATGAGAGGTGTGTAGAGGATGAGAGGTGTGTAGAGGATGAGAGGTGTGTGGAGGATGAGAGAAGTGTAGAGGAGGAGAGGTGTGTAGAGGAGGAGAGGTGTGTAGAGGAGGAGAGGTGTGTAGAGGATGAGAGAGGTGTAGAGGATGAGAGGTGTGTAGAGGATGAGAGGTGTGTAGAGGATGAGAGGTGTGCAGAGGATGAGAGGTGTGTAGAGGATGAGAGGTGTGTAGAGGATGAGAGGTGTGTAGAGGATGAGAGGTGTGTAGAGGATGAGAGGTGTGTAGAGGATGAGAGGTGTGTGGAGGATGAGAGAAGTGTAGAGGAGGAGAGGTGTGTAGAGGAGGAGAGGTGTGTAGAGGAGGAGAGGTGTGGAGAGGAGGAGAGGATGAACTATGACCTTTTATTATGACTTGATGATGGTTATTATACTGTCTTATTGTGTCGCCCAAGCAGCAACCATCCCTGACAGGAACATCACACCCTACGTTATTACACATATGATTGACTGTCAACGTGTGTGTACATAATTACAGATATGATTGACAGCTGCAATAAACAGCCTTTAAGTGACACCTACTGAGTTCAGCAATGGAAAATCAAACAGGAAGTGAAGATGTACAAGAATAGAACCCAGTCATTATATTGTGTTTTCCTTTTTCCCGTAGTTTATTATTATGGGTAGGATAGATAAGAGAAAAGATAGGAGAGACAAAACAACTGGAATGCATTATGATATGCACTCCATCACTCCCTAATGATGACTCTCTCTCAACTCAATTTCAATTTAAGGGCATGGAAACATATGTTTACATTGCCAAAGCAAGTGAAATAGATAATAAACAAAAGTGAGAAAAAAATATATATATATTAAATGCCAGTAAACATTACACAATAAAGTTCCAATAGAATACAGACATTAGAGCAGTCATATTATGTCTATATACAGTGTTGTATTGGTGTGCAAATAGTTGAAGTACAAAAGGGAAAATAAATACAAATAAAAATGGGTTGCATTTACAATAGTGTTTGTTCTTCACTGGTTGCACTTTTCTTGTGGGAAAAGGTCACGCATCTTGCTGCTGTGATGTCACACTGTGGTATTACACCTGATTGATATGGGACTTTATCAACATTTGAATTGTTTTCAAATTCTATGTGGGTCTGTGTAATCTGAGGGAAAAATGTGTCTCTATGGTCATACATTTGGCAAGAGGTTAGGAAGTATTTAGGTTTGTGAACAAAGCCCCAGGACCAGCTTGCTTAGTGGGCTCTTCTCCAGGTTCATCTCTCTGTAGGTGATGGCTTTGTTATGGAAGGTTTGGGAACAGAGCCCCAGGACCAGCTTGCTTAGGGGACTCTTCTCCAGGTTCATCTCTCTGTAGGTGATGGCTTTGTTATGGAAGGTTTGGGAACAGAGCCCCAGGACCAGCTTGCTTAGTGGGCTCTTCTCCAGGTTCATCTCTCTGTAGGTGATGGCTTTGTTATGGAAGGTTTGGGAACAGAGCCCCAGGACCAGCTTGCTTAGTGGGCTCTTCTCCAGGTTCATCTCTCTGTAGGTGATGGCTTTGTTATGGAAGGTTTGGGAACAGAGCCCCAGGACCAGCTTGCTTAGTGGGCTCTTCTCCAGGTTCATCTCTCTGTAGGTGATGGCTTTGTTATGGAAGGTTTGTGAACAGAGCCCCAGGACCAGCTTGCTTAGTGGGCTCTTCTCCAGGTTTATCTCTCTGTAAGTGATGGCTTTGTTATGGAAGGTTTGGGAATCGCTTCCTTTTAGAGTTGTTGAACGTCTCTTTTCTGGATTTGAGTAATTAGTGGGCAATCAGCTTTATTCATCTCTGCATGCATTATTTGGTGTTTTATGTTGTACACAGAGGATATTTTTGCCGAATTCTGCATGTCCCATTTTGTGAATTATTGGTTGGTGAGCGGACCCCAGACCTCACTATCATAAATGGCAATGGGTTCTATAACTGATTCAATTATTGTTTGCCAAATCCTAATTAGTATGTCAAATTTTATGTCCCCTTTGATGGCATAGAAGGCCCTTCTTGCCTAGTCCCTCAGCTCGCTCACAGCTTTGTGGAAGTTACCTGTGGTGTTGATGTTTAACCCAAGGTATGTGTCGTTTTTTGTGTCCAATGGTGTCTAGATGGAATTTGTATTTGTGGTCCTGGCAACTGGACCTTTTTTGGAACACCATTATGTTGGTCTTACTGAGATTTACTGTCAGGGCCCAGGTCTGTCAGAGCCCAGGTCTATCAGGGCTCAGGTCTGACAGAATCTGTGCAGAAGATCTAGGTGCTGCTTTAGGCCCTCCTTGGTTGGGGACAGAGGCACCAGATCATCAGCCAACAGTATACATTTGTCTTCAGATTCTAGTAGGGTGGTAGGGTTCTTTATTTGCTGTTCTAGTGCTCGCGCCAATTTGTTGATATTATGTTGAAGAGGGTGGGGCTTAAGCTTGCATCCCTGTCTCACCCCACGACCTTGTGTGAAGAAATTTGGGGCTAAACTTCTTCGAGATAGGGGGCGCTCTTTAAATTTTTGGATAAAAAATGTTCACGTTTTAAACAAGATATTTTGTCATATAAGGATGCTCGACTGTGCATATAATTGACAGCTTTGGAAAGAAAAAACTCTGACGTTTCCGAAACTGCAAAGATATTATCTGTGAGTGCCCCAGAACTAATGCTACAGGCGAAATCCAGGATGAAGTTTCATACAGGAAATGCCCCAGATTCTGAAGGCGCTGTGTTCCAATGTCTCCTTATATGGCTGTGAATGTGCCAGGAATGAGCCTGCCCTTTCTGTCGTTTCTCCAAGGTGTCTGCAGCATTGTGACGTATTTGTAGGCATATCATTGGAAGATTGACCATAAGAGACTACATTTACCAGGTGTCCGCCCGGTGTCCTGTGTCGAAATTATTGCGTAATCTCTAGGTCCATGTTTGCGTTTTAATGACTTAGTTTTTTTTTTTTTTTTTTTTCTTACCCAAACGTGATGAAGAAAACGGAGCGATTTGTCAACACAAATAATCTTTTTGTAAAAATTGAACATTTGCTATCTAACTGAGTCTCCTCATTGAAAACATCTGAACTTCTTCAAAGGTAAATGATTTTATTTGAATGCTTTTCTGGTTTTTGTGAAAATGTTGCATGCTGAATGCCAGGCATAATCCTATGCTAGGCTATCAATACTGTTACACAAATGCTTGTTTTGCTATGGTTCAAAAGCATATTTTGAAAATTTGAGATGACAGTGTTAACAAAAGGCTAAGGTTGAGAGCAAATAGATTTATATCATTTCATTTGCGATTTTCATGAATAGTTAACGTTGCATTATGCTAATGAGCTTGTGGATAGATTTACACAATCCTGGATACAGGTTTTTTTCGTAGCTAAACGTGACGAAATTATTGCGTAATCTCTAGGTCCATGTTTGCGTTTTAATGACTTAGTTTTTTTTTTTTTTTTTTTTCTTACCCAAACGTGATGAAGAAAACGGAGCGATTTGTCCTAAACAAATAATCTTTCAGGAAACACTGAACATTTGCTATCTAACTGAGAGTCTCCTCATTGAAAACATCCGAAGTTCTTCAAAGGTAAATTATTTTATTTGAATGCTTTTCTGTTTTTTGTGAAAATGTTGCCTGCTGAAAGCTAACGCTAAATGCTATGCTAAATGCTACGCTAGCTATCAATACTGTTACACAAATGCTTGTTTTGCTATGGTTGAGAAGCATATTTTGAAAATCTGAGATGACAGTGTTGTTAACAAAAGGCTAAGCTTTAGAGCTAGCATATTGATTTAATTTCATTTGCGATTTTCATGAATAGTTATGGTAATGGGCTTGAGGCTGTAGTCACGATCCTGGATCCGGGATGGCTCGACGCAAGAAGTTAAGCTGCAAGCTGTTTTTTTCCACACTTTTAACCTTACACTTGTTTTTTGTTTAGATGGATTTCATAATGTTGTATGTTTTTCCCCCAACACCACTTTCCATCAATTTGTATAGCAGACCCTCGTGCCAAATTGAGTCAATAACTTTTTTGAAATCAATAAAGCATTAGAAGACTTTGCCTTTGTTTTGGATTGTTTGTTTGTCAATTAGGGTGCAGGGTGAATACGTGGTCTGTTGTACGGTAATTTGGTAAAAAGACAATTTGACATTTGCTTAGTACATTGTTACCACTGAGGAAATGCTTGATTCTGTTGTTAATAATAATGCAGATGATTTTCCCAAGGTTGCTGTTGACTCATATCCCACGGTTGTTATTTTGGTCAAATTTGTCTCCACTTTT
>NC_060191.1:69469032-69494032 GCF_021184085.1 Oncorhynchus gorbuscha | reverse complement strand
AACAACAGATAGGTAAACAACAACAGATAGAAAAACAACAACAGATAGGTAAACAACAACATGTAGAAAAACAACAACAGATAGGTAAACAACAACATGTAGAAAAACAACAACAGATAGGTAAACAACAGATAGGTAAACAACAACATGTAGAAAAACAACAACAGATAGGTAAACAACAACATGTAGAAAAAACAACAACAGATAGGTAAACAACAACATGTAAACAACAACAGAAAAACAACAACAGATAGGTAAACAACAACAGATAGAAAAACAACAACAGATAGGTAAACAACAGATAGGTAAACAACAACATGTAGAAAAACAACAACAGATAGGTAAACAACATGTAGAAAAACAACAACAGATAGGTAAACAACAACAGATAGGTAAACAACAACAGATAGGTAAACAACAACAGATAGGTAAACAACATGTAGAAAAACAACAACAGATAGGTAAACAACAGATAGGTAAACAACATGTAGAAAAACAACAACAGATAGGTAAACAACAACAGATAGGTAAACAACAACAGATAGGTAAACAACAACAGATAGGTAAACAACATGTAGAAAAACAACAACAGATAGGTAAACAACAGATAGGTAAACAACAACATGTAGAAAAACAACAACAGATAGGTAAACAACAACATGTAGAAAAACAACAACAGATAGGTAAACAACAACAGATAGAAAAACAACAACAGATAGGTAAACAACAGATAGGTAAACAACAACATGTAGAAAAACAACAACAGATAGGTAAACAACAACATGTAGAAAAAAACAACAGATAGGTAAACAACAACAGATAGGAAAACAACAGCATGTAGGTAAACAACAACACGTAGGAAAAAACAACAACAGATAGGTAAACAACATATAGGTAAACAACAACATGTAGAATAACAACAACATGTAGAAAAATAACAACAGATAGGTAAACAACAACATGTAGTTAAACAACAACATGTAGGAAAAAACAACAGATAGGAAAACAACAACAGATAGGTAAACAACAGATAGGTAAACAACAACATGTAGAATAACAACAACAGATAGGTAAACAACAACATGTAGGTAAACAACAACACGTAGGAAAAAACAACAGATAGGAAAACAACAACAGCAGCGATGAAATAAGTAAGGCATTCCCAGAGAGGAGGAGAAGGATTCCACGTGAATGGGTCTTCAGAGAAAGGGGCGCCTCGTTCAGCCTCAGGACAGCATCTTCAGACATGTTTTAGGAAAAACACAACAATGAAATTAGGTTTCAATGAACCAACGAAATGTCTATTGTTGATTCTTTGAGTACACATTTGCCTTGGTAACAGCAAAACTGTTTTGTTTGTAGTATTTGTAAGAATTCATAATCATTACTACCGATGTGATTATTAGGACTATATTATTACTAAAAATGCCGACTAAGCTCATTTATGATAGCAACGGCTTAGGTAATTGTCCCTCAGTGTTGCCGGGGTTACCAGGTTCATATCATAGCCCAGACACTACTGTACCTCATCACCAGACTCATAGCAGAATCACGTAGCCCAGATACTACTGTACCTCATCACCAGACTCATAGCAGAATCACGTAGCCCAGATACTACTGTACCTCATTACTAGACTCATAGTGGAATCACATAGCCCAGATACTACTGTACCTCATTACCAGACTCATAGTGGAATCACATAGCCCAGATACTACTGTACCTCATTACCAGACTCATAGTGGAATCACATAGCCCAGATACTACTGTACCTCATTACCAGACTCATAGCAGAATCACTGTACCTCATTACCAGACTCATAGCAGAATCACGTAGCCCAGATACTACTGTACCTCATTACTAGACTCATAGTGGAATCACATAGCCCAGATACTACTGTACCTCATTACCAGACTCATAGCAGAATCACGTAGCCCAGATACTACTGTACCTCATTACCAGACTCATAGTGGAATCACGTAGCCCAGTTACTGCTGTACCTCATTACCAGACTCATAATGGGGATCACTAAGTGCACACATCGATTACTTTCCCTCCAATTTGCACTTTTAGCAGAAATTCAATGAACAGACTATTGTTTTAACTAATTCAAGAGTCCAAAGTGAAGTGGAATCTCCACAATTTATTCCATTCACACACTGTGTAATTGTTTTAGTCTGCCTTAGGTAGTTATGGCAAATTAATGATAAAACCAGTAATACCCATTCTCCTTGTCAATTCCTTCAAGCTAGTTTGATATAGTCTCTCTCACACAGGTCTCTATCACTGGTGGTAGGATTTTTGTCTATTTTACAGTCGTTGGGTGGTTTGTGTGTGTGTGCCTGTGTGCGTGCCTGTATGCGTGTGTATATGAATGTCTCCAGTATGTGCTGGCTGTGTGTGGAGTAGCCAAGGAGAGCAAAGGCCCTGGGAGGGAGGCTTGCTCCAAGAGATGGCAATGTTTAATAAACCAGAAGGCTGGTTTGGCTTAGGAGTGTTCAGGAGGCTGGTTTGGCTTAGGAGTGTTCAGGAGGCTGGTTTGGCTGAGGAGGGTTCAGGAGGCTGGTTTGGCTGGGGAGGGTTCAGGAGGCTGATTTGGCTGAGGAGGGGTCAGGAGGCTGGTTTGGCTGAGGAGGGGTCAGGAGGCTGGTTTGGCTGAGGAGGGGTCAGGAGGCTGGTTTGGCTGAGGAGGGGTCAGGAGGCTGGTTTGGCTGAGGAGTGTTCAGGAGGCTGGTTTGGCTGAGGAGTGTTCAGGAGGCTGGTTTGGCTGAGGCGGGTTTCAGTAGAATAATGTTATTTCCAGAAAATAACCACATGTTACACCTGTGGGACGACTCTGGGAAAACTGTTGGACGACTGTGGGAAAACTGTGGGACGACTGTGGGAAAACTGTGGGACGACTGTGGGACGACTCTGGGACGACTGTGGGACTACTGTGGGACGACTGAGTCCTCAGTGTGTGTCTGTGTGTGACTGTCTGTGTGTGACTGTCTGTGTATATATATGCCATTTAGCAGACACTTTTATCCAAAGCGACTTACAGTCATGTGTGCATACATTCTACGTATGGGTGGTCCCGGGGATCGAACCCACTACCCTGGCATTACAAGCGCCATGCTCTACCAACTGAGCTACTGTCTGTGTGTGACTGTCTGTGACTTAGTGTTTGTGTGTCTGTCTTTCTTTCTGTGTGTCTCCATGTCTCTGTCTGTGTGTGTGTGTATGTCTGTGTGTCTGTCTGCCTGTCTGTCTGTGTGTCTGTCTTTGTGTCTGTGTTTCTGTCTGTGTGTCTCCGTGTCTATGTATCTGTCTGCCTGCCTGCCTGCCTGCCTGCCTGCCTGCCTGCCTGCCTGCCTGCCTGCCTGCCTGCCTGCCTGCCTGCCTGTCTGTCTGTCTGTCTGTCTGTCTGTCCGTCCGTCCGTCCGTCTGTCCGTCTGTATTTGTGTTGATGTGTCAGTGTGTCTGTGTGTCTGTACGTTTGTCTGTGTGTCTGTGTGTCTATGTATGTGTTTCTTCCTGTGTGCCTGTGTTTCTGTCAGTCTGTGTGTCTGTGTGTCTATGTATGTGTTTCTTCCTGTGTGCCTGTGTTTCTGTCAGTCTGTGTGTCTGTGTTTCTGTCTATGTGTCTGTGCGGCTGTGTGTCTCTGTGTCTGTCTGTTTGTCTGCGTGTGTGTCTGTGTGTGTGTCTCAGTGTCTGTCTGTGTGTCTAGGTGTCTGGGACATACAATCATCTGGTAGTTTTGTGTTTCAGTTATTCAACCCTGTTCCTGGGGAAAAACAGTTAGTGCAGGCTTTTATTCCAACCGAACATTAAAAAACTGATTCCATTAAACAAGGCCTCCATGGCGGGTGTTAATACCGGGCTTGGTCTCCAGGAGCAAGGTTGAAGAAGACTAGTTCAGTAGAGTGAATGCCAGCGTCTCCGCTGCCAAGATTTTCCAATCTCTCATCACTCTGCCAACTGATTTTTAGAATGGGCCTTTGTTAATCTATCTCTGTTCAGTGGAAGCTTGGCTTCCGCTCTTACGGTATGTATTGGAGTGAGAAATGGGTGTGCACTGTTAGTGAGAGAGAGAGAGAGAGAGAGAGAGAGGGAGAGAGAGAGAGAGAGAGAGAGAGAGAGAGAGAGAGAGAGAGAGAGAGAGAGAGAGAGAGAGAGAGAGAGAGAGAGAGAGAGAGACAGCGAGAGAGAGACACAGAGAGAGAGAGAGAGAGAGAGAGAGAGAGAGAGAGAGAGAGAGAGAGCGAGAGAGAGAGAGAGAGAGAGAGAGAGAGAGAGAGAGAGAGAGACACAGCGAGAGAGAGAGAGAGAGAGAGAGAGAGAGAGAGAGAGAGAGAGAGAGAGAGAGAGAGAGAGAGAGAGAGACAGAGACAGAGAGAGAGAGATGAGGGATGAGTTCTGTTTTGCCAATGTGTCAGGGGGTAGTCTCAGGAATGAAATTGCTTTATTTTGTTGTTTAGATGGGGCCTGATCAACGAAATGGGGCTTTGGGAAAACTGAAGCTCTAGGCACTTGTAGAATAAGCATCGATCCTCACACACACACACACACACACACACAAACATTTACACAAACACACAAACACTCACACGCACACACACACACACACACACACACACACACACACACCCCACACACACACACACACATAAAGATAAACACACGTTCAGTCCCCATTTGGCAAATCATGTGTATGTGTGTGTTTGCGTGTTTTGGTTGGCTAATGCATTTAGCTCCAGTCTCTGTTAGTGTTATGGAAGTGTGTGTGTGTGTGTGTGTGTGTGTGTGTGTGTGTGTGTGTGTGTGTGTGTGTGTGTGTGTGTGTGTGTGTGTGTGTGTGTGTGTGTGTGTGTGTGTGTGTGTGTGTGTGTGTGTGTGTGTGTCTGTACCTGTCTTGAGTTTAGTGAGGGGGCACCTCGATTAAATCCTCATTGTTGCCTAGGAGACCACTCAGAAAGAAGTGCTCCTGAGGCTCTTGGTGTCATTATGAAGTAATGAGATAGCTGTCACTCAGCACGCACACACACACACACACATATATGGACACACATACACACACACATGGACACACACACACACACACACACACACACACACACACACACACACACACACACACACACACACACACACACACACACACACACACACACACACACACACACACACACACACACAGATTATGTTTCATAATTTGATTATCTTGTTGTAAAAAGACAGACTTGATTTGCCATAACCAAAAAAATGATAAAATATAAAAAATATATGTTTTATGTATTTCCTGTTGCTGCAGGATGCATTTTCTGCTGTTGAAAACCTTCTCAAATTAAGATCTTAGATGTGTACTCCTTGTCATTTCGATCAATTGTGATGTGAGTTTAACCTGGATGCCAGTGATAGTAAATCATTTTAATAATTGTAATAATTGTAACAATACGGTTGGAATGAATGTTTTTGATATCATTCGCCCCATTCTGCTCCAACCTCAAGTCTTCCCCAACTTCCCCAAGGTAGAATAACCTGCAGAGGGAGAGAGAAGGTAGAATAACCTGGAAAGGGAGAAGAAGGTAGAATAACCTGGAAAGGGAGAAGAAGGTAGAATAACTTGGAAAGGGAGAGAACGTAGAATAACCTGCAGAGGGAGGGAACGTAGAATAACCTGCAGAGGGAGGGAAGGTAGAATAACCTGGAAAGGGAGAAGAAGGTAGAATAACCTGGAAAGGGAGAAGAAGGTAGAATAACCTGGAAAGGGAGAGAAGGTAGAATAACCTGGAAAGGGAGAGAAGGTAGAATAACCTGGAAAGGTAGAGAAGGTAGAATAACCTGGAAAGGGAGAGAAGGTAGAATAACCTGGAAAGGGAGAAGAAGGTAGAATAACCTGCAGAGGGAGAAGAAGGTAGAATAACTTGGAAAGGGAGAGAACGTAGAATAACCTGCAGAGGGAGGGAACGTAGAATAACCTGCAGAGGGAGGGAAGGTAGAATAACCTGGAAAGGGAGAAGAATGTAGAATAACCTGGAAAGGGAGAAGAAGGTAGAATAACCTGGAAAGGGAGAGAAGGTAGAATAACCTGGAAAGGGAGAAGAAGGTAGAATAACCTGGAAAGGGAGAGAAGGTAGAATAACCTGGAAAGGGAGAGAAGGTAGAATAACCTGGAAAGGGAGAGAAGGTAGAATAACCTGGAAAGGGAGAGAAGGTAGAATAACCTGGAAAGGGAGAAGAATGTAGAATAACCTGGAAAGGGAGAGAAGGTAGAATAACCTGGAAAGGGAGAAGAAGGTAGAATAACCTGGAAAGGGAGAAGAACGTAGAATAACCTGGAAAGGGAGAAGAAGGTAGAATAACCTGGAGAGGGAGAAGAAGGTAGAACAGGAGGAGAGTAAATTAAAAGGGTTGGTTATCCATCTCAGATGGGCAGAGTCCTCAGTCCCTCATCGATCTGCTAAATGAGAAAGTTCTTAGGACTCCAGAAAAAGAGAGAGAGAGAGAGAGAGAGAGAGAGAGAGAGAGAGAGAGAGAGAGAGAGAGAGAGAGAGAGAGAGATATCCCTGCCATCACTGAGCCAAAATTAGGGAGGCAGATCTTCACTGGGAGCCACAAACACCCTGTAATGTTGTTCGTCTCCTGTTTGTAGAGAGTCAGACCGAAATGCAGCGTGTAGGTTACTCATGACTTTTAATGAAGAATAATGCGGTACATGAAATAACTGAAAATACAAAAACAACAAACGAGTGAAACTAATACAGCCTATCTGGTGACTAACACTAAGACAGGTACAATCACCCACGAAATACAACGCGCACTCAGGCTGCCTAAATACGGTTCCCAATCCGAGACAACTAGAATCAGCTGACTCCAATTAGGAACCGCCTCAGGCAGCCAAGCCTAACTAGACACACCCCTACTAATACACACTCCTAATTAATACAAACCCCAATACGAAATACAACATATAAACCCATGTCACACCCTGGCCTACCCAAACATATAACAAAAACACAAGATACAATGACCAAGGCGTGACAGAACCCCCCCCCCCTAAGGTGCGGACTCCGGGACGCACCTCAGGAGCATAGGGAGGGTCCGGGTGGGCGTCTGTCCATGGTGGCGGTTCTGGCTCAGGACGTGGACCCCACTCCATAAATGTCCTAGTTCCTCCCCTTCGCGTCCTAGGATAATCCACCTTCTCCGCCGACCATGGCCTAATAGTCCTCACCCTGATCCCCACATAACTGAGGGAGCCCAGTACAGAGAGGGAGCCTAGTACTGAGAGGAAGCTCAGTACTGAGAGGAAGCTCAGGCAGGTAGTAGGCTCCGGTAAATCCTGGCTGGCTGGTGGACTTGGATGATTAAGGTTGTCTGGCCGATCTAGAAGATCTTGGCAAACTGGCACTTCTGGCGGATCCTGGCAGACTGGCACTTCTTGTGGATCCTGGCAGACTGGTGACGCTGGGCCGACTGGCGGCGCTGGGCAGACAGGAGACTCCGGCAGCGCAGGAGAGGAGAAAGGCTCTGGCTGTGCTGAACAGGCGGGAGATTCCAACAGTGCAGGAGAGGAGAAAAGCTCTGGCTGTGCTGAACAGGCGAGGCGCACTGGACGCGCTGGGCCGACTGGTAGCACTGGTGGCGCTGGACAGACAGGAGACTCCGGCATCGCAGGAGAGGAGAAAGGCTCTGGCTGCGCTAAACAGGCTGGAGACTCCGATAGCACAGGAGGGGAGAAAAGCACTGGCTGTGCTGAACAGGCGATGCGCACTGGACGCGCTGGACCGACTGGGAGCACTGGTGGCGCTGGACAGACAGGAGACTCCGGCAGCGCAGGAGAGGAGAAAGGCTCTGGCTGCGCTAAACAGGCGGGAGACTCCGATAGCGCAGGAGAGGAGAACAGCTCTGGTTGCGCTAAACAAGCGGGAGACTCCGGCAGCGCAGGAGGGGAGAAAAGCACTGGCTGCGCTGAACAGGCGAGGCGCACTGGAGGCCTGGTGCGTGGTGCTGGAACTGGTGGTACTGGCGCGAGGACACGCACAGGAAGCCTGGTGCGGGGAGATGCTACCGGAGGACTGGTGTGTAGAGGTGGCTCTGGATAGACCGGACCGTGCAGGCGCACTGGAGCTCTTGAGCACCAAGCCTGCCCAAGCTTACCTGGCTCGATGCCCACTCTAGCCCGGCCAATAGGAAGAGCTGGTATGTGCCGCACCGGGCTATGCTCCCGCACTGAAAACACTGTGCGCTCCATAGCATAACACGGTGCCTGCCCGGTCTCTCTAGCCCAACGGTGAGCACAGGAGGTATGCGCAGGTCTCCTACCTGGCATAACTATTCTCCCTTCTAGCTCCCCCCCAATATTTCTTTTGGGCTGTTTTTCCGGTTTCCTTGCCAACCGTGTTCCCTCGTATCGTCGGCTCCTATCTCCCGCTGCCTCTGCTCTCCTTAGTGCCTCCACCTGTTCCCATGGGAGGCGATCTCTTCCGGCCAATATCTCCTCCCAAGTGTAACAACCTTTACCATCCAACACGTCTTCCCATGTCCATTCTCCAAATAATTCATCCTCCCTTTGCTGCTCCAGCTGTCGCTGCCTGTTTAAACCAGCGCCTCTCCTTTTTTTCCAGCGTGTCTTTTTCGTTGATTCGATTCGCCTGTAGCCCTCTTCGCATTGCTGTAGGGAATCCCAGGCGGGCTCCTGCACTCGCTCTGGGTCGGCCGCCCACCTGTCGATTTCTTCCCACGTAGTATACTCCTTGCTTCTGTTGTCCATAACGTCCACCTGGTCCTGCCAGTTAACACGCTGCTCGGTCTGAGAATGGTGGTGGGTGATTCTGTAATGTTGTTCTTCTGCTGTTTGTAGAGAGTCAGACCGAAATGCAGCGTGTAGGTTACTCATGACTTTTAATGAAGAATAATGCGGTACATGAAATAACTGAAAATACAAAAACAACAAACGAGTGAAACTAATACAGCCTATCTGGTGACTAACACTAAGACAGGTACAATCACCCACGAAATACAACGCGCACTCAGGCTGCCTAAATACGGTTCCCAATCCGAGACAACGAGAATCAGCTGACTCCAATTAGGAATCGCCTCAGGCAGCCAAGCCTAACTAGACACACCCCTACTAATACACACTCCTAATTAATACAAACCCCAATACGAAATACAACATATAAACCCATGTCACACCCTGGCCTACCCAAACATATAACAAAAACACAAGATACAATGACCAAGGCGTGACACACCCACCAAATGCTCCCTATGTCTGAGAGAGATCTTCTGCACAGATTCTGCCAGACCTGGGCCCTGACAGTAAATCTCAGTAAGGCAAAAAAAGGTGTTCCAAAATGTCCAGTTTCCAGGACCACAAATACAAATTCCAACTAGACACCATTGCCATAGAGAACACAAAAAAAACTATATACACCTCGAGCTAAACATCAGCTCCACAGGTAACTTCCACAAAGCTGTGAACGATCTGAGAGACAAGGCGAGAAGGGCCTTCTAAGCTAT
The DNA here is from genome assembly GCF_021184085.1 of Oncorhynchus gorbuscha. Taxonomy (NCBI): domain Eukaryota; kingdom Metazoa; phylum Chordata; class Actinopteri; order Salmoniformes; family Salmonidae; genus Oncorhynchus; species Oncorhynchus gorbuscha. The sequence goes on along the minus strand of NC_060191.1, from coordinate 69,484,525 downwards.
TAAAAGGAACATAGAATTTGATGTGTCAATTAGCATCTGTCAAAAAATACTTGAATCAGTCATAGAGCCCTTTATGTTTGTGAGGTCTGGGGTCCGCTCACCAACCGAGAATTCACAAAATGCGACAAACAAAATCGAGACTCTGCATGCAGAATTCTGCCAAAATATCCTCTGTGTAAAACACAAACACAAACAGACCCCACAGAGCCCCAGGACAGCAACACAATTAGACCCAACCAAATCATGAGAAAACTCCAAATAAATGACTTGACTCATTGGAAAGATTTATCAAAACATCTAAGCAAACTGAATGCTATATGGCCCAAAACAGAGAGTACAAAGTGGCAGAATACCTGACCACTGTGACTGACCCAAAATGCAGGACTCAAATCAAATCCAATCAAATTTATGTATATAGCCCTTTGTACATCAGCTGATATCTCAAAGTGCTGTACAGAAACCCAGCCTAAAACCCCAAACAGCAAGCAATGCAGGTGTAGAAGCACGGTGGCTAGGAAAAACTCCCTAGAAAGGCCAAAACCTAGGAAGAAACCTAGAGAGGAACCAGGCTATGTGGGGTGGCCAGTCCTCTTCTGGCTGTGCCGGGTGGAGATTATAACAGAACATGGTCAAGATGTTCAAATGTTCATAAATGACCAGCATGGTCGAATAATAATAAGGCAGAACAGTTGAAACTGGAGCAGCAGCACAGTCAGGTGGACTGGGGACAGCAAGGAGTCATCATGTCAGGTAGTCCTGGGGCACGGTCCTAGGGCTCAGGTCCTCCGAGAGAGAGAAAGAAAGAGAGAATTAGAGAGAGCATATGTGGGGTGGCCAGTCCTCTTCTGGCTGTGCCGGGTGGAGATTATAGCAGAACATGGCCAAGATGTTCAAATGTTCATAAATGACCAGCATGGTCGAATAATAATAAACTTAGTTACCTGTTCCCACAAGAAGAACCTGGGCAATACTTATGTTTATTTATTTTCCATTTTTGTACTATTTGCACATATTTACAACACTATATAGACCATAATATGCCATTTGAAATGTCTCTGTTCCTTTAGTAACTTTTGTGAGTGTAATATTTTACCTGTTCCCACATTTATTGATTTATTATCAATTTTTGTACTTGATTTGCCAATGTAAACAGATGTTTCATAATATGCCAATTTGAAAGACCTTTCCTTTGTAATTGATTTAAATTGAATTGATTGAAATGAGAGAGAATGAAAGAGATGTTTCAGATGCCAGAGAAGAGCGAGATAGAGAAATTGAATTGAGAAAGTGAGAGAGAGAGAGAGAGAGAGAGAGAGCGAGAGAGAGCGAGAGAGAGACAGAGCGAGATAGAGAGAGAGAGAGAGAGAGAGAGAGAGAGAGAGAGAGAGAGAGAAAGAGAGAGAGAGAAAAGGTCCAGTCACAATGGCTCTTAAGAGAAGAAAGGCTATGTGCTCACTGCCCACCAAATGAGGCGGAAACTGAGCTGCACTACCTAACCTCCTGCCCAATGTATGACCATATTAGAGAGACATATTTCCCTCAGATTACACAGATCCACAAAGAATTCGAAAACAAATCCAATTTTGATGAACTCCCATATCTACTGGGTGAAATTCCACAGTGTGCCATCACAGCAGCAACATTTGTGACCTGTTGCCACGAGAAAAGGGCAACCAGTGAAGAACAAACACCATTGTAAATACAACCCATATTTATGCTTATTTATTTTATCTTGTGTCCTTTAACCATTTGTACATTGTTAAAACACTGTATATATATATAATATGACATTTATTGTTTTGAAACTTCTGTATGTGTAATGTTTACTGTTAATTTTTTTTGTTTATTTCACTTTATATATTCACTTTATATATGATCTACCTCACTTGCTTTGCAATGTTAACACGTTTCCCATGCCAATAAAGCCCTTGAATTGAATTGAGAGAGAGAGAGGGATAGATAGAGAGAGAGTGATACATTGAGAGAGAGAGAGAGAGAGAGAGAGAGAGAGAGAGAGAGAGAGAGAGAGAGAGAGAGAGAGAGAGAGAGAGATGGAGAGAGAAAGAGAGTGAGAGAAGAGCTGAGAGCTGAGCAAAGAAAATAGTCCCCTCATCCAGCTGGTCCTGGGGCTGAGTTGACAAACCTGTTCTTCTAACACACTGAAGCCTCAGGACCAGAACATCCAATCAATCAGAATAAACCAAATTACAACACAGTCAAAACAAAAATAGATTGCTTATTGGGAAACACAAACACAAAGAAAAATGCACTGCAATCTGGCCCGAAATCGACAGTACACCGTAACAAACTATTTGACCATGGTTACTGACCAAAACCTTAGAAAAACCTTGATAAAGCACAGGCTCAGTGTCATAATTAATTTATATGTGTATTTGTATTCAAGTAGTCAAAAGTGTAGTATTTAGTCCCCTATTCCTAGCATGCAATGACTACATGAAGCTTGTGACTCTACAAAAAGCTTGAAGCTTGTGACTCTGCTTGTGACTCTGCTTGTGACTCTACAAAAAGCTACATGACGCCTCTGCTTGTGACTCTGCTTGTGACTCTACAAAAAGCTACATGACGCTTAACTCTGCTTGTGACTCTGCTTGTGACTCTACAAAAAGCTACATGACGCTTGTGACTCTGCTTGTGACTCTGCTTGTGACTCTACAAAAAGCTAATGAAGCTTGTGACTCTTCTTGTGATCTGCTTGTGACTCTGCTTGTGACTCTACAAAAAGCTACATGAAGCTTGTGACTCTGCTTGTGACTCTGCTTGTGACTCTGCTTACTCTAGCTACATGAAGCTTGTGACTGCTTGTGACTCTACAAAAAGCTACATGACGCTTGTGACTCTGCTTGTGACTCTGCTTGTGACTCTACAAAAAGCTACATGACGCTTGTGACTCTGCTTGTGACTCTGCTTGTGACTCTGTTACTCTGCTTGTGACTCTACAAAAAGCTACATGAAGCTTGTGACTCTGCTTGTGACTATTGCTTGTGACTCTACAAAAAGCTACATGAAGCTTGTGACTCTGCTTGTGACTCTTGTTGGATGCATTTGCTTTTATCTCTCCTCATTGAAAACAAATGGTAAATCACGTTTGCGTAATTTGAAAGTCACTTTCATTGTAAATTAGAATATAATGTCTCCCACATCTACATTAATGTGGATGTTATGATTTCAGATAATCATAATTGAATTAATAATGATCAGTGAGAACGTTACAGAGACGTAGATATCATACACCCTCTTACGAAAATGCTAACCTCCCTTGTTATTAGTAATGTTACAGAGGCATTACCTCCCATGCAATTGCTAATTTTACAGGCATAACATCCCTGTTATTAGTAACGTTACTGAGGCATGATCTCCATTGGTATTAGTAATGTTACAGAGGCATAACCTCCCCTGTTATTAGTAATGTTACTGAGACATAACCACCCCTGTTATTGGTAATGTTAGAGGCATAACCTCCCGTGTTATTAGTAATGTTACTGAGGCATAACCTCCCTGTTATTAGTAATGTTACTGAGATATAACCTCCTTGTTATTAGTAATGTTACTGAGACATAACCTCCTTGTTATTAGTAATGTTACTGAGGCATAACCTCCCCTGTTATTGGTAATGTTACAGGCAAACCTCCCATGTTATTGGTAATGTTACAGGCAAAACCTCCCATGTTATTAGTAACATTACTGAAGCATAACCTCCCTTGTTATTAGTAATGTTACAGAGGCATAACCTCCCTGTTATTAGTAATGTTACTGAGACATAACCTCCCCTGTTATTAGTAATGTTACTGAGACATAACCTCCCTGTTATTGGTAATGTTAGAGGCATAACCTCCTGTGTTATTAGTAAGGGTACTGAGACATAACCTCCCTTGTTATTGGTAATGTAACTGAGACATAACCTCCCCTGTTATTGGTAATGTTAGAGGCATAACCTCCCGTGTTATTAGTAATGTTACTGAGACATAACCTCCCCTGTTATTAGTAACGTTACTGAGACATAACCTCCCTTGTTATTAGTAACATTACTGAGGCATAACCTCCCTGTTATTGGCAATGTTATAGGCATAACCTCCCTTGTTATTAGTAATGTTACTGAGACATAACCTCCCTTGTTATTAGTAATGTTACTGAGACATAACCTCCCTTGTTATTAGTAATGTTACTGAGACATAACCTCCCTTGTTATTAGTAATGTTACTGAGACATAACCTCCCTTGTTATTAGTAACGTTACTGAGGCATAACCTCCCCTGTTATTGGCAATGTTAGAGGCATAACCTCCCCTGTTATTGGTAATGTTAGAGGCATAACCTCCCGTGTTATTAGTAATGTTACTGAGACATAACCTCCCCTGTTATTGGTAATGTTACTGAGAAATAACCTCCCTGTTATTGGTAATGTTAGAGGCATAACCTCCCTGTTATTGGCAATGTTAGAGGCATAACCTCCCTGTTATTGGTAATGTTACAGGCAAAACCTCCCATGTTATTAGTAACATTACTGAAGCATAACCTCCCTTGTTATTAGTAATGTTACAGAGGCATAACCTCCCCTGTTATTAGTAATGTTACTGAGACATAACCTCCCCTGTTATTAGTAACGTTACAGAGGCATAACCTCCCTTGTTATTAGTAATGTTACTGAGACATAACCTCCCCTGTTATTGGTAATGTTAAAGGCATAACCTCCCGTGTTATTAGTAATGTTACTGAGACATAACCTCCCCTGTTATTAGTAATGTTACTGAGACATAACCTCCCCTGTTATTAGTAACGTTACAGAGGCATAACCTCCCTTGTCATTAGTAATGTTACTGAGGCATAACCTCCCCTGTTATTAGTAATGTTACTGAGATATAACCTCCCTTGTTATTAGTAATGTTACTGAGACATAACCTCCCTTGTTATTAGTAATGTTACTGAGGCATAACCTCCCCTGTTATTGGTAATGTTACAGGCAAAACCTCCCATGTTCTTGGTAATGTTACAGGCAAAACCTCCCATGTTATTAGTAACATTACTGAAGCATAACCTCCCTTGTTATTAGTAATGTTACAGAGGCATAACCTCCCCTGTTATTAGTAATGTTACTGAGACATAACCTCCCCTGTTATTAGTAATGTTACTGAGACATAACCTCCCCTGTTATTGGTAATGTTAGAGGCATAACCTCCTGTGTTATTAGTAAGGGTACTGAGACATAACCTCCCCTGTTATTGGTAATGTAACTGAGACATAACCTCCCCTGTTATTGGTAATGTTAGAGGCATAACCTCCCGTGTTATTAGTAATGTTACTGAGACATAACCTCCCCTGTTATTAGTAACGTTACTGAGGCATAACCTCCCCTGTTATTGGCAATGTTAGAGACATAACCTCCCCTGTTATTAGTAATGTTACTGAGACATAACCTCCCTTGTTATTAGTAACATTACTGAGGCATAACCTCCCCTGTTATTGGCAATGTTATAGGCATAACCTCCCTTGTTATTAGTAATGTTACTGAGACATAACCTCCCTTGTTATTAGTAATGTTACTGAGACATAACCTCCCTTGTTATTAGTAATGTTACTGAGACATAACCTCCCTTGTTATTAGTAACGTTACTGAGGCATAACCTCCCCTGTTATTGGCAATGTTAGAGGCATAACCTCCCCTGTTATTGGTAATGTTAGAGGCATAACCTCCCGTGTTATTAGTAATGTTACTGAGACATAACCTCCCCTGTTATTGGTAATGTTATTGAGACATAACCTCCCCTGTTATTGGTAATGTTAGAGGCATAACCTCCCCTGTTATTGGCAATGTTAGAGGCATAACCTCCCCTGTTATTGGTAATGTTACAGGCAAAACCTCCCATGTTATTAGTAACATTACTGAAGCATAACCTCCCTTGTTATTAGTAATGTTACAGAGGCATAACCTCCCCTGTTATTAGTAATGTTACTGAGACATAACCTCCCCTGTTATTAGTAACGTTACAGAGGCATAACCTCCCTTGTTATTAGTAATGTTACTGAGAAATAACCTCCCCTGTTATTGGTAATGTTACTGAGACATAACCTCCCCTGTTATTAGTAATGTTACTGAGACATAACCTCCCCTGTTATTAGTAACGTTACAGAGGCATAACCTCCCTTGTTATTAGTAATGTTACTGAGACATAACCTCCCCTGTTATTAGTAACGTTACAGAGACATAACCTCCCCTGTTATTGGTCATGTTAGAGGCATAACCTCCCTTGTTATTAGTAACGTTACAGAGGCATAACCTCCCTTGTTATTAGTAACGTTACAGAGACATAACCTCCCCTGTTATTAGTAACATTACAGAGGCATAACCTTCCCTGTTATTAGTAACGTTACAGTGGCATAACCTCCCCTGTTATTAGTAACGTTACAGAGGCATAACCTCCCCTGTTATTAGTAATGTTACTGAGACATAACCTCCCCTGTTATTAGTAATGTTAGAGGCATAACCTCCTGTCATGTTTTGTCATTGATTATCATGTCTTGTCCCTGTGCTTCCCCTTCTATTCGTTTCCCTCTGCTGGTCTTATTAGGTTCTTTCCCTCTTTCTATCCCTCTCTCTCCCCCTCCCTCTCTCACTCTCTCGCTCTCTCTTCTCTCTATCGTTCCGTTCCTGCTCCCAGCTGTTCCTATTCCCCTAATCAATCATTTAGTCTTCCCACACCTGTTCCCGATCCTTTTCCCTGATTAGAGTCCCTATTTCTCTCCTTGTTTTCCGTTCCTGCCCTGTCGGATCCTTATCTATTGTTCACCGTGCTGTGTCTATGTATTGCCCTGTCGTGTCGTGTTTCCCTCAGATGCTGCGTGGTGAGCAGGTGTCTGAGTCTGCTACGCTGTGCCTTCCCGAGGCAACCTGCAGTTCTTGATCAAGTCTCCAGTCTGTTCCGTCATCACGAGTAGTATTATGCCTTTTGTTTGTAAAGTAACTTTACTGGATTAAAAACTCTGTTTTCGCCAAGTCGCTTTTGGGTCCTCATTCACCTGCATAACAGAAGGATCCGACCAAAGAATGGACCCAGCGACTACAGATGCTCGTAACACTGCCGTTGAGATCCAAGGAGCCATGCTCGGCAGACACGAGCAGGAATTGTCTGCTGCTCGCCATGCCGTGGAGAACCTGGCCGCTCAGGTTTCCGACCTCTCTGGACAGTTCCAGAGTCTTCGTCCGTGCCACCTGTTACTTCCTGGCCTGCCGAGCCTCCGGAACCTAGGGTTAATAACCCACCTTGCTACTCCGGGCAGCCCACGGAGTGCCGCTCCTTTCTCACCCAGTGTGATATTGTGTTCTCTCTCCAACCCAACACATACTCTAGCGAGAGAGCTCGGGTTGCTTACGTCATTTCACTCCTTACTGGCCGGGCTCGAGAGTGGGGCACAGCTATCTGGGAGGCAAGGGCTGATTGTTCTAACAATTACCAGAACTTTAAAGAGGAGATGATTCGGGTTTTGACCGTTCAGTTTTTGGTAGGGAGGCTTCTTGGGCCCTGGCTTCCCTATGCCAAGGTGATCGATCCATAACGGATTACTCTATAGAGTTTCGCACTCTTGCTGCCTCTAGTGACTGGAACGAGCCGGCGCTGCTCGCTCGTTTTCTGGAGGGACTCCACGCAGTGGTCAAAGATGAGATTCTCTCTCGGGAGGTTCCTTCCAGTGTGGACTCTTTGATTGCTCTCGCCATCCGCATAGAACGACGGGTAGATCTTCGTCACCAAGCTCGTGGAAGAGAGCTCGCGTCAACGGTGTTTCCCTGCTCCGCATCGCAACCATCTCCTCCTCTGGCTCAGAGACTGAGCCCATGCAGCTGGGAGGTATTCGCATCTCGACCAAGGAGAGGGAACGGAGGATCACCAACCGCCTGTGCCTCTATTGCGGATTTGATGGACATTTTGTCAATTCATGTCCAGTAAAGGCCAGAGCTCATCAGTAAGCGGAGGGCTACTGGTGAGCGCTACTACTCAGGTCTCTTCATCTAGATCCTGTACTATTATGTCGGTCCATCTACGCTGGACCGGTTCGGTGCTACATGCAGTGCCTTGATTGACTCTGGGGCTGAGGGTTGTTTCATGGACGAAGCATGGGCTCGGAAACATGACATTCCTTTCAGACAGTTAGACAAGCCTACGCCCATGTTTGCCTTAGATGGTAGTCATCTTCCCAGTATCAGATTTGAGACACTACCTTTAACTCTCACAGTATCTGGTAACCACAGTGAGACTATTTCTTTTTTGATTTTTCGTTCACCTTTTACACCTGTTGTTTTGGGTCATCCCTGGCTAGTATGTCATAATCCTTCTATTAATTGGTCTAGTAATTCTATCCTATCCTGGAACGTTTCTTGTCATGTGAAGTGTTTAATGTCTGCCATCCCTCCCATTTCTTCTGTCCCCACTTCTCAGGAGGAACCTGGCGATTTGACAGGAGTGCCGGAGGAATATCATGATCTGCGCACGGTCTTCAGTCGGTCCCGAGCCAACTCCTTCCTCCTCACCGGTCGTATGATTGTAGTATTGATCTCCTTCCGGGGACCACTCCTCCTCGGGGTAGACTATACTCTCTGTCGGCTCCCGAACGTAAGGCTCTCGAGGATTATTTATCTGTGTCTCTTGACGCCGGTACCATAGTGCCTTCTTCCTCTCCGGCCGGGGCGGGGTTCTTTTTGTTAAGAAGAAGGACGGTACTCTGCGCCCTGCGTGGATTATCGAGGGCTGAATGACATAACGGTTAAGAATCGTTATCCGCTTCCCCTTATGTCATCAGCCTTCGAGATTCTGCAGGGAGCCAGGTGCTTTACTAAGTTGGACCTTCGTAACGCTTACCATCTCGTGCGCATCAGAGAGGGGGACGAGTGGAAAACGGCGTTTAACACCCGTTAGGGCATTTTGAGTACCGGGTTCTGCCGTTTGGTCTCGCCAATGCGCCAGCTGTTTTTCAGGCATTAGTTAATGATGTTCTGAGAGACATGCTGAACATCTTTGTTTTTGTCTATCTTGACGATATCCTGATTTTTTCACCGTCACTCGAGATTCATGTTCAGCACGTTCGACGTGTTCTACAGCGCCTTTTAGAGAATTGTCTCTACGTGAAGGCTGAGAAGTGCTCTTTTCATGTCTCCTCCGTTACTTTTCTCGGTTCCGTTATTTCCGCTGAAGGCATTCAGATGGATTCCGCTAAGGTCCAAGCTGTCAGTGATTGGTCTGCCCAAGGTCACGTGTCGAGTTGCAGCGCTTTAGGTTTCGCTAATTTCTATCGGCGTTTCATTCGTAATTTCGGTCAAGTTGCTGCCCTCTCACAGCTCTTACTTCTGTCAAGACGTGTTTTAAGTGGTCCGGTTCCGCCCAGGAGCTTTTGATCTTCTAAAAGAACGTTTTACGTCCGCTCCTATCCTCGTTACTCTGACGTCACTAGACAATTCATTGTCGAGGTTGACGCTTCAGAGGTAGGCGTGGGAGCCATTCTATCCCCCGCTTCCAGTCTGACGATAAGGTTCATCCTTGCGCTTATTTTTCTCATCGCCTGTCGCCATCTGAGCGCAACTATGATGTGGGTAACCGCGAACTGCTCGCCATCCGCTTAGCCCTAGGCGAATGGCGACAGTGGTTGGAGGGGGCGACCGTTCCTTTTGTCGTTTGGACAGACCATAAGAACCTTGAGTACATCCGTTCTGCCAAACGACTTAATGCCCGTCAAGCTCGTTGGGCGTTGTTTTTCGCTCGTTTCGAGTTTGTGATTTCTTACCGTCCGGGTAGCAAAAACACCAAGCCTGATGCCTTATCCCGTCTGTTTAGTTCTTCTGTGGCTTCTACTGATCCCGAGGGGATTCTTCCTTATGGGCGTGTTGTCGGTTGACAGTCTGGGGAATTGAAAGACAGGTTAGCAAGCACTCACGCACACTCTGAGTAACCTCCTTTTCGTTCCTGTTTCCACTGTCTGGCTGTTCTTCAGTGGGCTCACTCTGCCAAGTTAGCTGGTCATCCCGGTGTTCGAGGCACTCTTGCGTCTATTCGCCAGCGCTTTGGTGGCCGACTCAGGAGCGTGACACGCGCCGTTTCGTGGCTGCTTGTTCGGACTGCGCGCAGACTAAGTCGGGTAACTCTCCTCCTGCCGGTCGTCTCAGACCGCTCCCCATTCCTTCTCGACCATGGTCTCACATCGCCTAGACTTCATTACCGGTCTGCCTTTGTCTGCGGGGAAGACTGTGATTCTTACGGTTGTCGATAGGTTCTCTAAGGCGGCACATTTCATTCCCCTCGCTAAACTTCCTTCCGCTAAGGAGACGGCACAAATCATCATCGAGAATGTGTTCAGAATTCATGGCCTCCCCGTTAGACGCCGTTTCAGACAGAGGCCCGCAATTCACGTCACAGTTTTGGAGGGAGTTCTGTCGTTTGATTGGTGCGTCCGTCAGTCTCTCTTCCGGGTTTCATCCCCAGTCTAACGGTCAAGCAGAGAGGGCCAATCAGACAATTGGTCGCATACTACGCAGCCTTTCTTTCAGAAACCCTGCGTCTTGGGCAGAACAGCTCCCCTGGGCAGAATACGCTCACAACTCGCTTCCTTCGTCTGCTACCGGGTTATCTCCGTTTCAGAGTAGTCTGGGTTACCAGCCTCCTCTGTTCTCATCCCAGCTTGCCGAGTCCAGCGTTCCCTCCGCTCAAGCGTTTGTCCAACGTTGTGAGCGCACCTGAGGAGGGTGAGGTCTGCACTTTGCCGTTACAGGGCACAGACTGTGAGAGCCGCCAATAAACGCAGGATTAAGAGTCCTAGGTATTGTTGCGGCCAGAGAGTGTGGCTTTCCACTCGCAACCTTCCTCTTACGACAGCTTCTCGTAAGTTGACTCCGCGGTTCATTGGTCCGTTCCGTGTCTCCCAGGTCGTCAATCCTGTCGCTGTGCGACTGCTTCTTCCGCGACATCTTCGTCGCGTCCATCCTGTCTTCCATGTCTCCTGTTTCAAGCCCTTTCTTCGCACCCCCGTTCGTCTTCCCTCCCCCCCTCCCGTCCTTGTCGAGAGCGCACCCATTTACAAGGTACGTAGGATCATGGACATGCGTTCTCGGGGACGGGGTCACCAATACTTAGTGGATTGGGAGGGTTACGGTCCTGAGGAGAGGAGTTGGGTTCCGTCTCGGGACGTGCTGGACCGTTCGCTTATTGATGATTTCCTCCGTTGCCGCCAGGGTTCCTCCCTCGAGTGCGCCAGGAGGCGCTCGGTGAGTGGGGGTACTGTCATGTTTTGTCATTGATTATCATGTCTTGTCCCTGTGCTTCCCCTTCTATTCGTTTCCCTCTGCTGGTCTTATTAGGTTCTTTCCCTCTTTCTATCCCTCTCTCTCCCCCTCCCTCTCTCACTCTCTCGCTCTCTCTTCTCTCTATCGTTCCGTTCCTGCTCCCAGCTGTTCCTATTCCCCTAATCAATCATTTAGTCTTCCCACACCTGTTCCCGATCCTTTTCCCTGATTAGAGTCCCTATTTCTCTCCTTGTTTTCCGTTCCTGCCCTGTCGGATCCTTATCTATTGTTCACCGTGCTGTGTCTATGTATTGCCCTGTCGTGTCGTGTTTCCCTCAGATGCTGCGTGGTGAGCAGGTGTCTGAGTCTGCTACGTTCAAGTGCCTTCCCGAGGCAACCTGCAGTTCTTGATCAAGTCTCCAGTCTGTTCTCGTCATCACGAGTAGTATTATGCCTTTTGTTTGTAAAGTAACTTTACTGGATTAAAAACTCTGTTTTCGCCAAGTCGCTTTTGGGTCCTCATTCACCTGCATAACACCTCCCCTGTTATTAGTAATGTTACAGAGGGATAACCTCCCATGTTATTGGTAATGTTAGATGCATAACCTCCCTTGTTATCAGTAATGTTCGAGGCATAAGCTCCCATGTTATTAGTCATGTTAGAAGCATAACCTCCCTTGTTATTAGTAACGTTACAGAGACATAACCTCCCCTGTTATTAGTAACGTTACAGAGACATAACCTCCCCTGTTACTAGTAACGTTACAGAGGCATTACCTCCATTGTTATTAGTAATGTTAAAAAGGCATAACCTCCCCTGTTAATAGTAATGTTAAATAGGCATAACCTCCCTCGTTATTAGTAATTTTAGAGGCATAATCTCCCCTGTTATTAGTAACGTCAAAGAGGCATAACCTCCCCTGTTATTAGTAACGTTAAAGAGGCATAACCTCCCTTGTTATTAGTAATGTTAAAGAGGCATAACCTCCCATGTTATTAGTAATGTTAAAGAGGCATAACCTCCCTTGTTATTAGTAATGTTAAAGAGGCATAACCTCCCATGTTATTGGAAATGGTGAGATGATGATCTCTGTGCATCAGTATTTATGATTTGTGTCTATTTATTGAGGCTTATAGACAGCCCTTTCATTGTTTGATCTACAAGACATTTTAATCAAAGTAATAATGAATTTTAACTACAAATTCCAAATGCAAGCTTCGTAATTAAATTACCAATTTCAAGCAATTTTGACATACCAAAAGACCAGTATGTCTATGCTAGTTATTGTGGCTTGATGCCCCATTGCTGGTGATCTTGCAAAGTAAATAGTTCATATTTTTGATCATCAAATGGGGCTAAGTGTGCGTTTCACTCGCCAATCTGTTGCTCGCTTTTTCTGCAAATGCAATGGTGTGGCTTGTCTCTGGCTGCGTGGAAAGTAATCCACAGAGTGACAAAACGGGTACAAATCCAGGCCAGATCATTTCAGGTCATCAGTCCCAAGTCAAAGTGGAGTCCTGATTTTTGAGGCTCGAAGTTATTTATTTTTAATTCACCTTTATTTTACCAGGTAGGCCAGTTGAAAACACCTTTATTTAACCAGGTAGGCCAGTTGAAAACACCTTTATTTTACCAGGTAGGCCAGTTGAAAACACCTTTATTTTACCAGGTAGGCCAGTTGAAAACACCTTTATTTTACCAGGTAGGCCTGTCATGTTTGTCATTTATTATCATGTCTTGTCTTGTAGTTCTTCTGTGGCTTCTACTGATCCCGAGGGGATTCTTCCTTATGGGCGTGTTGTCGGGTTAACAGTCTGGGGAATTGAAAGACAGGTTAAGCAAGCACTCACGCACACTGCGTCGCCGCGCGCTTGTCCTAGTAACCTCCTTTTCGTTCCTGTTTCCACTCGTCTGGCTGTTCTTCAGTGGGCTCACTCTGCCAAGTTAGCTGGTCATCCCGGTGTTCGAGGCACTCTTGCGTCTATTCGCCAGCGCTTTTGGTGGCCGACTCAGGAGCGTGACACGCGCCGTTTCGTGGCTGCTTGTTCGGACTGCGCGCAGACTAAGTCGGGTAACTCTCCTCCTGCCGGTCGTCTCAGACCGCTCCCCATTCCTTCTCGACCATGGTCTCACATCGCCTTAGACTTCATTACCGGTCTGCCTTTGTCTGCGGGGAAGACTGTGATTCTTACGGTTGTCGATAGGTTCTCTAAGGCGGCACATTTCATTCCCCTCGCTAAACTTCCTTCCGCTAAGGAGACGGCACAAATCATTATTGAGAATGTATTCAGAATTCATGGCCTCCCGTTAGACGCCGTTTCAGACAGAGGCCCGCAATTCACGTCACAGTTTTGGAGGGAGTTCTGTCGTTTGATTGGTGCGTCCGTCAGTCTCTCTTCCGGGTTTCATCCCCAGTCTAACGGTCAAGCAGAGAGGGCCAATCAGACGATTGGTCGCATACTACGCAGCCTTTCTTTCAGAAACCCTGCGTCTTGGGCAGAACAGCTCCCCTGGGCAGAATACGCTCACAATTCGCTCCTTCGTCTGCTACCGGGTTATCTCCCGTTTCAGAGTAGTCTGGGTTACCAGCCTCCTCTGTTCTCATCCCAGCTTGCCGAGTCCAGCGTTCCCTCCGCTCAAGCGTTTGTCCAACGTTGTGAGCGCACCTGGAGGAGGGTGAGGTCTGCACTTTGCCGTTACAGGGCACAGACGGTGAGAGCCGCCAATAAACGCAGGATTAAGAGTCCAAGGTATTGTTGCGGCCAGAGAGTGTGGCTTTCCACTCGCAACCTTCCTCTTACGACAGCTTCTCGTAAGTTGACTCCGCGGTTCATTGGTCCGTTCCGTGTCTCCCAGGTCGTCAATCCTGTCGCTGTGCGACTGCTTCTTCCGCGACATCTTCGTCGCGTCCATCCTGTCTTCCATGTCTCCTGTGTTAAGCCCTTTCTTCGCACCCCCGTTCGTCTTCCCTCCCCCCTCCCGTCCTTGTCGAGAGCGCACCTATTTACAAGGTACATAAGATCATGGACATGCGTTCTCGGGGACGGGGTCACCAATACTTAGTGGATTGGGAGGGTTACGGTCCTGAGGAGAGGAGTTGGGTTCCGTCTCGGACGTGCTGGACCGTTCACTCATCGATGATTTCCTCCGTTGCCGCCAGGATTCCTCTCGAGTGCGCCAGGAGGCGCCGGTGAGTGGGGGGTACTGTCATGTTTGTCATTTATTATCATGTCTTGTCCCTGTGCTCCCCATTCTATTCGTTTCCCTCTGCTGGTCTTATTAGGTTCTTTCCCTCTTTCTATCCCTCTCTCTCCCCTCCCTCTCTCACTCTCTCGCTCTCTCTTCTCTCTATCGTTCCGTTCCTGCTCCCAGCTGTTCCTATTCCCCTAATCATCATTTAGTCTTCCCACACCTGTTCCCGATCCTTTCCCCTGATTAGAGTCCCTATTTCTTCCTTTGTGTTCCGTTCCTGTCCTGTCGGTTCCTTGTTTAGAATTCACCGTGCTGTGATTGTGTATCGCCCTGTCGTGTCGTGTTTTCCTCAGATGCTGCGTGGTGAGCAGGTGTCTGAGTCTGTCTGGTTCAAGTGCCTTCCCGAGGCAACCTGCTGTTCACCTGCTGTTCAAGATCGAGTCTCCAGTTTGTCCTCGTCATTTCGAGTGAAAGTTGTTTTTTTGTTTGTAATTACTTTACTGGATTAAAGACTCTGTTTTCGCCAAGTCGCTTTTGGGTCCTCTTTCACCTGCATGACAAGGCCAGTTGAAAACACCTTTATTTTACCAGGTAGGCCAGTTGAAAACACCTTTATTTTACCAGGTAGGCCAGTTGAAAACACCTTTATTTTACCAGGTAGGCCAGTTGAAAACACCTTTATTTTACCAGGTAGGCCAGTTGAAAACACCTTTATTTTACCAGGTAGACCAGTTGAAAACACCTTTACTTTACCAGGTAGGCCAGTTGAAAACACTTTATTTTACCAGGTAGGCCAGTTGAAAACACCTTTATTTTACCAGGTAGGCCAGTTGAAAACACCTTTATTTTACAAGGTAGGCCAGTTGAAAACACCTTTATTTTACCAGGTAGGCCAGTTGAAAACACCTTTATTTTACCAGGTAGGCCAGTTGAAAACACCTTTATTTAACCAGGTAGGCCAGTTGAAAACACCTTTATTTTACCAGGTAGGCCAGTTGAAAACAAGTTCTCATTAACAACTGCG
>NC_060191.1:69431532-69464032 GCF_021184085.1 Oncorhynchus gorbuscha | reverse complement strand
CTGCCCTTGGTCTAAGGTCTTGAGTTGATACCTCAGGGTACCAGTAGCTGCCCTTGGTCTAAGGTCTTGAGTTGATACCTCAGGGTACCAGTAGCTGCCCTTGGTCTAAGGTCTTGAGTTGATACCTCAGGGTACCAGTAGCTGCCCTTGGTCTAAGATCTTGTGTTAATACCTCAGGGTAGCAGTAGCTGCCCTTGGTCTAAGGTCTTGTGTTGATACCTCAGAGTAGCAGTAGCTGCCCTTGGTCTAAGGTCTTGTGTTGATACCTCAGAGTAGCAGTAGCTGCCCTTGGTCTAAGGTCTTGTGTTGATACCTCAGGGTACCAGTAGCTGCCCTTGGTCTAAGGTCTTGAGTTGATACCTCAGGGTACCAGTAGCTGCCCTTGGTCTAAGGTCTTGAGTTGATACCTCAGGGTACCAGTAGCTGCCCTTGGTCTAATATCTTGTGTTAATACCTCAGGGTAGCAGTAGCTGCCCTTGGTCTAAGGTCTTGTGTTAATACCTCAGGGTAGCAGTAGCTGCCCTTGGTCTAAGGTCTTGTGTTAATACCTCAGGGTAGCAGTAGCTGCCCTTGGTCTAAGGTCTTGTGTTAATACCTCAGGGTAGCAGTAGCTGCCCTTGGTCTAAGATCTTGTGTTAATACCTCAGGGTAGCAGTAGCTGCCCTTGGTCTAAGGTCTTGTGTTAATACCTCAGGGTAGCAGTAGCTGCCCTTGGTCTAAGGTCTTGTGTTAATACCTCAGGGTAGCAGTATCAATAGCTATCCTGGTTTCTTACCCAGAAACTGAGAGAAGTGGATAGATAGATATGTTCTGTATCATGTAGCAAGCCGTGGTAGGAACAGACATGTCTACAAGCCTGCGGCACTACAGGAGACACACACACAATCACACGCAAACATTAACAGACACTCGAATACATGCACACACACGCACAGACACGCACAAACACCATACACATACACACTCTTCACTACAGGACCAGATGGCTTCACACTTTTCCAATAGACCTCCAACTGCACAGTTATAAAATACAGTGTGTGTGTGTGTGTGTGTGTGTGTGTGTGTGTGTGTGTGTGTGTGTGTGTGTGTGTGTGTGTGTGTGTGTGTGTGTGTGTGTGTGTGTGTGTGTGTGTGTGTGTGTGTGTGTGTGTGTGTGTGTGTGTGTGTGTGTGTGTGTGTGTGTGTGTGTGTGAGTCTGAGTGCGTATGTGTGCATGTTCATGTACCTGCAAGTGGGTTTGATTGAAACGGACTGACATTATTAGCTCTGTGTTGGCAGGTAACCTCCGTCGAAGCATCTGCTGTGGTAATATATGATGTCACAATCATGCCATAATATTCCAGAGATTTTCCCAAAGTTTGAGATTCATCTCTGATTCATCTTCATCTAATGACCTTCCAGCAGTTTCAAGGTGACCTGCGGTTACATCACGATACTACCACATCTGTTTCTCTCTCCCTCATCCTGTCTAATCCCTCCCTGCTTTACTCAAGGTGTGCCAAACCTTTCACCTTTATGGACCTTTAGGAGCCATACTGTACATCCTGCATCCCACATCTCCTCTCTCCTCTCTCAATTCAATTAATTTCAATTCAATTCAATTCAAGGCACTTTATTGGCATGGGAAAAATATATTAACATTGCCAAAGCAAGTGAAGTAGATAATATACAAACGTGAAAATTAACAATAAAAATGAACAGTAAACATTACACTCACAGAAGTTCCAAAAGAATAAAGACATTATAAATGTCATATTATGTCTATGTATCAGCTTCCATCCCTCTACTCGCCACATCCTGGGCTTGAACCAGGGACCCTCTGCACACATCAACGATAGCCATCCTCGAAGCATGGTTACACATCGCGCCTCAAAAGCCACGGCCCTTGCAGAGCAAGGGGAACCACTACTTCGAGGTCTCAGAACGAGTGACGTCACCGATCGAAACGCTATTAGCGAGCACCTCTGCTAACTGGCTAGCCATTTCACATCGGTTACACTCACCCCCATTTTGACCTCCTCCTTTTCCGCAGCAACCATTGATCAGGGTCACGGCACCACTGTAACAGTACTCTTCTTGCGTTGTGTACAATCAGTCATTGACATGAACTCCAACTTGTAGCACAAATCATGGAGATTTAATCTGATAGAAACAGCACAAAATTGCACGACATGCAATGCACAGCTCCCCATCCAACTCTGCACTCACGCACCGTACAAAATATACGAACCCCCCCACCAGACACAGTAAGTTGCTAGCTAGTATTAGCTGGAATTCTCAACAACTAAATGCATAACAAATATGCACCAAAAAAACGCTGCATCTTATGTGTGATGTTCGAATAACATTTACAAACAAATTGATGTAAATTGTACATTTAAATCATCACTTTGGAGCATAAAAACACTTTTGACGAGCAGTGCTTTGTAACCAACAACTTACCGCTGGTTTAGTGCTTGTTCACTGGGAGGATTCTAACTGGAACATCCTCCCTCGTAAGCAAGCTACGCAAACCAAAAACCCATTGGCTTAACAATAAAGTGGCAAGGGAAATCACCAACATAACCCTGTTACATCTATATACAATGTCGTAACGATGTGAAAATGGTTAAAGTACAAAAGCGAAAATAAATAAACCTAAATATGGGTTTTACTTACAATGGTGTTTGTTATTCACTGGTTGCCCTTTTATTGTGGCAACAGGTCACAAATCTTGCTGCTGTGATGGTGCACTGTGGTATTTCACCCAGTAGATATGGGAGTTTATCAAAATCGTATATGTTTTTGAATTCTTTGTGGATCTGAGGGAATATATGTCTCTAACATGGTCATACATTTGGCAGGAGGTTAGGAAGTGCAGCTCAGTTTCCTACTAATTTTGTGGGCAATGTGCACATAGCCTGTCTTCTCTTGAGAGCCATATCAGCCTACAGCGGCCTTTCTCAATAGCAAGGCTATGCTCACTGTCTGTACATAGTCAAAGCTTTCCTTAAGTTTGGGTCAGTCACAGTGGTCAGGTATTCTGCCACTGTGTACTCTCTGTTTAGGGCCATATAGCATTCTCAGTTTTTTCTTAATTATTTCCAATGTGTCAAGTAATTATCTTTTTGTTTTCTCATGATTTGGTTGCCTCTAAGTGTGTTGCTGTCCTGGAGCTCTGTCGGGTGTGTTTGTGTTCGTGAACAGAGCCCCAGGACCAGCTTGCTTTGGGGACTCTTCTCCAGGTTCATCTGTAGGTGATGGCTTTGTTATGGCAGGTTTGGGAATCGCTTCCTTTTAGGTGGTTGTAGAATTTACAGGATTTTGATAATTAGAGGGCAGCAGCCTAATTCTGCTCTGCGTGCATTATTTGGTGTTCTACGTTGTACACTGTGGATAGTTTTTGCTGAAATCTGCATGCAGAGTCTCAATTTGGTGTTTGTCCCATTTTGGTTGGTGAGCGGACCCCAGACATCACAACCAGAAAGGGCGGCATCACAACCAGAAAAGGGTGGCAGGTAGCCTAGTGGTTAGAGCATTGGATAGTAACTGAACAGTTTCAGAATCCCCGAGCTGACAAAGTAACAATCTGTCGTTCCTAGGCTGTCATTGAATATAATAATTTTTCCTTAAATTACTTGCCTAGTAAAATGTATTTTAAAAAAGGGCAATGGGTTTTATAACTGATTCAAGTATTTTTAGCCAGATCCTAGTTAGTATGTCGAATTTTATGTTCCTTTTGATGGCATAGAAGGCCCTTCTTATCTCTCAGAACTTTCACAGCTTTCTGGAAGTTACCTGTGGTGCTGATGTTTAGGCAAAGGTATGTGTAGTTTTTTGTGTGCTCTATGGCAACGGTGTCTAGATGGAACATGCATTTGTGGTCCTGGTGCCTGGACCTTTTTTGGAACACCATTATTTTGGTCTTACTGAGATTTACTGTCAGGACCCAGGTCTGGCAGAATCTGTGCAGAAGATCTAGATATTGCTGTAGGCCCTCCTTGGGTGGTGACAGAAGCACCAGATCATCAGCAAACAGTAGATATTTGACTTCAAATTCTCGTAGGGTGAGGCCGGGTGCTGCAGACTGTACTAGTGCGCTCGCTAAGTCATTTATATATATGTTGAAGAGGGTGGGGCTTAAGCTGCATCTCACCCCACTTCCCTGTGAGAATAAATGTTTTTATTGCCAATTTTAACCTTACACTTGTTATTTGTCTACATGGATTTTATAATGTCGTATGTTTTTCCCCCAACACCACTTTCCATACATTTCTATAGCAGACCCTCATGCCAGATTGAGTCAAAGGCTTTTTTGAAATCAACAAAGCATGAGAAGAATTTCCCTTTGTTTTGGTTTGTTTGTTTGTCAATTAGGCTGTGCAGGGTGATTACGTGGTCTGTCGTACGATAATTTGGTATATAGCCAATTTGAAATTTGCTCAGTACATTGTTTTCACAGAGAAAATGTGTCTCCACTTTTGTGGATTTGGGTCATCAGTCATTGGTTCCAAATATTGGGGAAGATTCCAGAGCTAAGGATGATGTTAAAGAGTTTAAGTTTAGCCAATTGGAATTTGTTGTCTGTATATTTTATCATTTCATTGAGGATACCATCAACCCCACAGGCCTTTTTGGGTTGGAGTTTTTTGTTGTTGTCCTGTAGTTCATTCAATGTGATTGGATAATCCAGTGAGTTCTAGTAGTCTTTAATAGTTGATTCTAAGATTTGTATTTGATTATATATAGGTTTTTGCTGTTTGTTCTTTGTTATAGATCCAAAAAGATTGGAGAAGTGGTTTACCCATACATCTCCATTTTGGATAGATAATTCTTTGTGTTGTTGTTCCAATTTTCCCAGAAGTGTTTATCGTCTATGGATTATTCAATTACATTAAGCCGATTTCTGACGTGCTGGTCCTTCTTTTTCCGTAGTGTATGACTGTGACTATGACTATATTGTTTTAGTGATTCACCATAGTGAACACATAGGCTCAGGTTTTCTGGGTCTCTATTTTTTTGCTTGGACAGGTTTCTCGATTTCTTTCTTAAGTTTTTGTATTCTTCATCAAACCATTTGTCATTGTTGTTCATTTTCTGTTTGCAATGTTTAGCTGAGAGGTCAAATATACTGTTTAGATTTTCTACTGCCAAGTTCACACCTTCACTATTACAGTGAAATGTTTGGTCGGGGAAGTTGTCTAAAATGGATTGAATTTGTTGTTGCCTAAAAGTTTTTTGGTAGGTTTCCACATTGCTTTCCTTCCATCTATAGCATTTCTTAATATTATTCAGTTCCTTTGGCTCTGATGCCTCATGAATGAGAATCACTCTGTTCAAGTAGACTGTGATTTTGCTGTGGTCTGATAAGGGTGTCAGTGGGCTGACTGTGAACGCTCTGAGAGACTCTGGGTTGAGGTCAGTTATAAAGTAGTCTACAGTACTACTGCCAAGAGATGAGCTATAGGTGCACCTGCCATAGGAGTCCCCTCGAAGCCTACCATTGACTATGTATATACCCAGCATGCGACAGAGCTGCAGGAGTTGTGACCCGTTTTTGTTGGTTATGTTGTCATAGTTGTGCCTAGGGGGTCATGTGGGGGGGGGGGGGTGCTGTCATCTCCAGGCAGGTGTTTGTCCCCCCCCTGTGTGCTGAGGGTGTCAGGTTCTTGTCCGGTTCTGGCATTTAGGTCGCCACAGACTAGTACATGTCCCTGGGCCTGGAAATTATTGATTTTCCCATCCAGGACGGAGAGGCTGTCTTCATAAAAATATGGGGATTCTAGTGGGGGGATATAGGTAGCACACAGGAGGACATTTTTCTCTGTTAAGATAATTTCCATTTGAATTTCTTAGCAAATGTAAAATGTTCCTGTTTTGATTAATTTAATAGAGTGAGTTAGGTCTGCTCTACACCGAATTAGCATACCCCCTGAGTGTCTTCCCTGTTTCACACCTGGTAGTTTGGTGGATGGGACTACCAGCTCTCTGTAACCTAGAGGGCAACCTCTGGGTTTGTCCATTATACCATGTTTCTTGCAGGATGACAATGTCTGTATTTCCTGATTTATTCGATGAAATCCAGGTTCCTGCTCTTTAGGCCAAAGGCAGATAACCTAAGGCCTGAAGGTTATCTGAAGGCTTTGTGTTCCATAAAGTGTCCAATGTTGTTGGCAATGTGGTTTAGCCTCAGGCCAGAAGTGTGATGCCTGCTCAGCATCTGGTACATTCCTTTGGCTTGGGCGAGTGTAAGAGGGGGGGGGGGTTTGGCCTGTTTGCTCGCTCACGGCCTGGGCGTATGTTTGACTTCCATGTTGAGGCCCTCTTTGTGGGGGTGGGGTGCATGGGGTTGGCAGGAGGGGCATAGGTCTGATCTGAGGGGGCCTAAATGGGGTGTGAGCATGGTTGACATGGGTGGGGGGTTGATTGGTTAGGGTGGTGGTGTGGATGTATCTGGTGGTGTGTTGTGGTCTGGATGTAGGTTCTCTCTGTAGGTCTGGGGTGGGGTCCCGCAGGTCTGGGAGAGTGACTCGCTGGTCTGGGCGGTGTGTCTATTGATCTGTTGCTCCTGTGTGGAGTGTTGGGGCTGCGTTTGAGAGCAATGTCCTTCAGGTTCCGGGCGAAGTTTGGCACTGCTGCCTTGTAGAGATGGACCTGCTCATAAAGGCTGCTCTAGTCCAGGGTGGAGTGGTGGGCACTGCTGCCTTGTAGAGGTGGACCTGGTCATAGAGGCTGTTCTAGTCCAGGATGGAGTGGTGGGCCAGGTAAACATTTAGTTTGGAGATAAAGTCACAGAAAATGCTTGTGTTTACCCGCTGTATGGTAGCAGGGTGGAAGTCTTTTCATGGTAGCAGGGTGGAGATAACCACTTGTGTTGGAGAAAGTAGAAGAAACATTTTCAATCACTCTCTTGAGTGCTGTGGCCACCCTTTCCTGCTGTGCTCTCAGGTCGTTTGTGCCTGTGTGTGTTATTATGTAGGTGGATGGGCCTAGTTTGTCCTCAGATAGTAGGTCTAGGGCGTGCTGGGTGTTTGGACACCAGAGTTTAGACACACTGTGTTTAGGAAAAAGGTTATTTTCTTGCATATAGTTTGAGTCCATTAGGAGTACAATATGTGTGTTGTGTATGTCCTCAATGGGTGTGAGGGGGTTGTCAGGAGGGGTATCAGGGTGGCTGACAGGGGGGGGGGGGTCAGAGGGGAGGGATCCCCTTTGCTTGGCCTTGTTCATTTGTCTGTCCTGCTGTGTTGTCAACGCTATGGTCTGGGGTCAGGGTCTATGGTCTGTTCTCTGGGGTGGAATGGTTATTCTCCTGCTCTTGCTCTTTCTCTTGTAGATGTGTCTGTCTCCACCTCCAGCTCTCCAGGTCTAGGGGGTGTTGTTGTGCTAGGCTGTTGTCTGGGTCTGTGCTGACTGGAGTGTAATCACCTGCTGTTCCAGCTCCACCTGCCTTACTTCCAGCTGGGTTCATTTATCCCTCATTTCAATGAGGGAATAGTACTCTGTGCTGGGGGGTTGACTTTCTGCTTGGAGTTGCTCGTCTGTGGGGTTATATAATGAGGCGGTCTGGTCCGACCATCTCAGGGTGGGGGTATCTTTCTCAAGGGAGAACCCAACGGTATCACCCCCCTCTTAACAGAGGGGTAGGGTGTTAATATAGCACTGTGCCATGCCAGGGGGTGGTCTGTGTGGGAGATAATGTTCCTTATGTTCCCATTTTTATAATAGTCAGCCAAAAGTGTCTCTACATTTTTCCCATAAGGAGCATCATTTTGTCTTGTTATTCTTATTCTTTATATACAGAGGGTAGTGTATTTTAATTACCTCTGGAACAGCAGGGTGCTTCTAAGGCCTCTCCATTTGGTTGGAGTAGACTGTAGACTAGACTGTTTGACTGTCCTGCCATTGTTGGGCTCAGGGGCTTTGATACGGCAGAGCTAATTGAAGTCGTATGAAGCTTGGTAGCCTTAACTTAGCATTTAGTATTTATAAAGTAAAATATATCATTGTAATTTATTTTTCTTCCTGGCTTTTGGAAATAAAATATACTTCAGACTAAACATTACTCAATCAATTCCAGGTTGGATGGTGTTTTCAGGTCTCTGTTTGTTTGCCAGAGAATCTGCTGTATAGTTTGTGAAAAATAATCTTTAGTTGTTGTAAGCCTTCCAGGTAATTACGTAATTACTTCAAAAATCAGGTTGTAGGTTTTGAGTATTGATTTGGAGTGAAGGTTATGTTGTGGAGGGTAATATCCTGTATATGTCCCTGCCGAAAAATCCAAGTTCATCTAACTCTAAATCTATCTTCTTTAATTAAGAACATGCTGAAAAATACAGGCACTCATCTGCTCATGACCTCTCTGACTTCCTCTGTCTCCTCTCTCTCCCTACATCCATATATATTCTCTCTCTCTCTCTCTCTCTATCTCTCTCTCTCTCTCTCTCTCTCTCTCTCTCTCTCTCTCTCTCTCTCTCTCTCTCTCTCTCTCTCTCTCTCTCTCCTGACAGTTTTGAAAATCACCCCTCTTGTGGTGAAGCCCTGCAGAGAGGGAGGAAAGAAGGGAGGGAGGAGAGGAGAAGGGAGAGAGAGAGTGATTTGTTGTTCCAGGTAGTCGCTCCTTTGTGAGGCATAATGGTCCAAAGCTTTTCAAAGTGACTCCCATCTGTCATAAGAGCTCAGACAGCCGTGTACTACAGCTTACTGGCAGGGATATAGAGGTGGGTGTGTGTTTGTGTGTATTTGTGTGTGTGTGTTTATGCGTATTTGCATGAGTGTGTGTGAGTGTGTAAAATGGATCCTTGGCTTGGATAGAGGGCTCTGGGTTGCCTGTTCTGTTCGCTCTGAGCTCTGTCACAGTAAATAGAGACAGGAGTCTATGCAGTGCCACTTTTATACACTCCTTAACAGGGACGGGATGCTCCAGTGTTTCAGAGGGCCTGGTCTGCTGGCTGAGGTTGGGCCACCATACGTTTACATACAGTTCCTTCAGAAAGTATTCACACCCCTTGACCCCCCCCCCCACACACACACAAACACACCACACACACACACATAACATGGATTTAAATTGATTTAATTGTCAGCGATCTACACACAATCCTTAGTATTGGCAAAGTGGAAGAAACAATTCTAACATTTATAAAAGCTTTGTGAATATTTATTGATTAAATTAGAATTCAACCCCCTTGACTCACTACGTGTTAGAATCCCCTTTTGCTATGTGATTCATTATTACTAGACAACAATTTTCAGATCTTGCCATAGATTTTCAAGCAGATTTAAGTCAAAACTGTAGCTTGGCCACTCAGGAAAATATACAAATATTTAATTTTCATTAAATCACAAGTGCAATATAGCAAAACACAGCTTAGCTTGTTGTTAATCCACCTGGCGTGTCAGATTTCAAAAAGCTTTTCGGGGGAAAGCTATCCAAGCGTTTATGTTAGGACATCTCTCTCAGCAGACAAAACATTACAAACAGCTAGCAGCCAAGTAGATTGGTCACGAAAGTAAGAAAAACAATAAAATGAATCGCTTACCTTTGATGATCTTCGGATGTTTGCACTCACGAGACTCCCAGTTACACAATAAATGTTCCTTTTGTTCCATAAAGATTATTTTTATATCCAAAATTCCTCCATTTGGTTGGCGCGTTATGTTCAGAAATCCACCGGCTCGAGTGGTCACGACCGGGCAGACACAAATTCCAAATATCCGTAAAGTTCATAGAAACATGTCAAACATTTTTTATAATCAATCCTCTGGTTGTTTTTACAATATATCATCGATAATATTTAAACCGGACTGTACCTTCTTCAATAGGAGAGAGAGAGAAAATGTCTGCTCCAAGCTGTTGCGTATGCAAAACGCTGCTGGCACCCAGCCATACAATGGATGTGACCTTTCTCGCTCATTTGTCAAAATAAAAGCCTGAAACTATGTCTAAAGACTGTTCACAACACGTGGAAGCCATAGGGAAATGTATCTGGTTGATATCCCTTTAAATGGAGCAAAGGCAGGCAATGGAACAGAGAGCAACAGTACTTCCGGGTTGGATTTTCCTCAGGTTTTTGCCTGCAATATCAGTTATGTTATATATACTCAGACAATATCTTGACAGTTATGGAAACTTTAGAGTGTTTTCTATCCTAATCTGACATTTATATGCATATTCCAGATTCTGGGCCTGAGAAATACGCAGTTTAATTTGGGTATGTTTTTCATCGAAACATCAAAATACTGCCCCCTACACTCAACAGGTTAACTCTGTCAATTAGGTTAGTGTGGTGGACTAACTACCATGTTGTAGATACATCCTCAGTTTTCTCTTATCACAGCCATTTAGCTCTGTAACTGTTTTAACTTGTTATGGCTGCAATCAAATTAAATCAGGAAGCACCAGTGACTCTGTCAATAAAACAGTGGTCAGTTGAAGCAGATGCTAAGCTACAGGACTGTTTTGCTATCACAGACTGGAATATGTTCCGGGATTCTTCTGATGGCATTGAGAAGTACACCACATTAGTCACTGGCTTCTTCAATAAGTGCATCAACGACGTTGTCCCCACAGCTCAGTCCCCTCCTGTACTCCCTGTTCACACATGACTGCATGGCCAAGCATGACTCCAACACGATCATTAAGTTTGCCGATGACACAACAGTGGTAGGCCTGATCACTGACAACAACGAGACAGCCTATAGAAAGGAGGTCAGAGACCTGACTGTGTGGTGCCAGGACAACAACCTCTCCCTCAATGTTATCAGGATAAAGAGATGATTGTGGACTACAGGAAAAGGAGGACTGAGCATGCCCCCATTCTTATCAACTTTGCTGTAGAGGAGCAGGTTGAGAACTTCAAGTTCCTTGGCGTCCACATCACCAACAAACTAACATGGTTCAAGCACACTAACACAGTCATAAAGAGGGCACGACAAAATATATTCCCCCTCAAGAGACTGAAAAGATTTGGCATGAGTCCTCAGATCCTCAATAGGTTCTACAGCTGAACCATCGAGAGCATCCTGACAGGTTGCATCACTGTCTGGTATGGGTATGGAAATTCTCGGCCTCTGACCGCAAGGCACTACAGAGGGTAGTGTGTACAGCCCATTACATCACTGGGGCCAAGCTGCCTGCCATCCAGGACCTCTATACCAGGCGGTGTCAGAAGAAGGCCCTAAAAATAGTCTAAGACCCTAGACCCACCCTAGTCATAGACTGTTCTACATATTACCTCAATTGCCTCGACTAACCGGTGCCCCCGCACATTGACTCTGCACCGGTACCCCCTGTATATAGCCTCGCTATTGTTATTTTACTGATGCTCTTTAATCATTTGTTACTTTAACTTGTTATGGCTGCAATCCCGGTAACGGGATCGATATGAAAACTACCAGTGAAAATAGAGGGCACCAAATTCAAACCACAGAAATATCATAATTACAATTCCTAAAACATACATGTGTCATATCATTTTAAAGTTAATCTTGTTGTTAATCCCACCAAAGTGTCCGATTAAAAAATAGGCTTTTCAGCGAAAGTACTACAAACGATTATGTTAGGTCTCCATCAAACCACAATAAGCACAGCCATTTTCCAGCAAAATATAGCATTCACAAAAAGCAGATATAGAGATAAAATTAATCACTAAACTTGATTTATCTTCATCACATGACACTCATAGAACTTCATGTTACACAATACATGCATGTGTTGTTTGATAAAGTTCATATTTATATGAAAAATCTGAGTTTACATTGGCTATTTAGATTCACTAGTTCCAAAAACATCAAGTGATTTTATTCATACCGTTCTTTGCGAGGCATTTTAACACCTCCCTGGTCTTCATGGTTGAATACCGTTCTTTGCGAGGCATTTTAACACCTCCCTGGTCTTCATGGTTGAATACCGTTCTTTGCGAGGCATTTTAACACCTCCCTGGTCTTCATGGTTGAATACCGTTCTTTGCGAGGCATTTTAACACCTCCCTGGTCTTCATGGTTGAATACCGTTCTTTGCGAGGCATTTTAACACCTCCCTGGTCTTCATGGTTGAATACCGTTCTTTGCGAGGCATTTTAACACCTCCCTGGTCTTCATGGTTGAATACCGTTCTTTGCGAGGCATTTTAACACCTCCCTGGTCTTCATGGTTGAATACCGTTCTTTGCGAGGCATTTTAACACCTCCCTGGTCTTCATGGTTGAATACCGTTCTTTGCGAGGCATTTTAACACCTCCCTGGTCTTCATGGTTGAATACCGTTCTTTGCGAGGCATTTTAACACCTCCCTGGTCTTCATGGTTGAATACCGTTCTTTGCGAGGCATTTTAACACCTCCCTGGTCTTCATGGTTGAATACCGTTCTTTGCGAGGCATTTTAACACCTCCCTGGTCTTCATGGTTGAATACCGTTCTTTGCGAGGCATTTTAACACCTCCCTGGTCTTCATGGTTGAATCTGTGTTTGAAATGCTCTCCTCGACAGAGGATATAATTGTATGCATGGAGTACAGAGAGAAGGTAGTCATTTAAAAATCACGTTGAACAATATTATTGTCCATTCAACTTATAATATGACTTGTTCACTGAATTTTCACTCCTGAATTTATGCAGACTCGTCATAACAAAGGGCAATATTTGACAGAACTGTTCTGCACATGTCCTCACCCACACCTTCCCCTGCGAGCACGTCACTCCAGTGCTGTTCAACCTCCACTCGTTCCCCATACAGTATGCTAATGCACCGACCACAAAATCCTGGTTCGCACTTACCAAGCTATCCACAACTCTGGACCCAAGTACCTGTCTGACCTCATCCTACCCTCCTGCCCCACGTGTGCACCCTTCACTCCTCCAGGTCTGTCTCCCTTCAGCAGCCTCACAGCAGACAACAAAACAGGGGTGACAGGGCTTTCAGTCACACTGCTCCGTGGCAGAGGAACACACTGTTAGGGCTGCAGACTCTCTGTGGTCCTTTTAAGGCACAGCTCAAGACCGTGCTGTTCGGGAAAAGCTTTCAAGGACCTCTGTTAATTCTGATATCATGTCCTCCAGATCTGGTGACACCTGGATATAGCTTTGATTGTTGTCTGTGTTTTGTATAGCTGTTGTTATTATCATTACTATTATTTGTTATTTTTATTGCACCTTGGGTCAGAGAAAAGCGCATTACAAATTAAATTAATTATTGTTGTTTTTATTTTTATTATTATTGACTCAAGACATTTCACCATGAAATGTTTTATCTAAAAAAAAATGTAATTCCACTTTGACATTATGGGATAATGTGTGTGTGCCAGTGACAAAACAAAGTCAAGCCTTCTCTGAGGGCAACGTACAAGGCTGCATCTAGATGGCTTAGAAAGGCCCATAGGCCCTTCCATGCATCTCCCTATAGTAAGCATACTGTATCTAACCTTTTACTGCACTGGGCTAAATCAGGGTCACTGGTAGACTTAAACAAATCTACTTTGAAACAAAAGGTATTCACCTCAAACACATGGTTACGGACTTAAATAATGAACACCTGTACGATGTCAGATATAGATGTCAGATATAGAGTTGAAATGTATTTCATTACATTAGTATTACATTTTTTGAGTTTGCATCCCAATACGACATTTAATATACATCACAGAAGACTGAAATATAACAAAACAGTTTGACACAGATTTCTACAGTTAAAAAAAAAATTATAATCTTAATTCATTATGAAACATATGAATAATATTCCAGCCATGAGCCCAAAGAGGACGCTTTGCTTGTTGACTGCAGGAAAGGGCTACTTAAACATTCCCATTCATTACTTATAGATGAAACATTTAGTACCACATTATGTCACCCAACACCTATCTCTGTATTAGACATGCTTTACTGCTTCATTACTCTGCACACCGGTAACTTGTACCCTAGAAATAGTGGAGTCAAGGTGGTGTGTTAATACTTGATGAGGCCCCTTGTAATTAAGATGAATAATACATGTTTAAATGCTACAGAGAAGCAGAGCGAGAGACAGAGAGATGCAGAGAGAGAGAGAGAGGCAGAGAGAGAGAGGCAGAGAGAGAGAGAGGCAGAGAGAGAGAGAGAGGCAGAGAGAGGGAGAGGCAGAGAGAGAGAGAAGGAGAGGGGGTGAGAAAGAAGAGAGAGAGAGAGAGAGAGAGAGAGAGAGAGAGAGAGAGAGAGAGAGAGAGAGAGAGAGAGAGAGAGAGAGAGAGACAGACAGACAGACAGACAGACAGACAGACAGACAGACAGACAGACAGACAGACAGACAGACAGACAGACAGACAGACAGACAGACAGACAGACAGACAGACAGACAGACAGACAGACAGACAGACAGACAGACAGAAAGAGAAAGAGAAAGAGAAAGAGAAATGGGGGATGGGGAGACAGATCGGGGATGGGGAGACAGATCGGGGATGGGGAGAGGGATGGGCAGAGAGATGGAGGGAGACAGAAGAAGAAAGAGAGAGCGAGGGAGAGGGGAAAAGGGCAACCAGTGAAGAACAAACACCATTGTAAATACATATTTATGTTTATTTATTTTCCGTTTTGTACTTTAACTATTTGCACATAATATGACATTTATTTGGAGCAGGGACCTGCTCTAAATACAGATTTCAATGAAACCAGCATTGAGAAAAGACCATTATTGGGTCAGCATTGTATTGGCCCATCTGAGTAGACAGTTACTGGGTCAGCATTGTATTGGCCCATCTGAGTAGACAGTTACTGGGTCAGCATTGTATTGGCCCATCTGAGTAAAGACAGTTACTGGGTCAGCATTGTATTGGCCCATCTGAATATACAGTTACTGGGTCAGCATTGTATTGGCCCATCTGAGTAGACAGTTACTGGGTCAGCATTGTATTGGCCCATCTGAGTAGACAGTTACTGGGTCAGCATTGTATTGGCCCATCTGAGTAAAGACAGTTACTGGGTCAGCATTGTATTGTCCCATCTGAGTAAAGACAGTTACTGGGTCAGCATTGTATTGGTCCATCTGAGTATACAGTTACTGGGTCAGCATTGTATTGGCCCATCTGAGTAGACAGTTACTGGGTCAGCATTTTATTGGCCCATCTGAGTAGGGCCCATCTGAGTAGACAGTTACTGGGTCAGCATTGTATTGGCCCATCTGAGTAGGGCCCATCTGAGTAGACAGTTACTGGGTCAGCATTGTATTGGCCCATGTGATTAAAGACAGTTACTGGGTCAGCATTGTATTGGCCCATCTGAGTAAAGACCGTTACGGGTCAGCATTGTATTGGCCCATCTGAGTAAAGACAGTTACTGGGTCAGCATTCTATTGGCCCATCTGAGTAGACAGTTACTGGGTCAGCATTGTATTGGCCCATCTGAGTAGACAGTTACTGGGTCAGCATTGTATTGGCCCATCTGAGTAGACAGTTACTGGGTCAGCATTGTATTGGCCCATCTGATTAGACAGTTACTGGGTCAGCATTGTATTGGCCCATGTGATTAAAGACAGTTACTGGGTCAGCATTGTATTGGCCCATCTGAGTAAAGACAGTTACTGGGTCAGCATTGTATTGGCCCATCTGAGTATACAGTTACTGGGTCAGCATTGTATTGGCCCATCTGAGTAGACAGTTACTGGGTCAGCATTTTATTGGCCCATCTGAGTAAAGACAGTTACTGGGTCAGCATTGTATTGGCCCATCTGAGTAAAGACAGTTACTGGGTCAGCATTGTATTGGCCCATCTGAGTATACAGTTACTGGGTCAGCATTGTATTGGCCCATCTGAGTAGACAGTTACTGGGTCAGCATTTTATTGGCCCATCTGAGTAAAGACAGTTACTGGGTCAGCATTGTATTGGCCCATCTGAGTAAAGACAGTTACTGGGTCAGCATTGTATTGGCCCATCTGAGTAAAGACAGTTACTGGGTCAGCATTGTATTGGCCCATCTGAGTAAAGACAGTTACTGGGTCAGCATTGTATTGGCCCATCTGAGTAGACAGTTACTGGGTCAGCATTGTATTGGCCCATCTGAGTAGACAGTTACTGGGTCAGCAGTGTATTGGCCCATCTGAGTAAAGACAGTTACTGGGTCAGCATTGTATTGGCCCATCTGAGTAGACAGTTACTGGGTCAGCATTGTATTGGCCCATCTGAGTAGACAGTTACTGGGTCAGCAGTGTATTGGCCCATCTGAGTAAAGACAGTTACTGGGTCAGCATTGTATTGGCCCATCTGAGTAGACAGTTATTGGGTCAGCATTGTATTGGCCCATCTGAGTAGACAGTTACTGGGTCAGCAGTGTATTGGCCCATCTGAGTAAAGACAGTTACTGGGTCAGCATTGTATTGGCCCATCTGAGTAAAGACAGTTACAGGGTCAGCATTGTATTGGCCCATCTGAGTAGACAGTTACTGGGTCAGCATTGTATTGGCCCATCTGAGTAGACAGTTACTGGGTCAGCATTGTATTGGCCCATCTGAGTAGACAGTTACTGGGTCAGCATTGTATTGGCCCATCTGAGTAGACAGTTACTGGGTCAGCATTTTATTGGCCCATCTGAGTAAAGACTTTTACTGGGTCAGCATTGTATTCGCCCATCTGAGTAAAGACAGTTGGCTTTCATTCTCAACTGGTGGAGAAAAAAAGTTCAAGGACACAGAATCAACATGTGGAACAATCTGATTAGATGCTACCATCAAATAAAAAATTAAAAACATATTCATAACCATACTCATGGGTATTGGCCAATTGGCAGTGTTGATTTAATTTATCTGTTTCAGCTGATATACATCACTCTGCTGTCTGGTTTGCAGTAGAACCCAATGGACTGTTCTGCTGAAGTCAGTCTCTAGTCTGTAGGCTCTCTATGTCTCTGCACTGAGCCATTGTAGACGTGAGTCACTGGGCTGGCTGGGAATGACAGACAGACAGACAGACAGACAGACAGACAGACAGACAGACAGACAGACAGACAGACAGACAGACAGACAGACAGACAGACAGACAGACAGACAGACAGACAGACAGACAGACAGACAGACAGACAGACAGACAGACAGACAGACAGACAGACAGACAGACAGACAGACAGACAGACAGACAGACAGACATAGGTGGGGGGGTAAGAGAGATGGGGAGAGAGGGAAAGAGGAGAGAGGGAGAGGGGAGAGAGGAGGGAGGGAGAGAGGAGGGAGGGAGATACAGTAGGACAACTTACACAACTTCTGTATGTGTAATGTTTACTGTTAATTTTTGTTGTTTTTCACTTTATATATTCACTTTGTATGTTGTCTACCTCTCTTGCTTTGGCAATGTTAACACATGTTTCCCATGCCAATAAAGCCCTTGAATTGAATTGAATTGAATTGAATTGAGAGGAGGGAGGGAGAGAGGAGGGAGTGAGAGAGAGAGGAGAGAGGGAGAGAGGAGGGAGTAAGAGAGGAGAGGGGGAGAGAGGAGGGAGGGAGATACAGTAGGAGAGGGGGAGAGAGGAGGGAGGGAGAGAGGAGAAGGGAGAGAGAGAGGAGAGAGGGAGAGAGGAGGGAGTGAGAGAGGAGAGAGGGAGAGAGGAGGGAGGGAGATACAGTAGGAGAGGGGGAGAGAGGAGGGAGGGAGGGAGAGAGGAGGGAGTGAGATACAGTAGGAGAGAGGGAGAGAGGAGGGAGGGAGAGAGGAGGGAGGGAGATACAGCAGGAGAGGGGGAGAGAGGAGGGAGGGAGAGAGGAGGGAGTGAGATACAGTAGGAGAGAGGGAGAGAGGAGGGAGGGAGATACAGCAGGAGAGGGGGAGAGAGGAGGGAGGGAGAGAGGAGGGAGTGAGATACAGTAGGAGAGAGGGAGAGAGGAGGGAGGGAGATGCAGTAGGAGAGGGGGAGAGAGGATGGAGGGAGAGAGGAGGGAGTGAGATACAGTAGGAGAGAGGGAGAGAGGAGAGAGGGAGAGAGGAGGGATAATTTAAGAGGGATGGACGGACAGAAGCAATGACCTTGGTGTCTCTTTCTTGATGTCAGGAATCAGGCCTCGAATGGCAAGCCTTGATCAGGAGACATGGGCCAAGAGATGAGGAACACAAGAAGATCTAACTGTGGAGAGAAACGACACCTTCTGTCGCTGAACACACACACCACCTGTCCCTGTGTAGACTTTAGGCGAGATGAGCAGGGATCTGGCCCATTCATCTCCTACATAAACAAGGCCAGTTGCCGACGGTTACAGGAGTGATGCCGTAGTGCCCAGGAGAATGGCAGCAGATTGGTTCGATGACAGGACCACCCGCGACAGGTGGCTAATGAGACCCAGGGACAGCAGGGATGACACACACACACACACACACACACACACACACACACACACACACACACACACACACACACACACACACACACACACACACACACACACACACACACACACACACACATCAATAAAGCCAAGACAGAAGACATCCTTATGCTGTATGTTACACCCTATGTATACATTTACAATATACACAAAAACAAAAATATTAAAAAGAAAAGAAAAATACTTAAAGTACACACACTATCTCCCTCCAAACGAATGACAAACACACACACACACACACACACACCTGCTGGTGTCCCTGTAGAGATGGAGACAGAGGGGCTTTGGAGCTGAGCCCCAGCCAGGCAGAACCAGTCAAGATGGGCAGGAGTTCTCCAACCAACAAATACACACCAGGGGAGAAACACACATCTGTCAAATTGCTTTAAAAATGGTGCATCACCTTCTTCTTTATTGTCTTCCTCTTCTTCCTCATTACCCTCAATATCAACATCACCGTTATCGTCATTATCATCGTCAACATCATCACCATCATCACCAGCAACTTCATCATCATCGTCATCATCACCACCACCATCATCACACCATGATCATCATCACCAACACCACCATGATCATCACCATCATCATCATCATCACCACCACCATCATCATCGTCATCACCAACATCATCATCATTCATATCACCATCATCATCACCTTCATCATCACAATCATCATCATCATTGTCATCACCACCACCATCATCATCACCATCGTCATCACAAACATCATCATTCATATCACCATCATCATCACCTTCATCATCATCATCATCACCGCCATCATCATCATCACCATCACTCATCACCACCATCATAATCATCTCCACCACTATCACACCCACCATCATCAACATCATCATCATCATCATCACCATCATCACCATTGTGGCCAAAGCTGGTTAACAACCTCTGGCTGACTTGTGTGATAGTCTGTGTGAGGGGGGGAAACCACAGGGCCCAGAAAGTCACACCGCCAGCGAGGTGTTGAGAAGTATGTGGGAACACCTTTACCTGTTGCTGATGTGTCTGGGTCAGAGGTACAATGGGATGTTCCACAACATGTTGCTACACTGCCGAAGTCTGA
Source organism: Oncorhynchus gorbuscha (assembly GCF_021184085.1). Lineage (NCBI taxonomy): Eukaryota > Metazoa > Chordata > Actinopteri > Salmoniformes > Salmonidae > Oncorhynchus > Oncorhynchus gorbuscha. Next base: position 69,444,634 of record NC_060191.1, on the reverse strand, counting down.
CGCAACCTTGACGGGTTCATTTGACAAGGCCTTGGCTGGGGACAGTCAATCTTCGTGTGGGGGGGATTTACGCGGTAGACAAGCACATACTCTACTCTGGGTTGGAGGCAGATGGAGGTTGGAGGCAGATGGAGGTTGGAGGCAGATGGAGGATGGAGGCAGATGGAGGTTGGAGGCAGATGGAGGTTGGAGGCAGATGGCAAAAAGTTGGTGGTGCCATCCATGTGTGGTGTGTTTACCTGTGACACTGACTGTTGAAGACTCTGCTGTTCTATTCCGCCATGGCGGCCAGAACCCCCCCAGCTAGCCTCGGGCTCTTTAGCCCCTCTGGGTAAAGCGAAGGGACTGCCAAGGCACTCTTGTACACAAACACAAACACACACACACACACACACACACATACATACACACACAGACACACACATACACACGCATACACTGGGGAGTTAGGCAGAAGGGAGAGGAGAGTGCTAAGGCAGCTGTTTTGCAGCTTGTCCCAGTCTGCCAGAAAGTACCTTAGAGAGCATTGTTTGTCTGTCTCTATTTATGTCTCTCACTACACACTCTGTCTCTGTTTCCGTGTCCCCCCATGCTTCCTAACCACTAGACACCACCTGTTCTCCATTGTCCCCACGTGTTCTTTTCTGCCCCCCACCTGTTCTCCACTGTCCTCACCTGTTCTTTTCTGCCCCCCACCTGTTCTTTTCTGCCCCCCACCTGTTCTCCACTGTCCCCACCTGTTCCCCACTGTCCCCACCTGTTCCCCACTGTCCCCACCTGTTCTCCACTGTCCCCACCTGTTCCCCACTGTCCCCACCTGTTCTCCAATGTCCCCACCTGTTCCCCACTGTCCCCACCTGTTCCCCACTGTCCCCACCTGTTCTCCACTGTCCCCACCTGTTCCCCACTGTCCCCACCTGTTCCCCACTGTCCCCACCTGTTCCCCACTGTCCCCACCTGTTCCCCACTGTCCCCACCTGTTGCCACCTGTTCCCCACTGTCCCCACCTGTTCCCCACTGTCCCCACCTGTTCCCCACTGTCCCCACCTGTTCCCCACTGTCCCCACCTGTTCTTTTCTGCCCCCACCTGTTCTTTTCTGCCCCCACCTGTTCTCCACTGTCCCCACCTGTTCCCCACTGTCCCCACCTGTTCCCCACTGTCCCCACCTGTTCTCCACTGTCCCCACCTGTTCCCCACTGTCCCCACCTGTTCTCCAATGTCCCCACCTGTTCCCCACTGTCCCCACCTGTTCCCCACTGTCCCCACCTGTTCTCCACTGTCCCCACCTGTTCCCCACTGTCCCCACCTGTTCCCCACTGTCCCCACCTGTTCCCCACTGTCCCCACCTGTTCCCCACTGTCCCCACCTGTTGCCACCTGTTCCCCACTGTCCCCACCTGTTCCCCACTGTCCCCACCTGTTCCCCACTGTCCCCACCTGTTCCCCACTGTCCCCACCTGTTCCCCACTGTCCCCACCTGTCCCCACCTGTTCCCCCACTGTCCCCACCTGTTCCCCACTGTCCCCACCTGTTCCCCACTGTCCCCACCTGTTCCCCACTGTCCCCACCTGTTCCCCACTGTCCCCACCTGTTCCCCACTGTCCCCACCTGTTGCCACCTGTTCCCCCACTGCCCCCACCTGTTCCCACCTGTTCTCCACTGTCCCCACCTGTTCCCCATTGTCCCCACCTGTTCTCTACTGTCCCCACCTGTTCTCCACTGTCTCAACCTGTTCCCCACTGTCCCCACCTGTTCCCCACTGTCCCCACCTGTTCCCCACTGCCCCCACCTGTTCCCACCTGTTCTCCACTGTCCCCACCTGTTCTCCACTGTCTCAACCTGTTCCCCACCTGTTCCCCACTGTCCCCACCTCCCTCTACAGCATCTTACATTGGAGAGAATGGGTAAAGTTGCCTGCTCTGCATGCCAAGTCCTGCTAGATAGATTTCCCAAGCCAACTTAAATTTCCTAAGGATACACAATATTTAGAATTCAGCACACACAAACAGAGAGACAAACCACGAACCCACAATTCAGCATACACACACCACAGAGACAAACCACCAACCCACAATTCAGCATACACACACCACAGAGACAAACCACCAACCCACAATTCAGCATACACACACCACAGAGACAAACCACCAACCCACAATTCAGCATACACACACCACAGAGACAAACCACAAACCCACAATTCAGCATACACACACCACAGAGACAAACCACCAACCCACAATTCAGCATACACACACCACAGAGACAAACCACCAACCCACAATTCAGCATACACACACCACAGAGACAAACCACCAACCCACAATTCAGCATACACACACCACAGAGACAAACCACCAACCCACAATTCAGCATACACACACCACAGAGACAAACCACCAACCCACAATTCAGCATACACACACCACAGAGACAAACCACCAACCCACAATTCAGCATACACACACCACAGAGACAAACCATCAACCCACAATTCAGCATACACACACCACAGAGACAAACCACAAACCCACAATTCAGCATACACACACCACAGAGACAAACCACCAACCCACAATTCAGCATACACACACCACAGAGACAAACCACCAACCCACAATTCAGCATACACACACCACAGAGACAAACCACCAACCCACAATTCAGCATACACACACCACAGAGACAAACCACCAACCCACAATTCAGCATACACACACCACAGAGACAAACCACCAACCCACAATTCAGCATACACACACCACAGAGACAAACCACCAACCCACAATTCAGCATACACACACCACAGAGACAAACCACCAACCCACAATTCAGCATACACACACCACAGAGACAAACCACCAACCCACAATTCAGCATACACACACCACAGAGACAAACCATCAACCCACAATTCAGCATACACACACCACAGAGACAAACCACCAACCCACAATTCAGCATACACACACCACAGAGACAAACCACGAACCCACAATTCAGCATACACACACCACAGAGACAAACCACCAACCCACAATTCAGCATACACACACCACAGAGACAAACCACCAACCCACAATTCAGCATACACACAGCACAGAGACAAACCACCAACCCACAATTCAGCATACACACACCACAGAGACAAACCACCAACCCACAATTCAGCATACACACGCCACAGAGACAAACCACCAACCCACAATTCAGCATACACACACCACAGAGACAAACCACCAACCCACAATTCAGCATACACACACCACAGAGACAAACCACCAACCCACAATTCAGCATACACACACCACAGAGACAAACCACCAACCCACAATTCAGCATACACACACCACAGAGACAAACCACCAACCCACAATTCAGCATACACACACCACAGAGACAAACCACCAACCCACAATTCAGCATACACACACCACAGAGACAAACCACCAACCCACAATTCAGCATACACACACCACAGAGACAAACCACCAACCCACAATTCAGCATACACACACCACAGAGACAAACCACCAACCCACAATTCAGCATACACACACCACAGAGACAAACCACAAACCCACAATTCAGCATACACACACCACAGAGACAAACCACCAACCCACAATTCAGCATACACACACCACAGAGACAAACCACCAACCCACAATTCAGCATACACACACCACAGAGACAAACCACCAACCCACAATTCAGCATACACACACCACAGAGACAAACCACAAACCCACAATTCAGCATACACACACCACAGAGACAAACCACCAACCCACAATTCAGCATACACACACCACAGAGACAAACCACCAACCCACAATTCAGCATACACACACCACAGAGACAAACCACCAACCCACAATTCAGCATACACACACCACAGAGACAAACCACCAACCCACAATTCAGCATACACACACCACAGAGACAAACCACCAACCCACAATTCAGCATACACACACCACAGAGACAAACCACCAACCCACAATTCAGCATACACACACCACAGAGACAAACCACCAACCCACAATTCAGCATACACACACCACAGAGACAAACCACCAACCCACAATTCAGCATACACACACCACAGAGATAAACGACAAACCCACAATTCAGCATACACACACCACAGAGACAAACCACCAACCCACAATTCAGCATACACACACCACAGAGACAAACCACAAACCCACAATTCAGCATACACACACCACAGAGACAAACCACCAACCCACAATTCAGCATACACACACCACAGAGACAAACCACCAACCCACAATTCAGCATACACACACCACAGAGACAAACCACGAACCCACAATTCAGCATACACACACCACAGAGACAAACCACAAACCCACAATTCAGCATACACACACCACAGAGACAAACCACCAACCCACAATTCAGCATACACACACCACAGAGACAAACCACAAACCCACAATTCAGCATACACACACCACAGAGACAAACCACCAACCCACAATTCAGCATACACACACCACAGAGACAAACCACCAACCCACAATTCAGCATACACACACCACAGAGACAAACCACCAACCCACAATTCAGCATACACACACCACAGAGACAAACCACCAACCCACAATTCAGCATACACACACCACAGAGACAAACCACCAACCCACAATTCAGCATACACACACCACAGAGACAAACCACCAACCCACAATTCAGCATACACACACCACAGAGACAAACCACCAACCCACAATTCAGCATACACACACCACAGAGACAAACCATCAACCCACAATTCAGCATACACACACCACAGAGACAAACCACCAACCCACAATTCAGCATACACACACCACAGAGACAAACCACGAACCCACAATTCAGCATACACACACCACAGAGACAAACCACCAACCCACAATTCAGCATACACACACCACAGAGACAAACCACCAACCCACAATTCAGCATACACACACCACAGAGACAAACCACCAACCCACAATTCAGCATACACACACCACAGAGACAAACCACCAACCCACAATTCAGCATACACACGCCACAGAGACAAACCACCAACCCACAATTCAGCATACACACACCACAGAGACAAACCACCAACCCACAATTCAGCATACACACACCACAGAGACAAACCACCAACCCACAATTCAGCATACACACACCACAGAGACAAACCACCAACCCACAATTCAGCATACACACACCACAGAGACAAACCACCAACCCACAATTCAGCATACACACACCACAGAGACAAACCACCAACCCACAATTCAGCATACACACACCACAGAGACAAACCACCAACCCACAATTCAGCATACACACACCACAGAGACAAACCACCAACCCACAATTCAGCATACACACACCACAGAGACAAACCACCAACCCACAATTCAGCATACACACACCACAGAGACAAACCACAAACCCACAATTCAGCATACACACACCACAGAGACAAACCACCAACCCACAATTCAGCATACACACACCACAGAGACAAACCACCAACCCACAATTCAGCATACACACACCACAGAGACAAACCACCAACCCACAATTCAGCATACACACACCACAGAGACAAACCACAAACCCACAATTCAGCATACACACACCACAGAGACAAACCACCAACCCACAATTCAGCATACACACACCACAGAGACAAACCACCAACCCACAATTCAGCATACACACACCACAGAGACAAACCACCAACCCACAATTCAGCATACACACACCACAGAGACAAACCACCAACCCACAATTCAGCATACACACACCACAGAGACAAACCACCAACCCACAATTCAGCATACACACACCACAGAGACAAACCACCAACCCACAATTCAGCATACACACACCACAGAGACAAACCACCAACCCACAATTCAGCATACACACACCACAGAGACAAACCACCAACCCACAATTCAGCATACACACACCACAGAGATAAACGACAAACCCACAATTCAGCATACACACACCACAGAGACAAACCACCAACCCACAATTCAGCATACACACACCACAGAGACAAACCACAAACCCACAATTCAGCATACACACACCACAGAGACAAACCACCAACCCACAATTCAGCATACACACACCACAGAGACAAACCACCAACCCACAATTCAGCATACACACACCACAGAGACAAACCACGAACCCACAATTCAGCATACACACACCACAGAGACAAACCACCAACCCACAATTCAGCATACACACACCACAGAGACAAACCACCAACCCACAATTCAGCATACACACACCACAGAGACAAACCACCAACCCACAATTCAGCATACACACACCACAGAGACAAACCACCAACCCACAATTCAGCATACACACACCACAGAGACAAACCACCAACCCACAATTCAGCATACACACACCACAGAGACAAACCACAAACCCACAATTCAGCATACACACACCACAGAGACAAACCACCAACCCACAATTCAGCATACACACACCACAGAGACAAACCACCAACCCACAATTCAGCATACACACACCACAGAGACAAACCACCAACCCACAATTCAGCATACACACACCACAGAGACAAACCACAAACCCACAATTCAGCATACACACACCACAGAGACAAACCACCAACCCACAATTCAGCATACACACACCACAGAGACAAACCACCAACCCACAATTCAGCATACACACACCACAGAGACAAACCACCAACCCACAATTCAGCATACACACACCACAGAGACAAACCACCAACCCACAATTCAGCATACACACACCACAGAGACAAACCACCAACCCACAATTCAGCATACACACACCACAGAGACAAACCACCAACCCACAATTCAGCATACACACACCACAGAGACAAACCACCAACCCACAATTCAGCATACACACACCACAGAGACAAACCACCAACCCACAATTCAGCATACACACACCACAGAGATAAACCACAAACCCACAATTCAGCATACACACACCACAGAGACAAACCACCAACCCACAATTCAGCATACACACACCACAGAGACAAACCACAAACCCACAATTCAGCATACACACACCACAGAGACAAACCACCAACCCACAATTCAGCATACACACACCACAGAGACAAACCACCAACCCACAATTCAGCATACACACACCACAGAGACAAACCACAAACCCACAATTCAGCATACACACACCACAGAGACAAACCACCAACCCACAATTCAGCATACACACACCACAGAGACAAACCACCAACCCACAATTCAGCATACACACACCACAGAGACAAACCACCAACCCACAATTCAGCATACACACACCACAGAGACAAACCACAAACCCACAATTCAGCATACACACACCACAGAGACAAACCACCAACCCACAATTCAGCATACACACACCACAGAGACAAACCACCAACCCACAATTCAGCATACACACACCACAGAGACAAACCACCAACCCACAATTCAGCATACACACACCACAGAGACAAACCACCAACCCACAATTCAGCATACACACACCACAGAGACAAACCACCAACCCACAATTCAGCATACACACACCACAGAGACAAACCACCAACCCACAATTCAGCATACACACACCACAGAGACAAACCACCAACCCACAATTCAGCATACACACACCACAGAGACAAACCACCAACCCACAATTCAGCATACACACACCACAGAGATAAACCACAAACCCACAATTCAGCATACACACACCACAGAGACAAACCACCAACCCACAATTCAGCATACACACACCACAGAGACAAACCACCAACCCACAATTCAGCATACACACGCCACAGAGACAAACCACCAACCCACAATTCAGCATACACACACCACAGAGACAAACCACCAACCCACAATTCAGCATACACACACCACAGAGACAAACCACCAACCCACAATTCAGCATACACACACCACAGAGACAAACCACCAACCCACAATTCAGCATACACACGCCACAGAGACAAACCACCAACCCACAATTCAGCATACACACACCACAGAGACAAACCACCAACCCACAATTCAGCATACACACACCACAGAGACAAACCACCAACCCACAATTCAGCATACACATACCACAGAGACAAACCACCAACCCACAATTCAGCATACACACACCACAGAGACAAACCACCAACCCACAATTCAGCATACACACACCACAGAGACAAACCACCAACCCACAATTCAGCATACACACACCACAGAGACAAACCACCAACCCACAATTCAGCATACACACACCACAGAGACAAACCACCAACCCACAATTCAGCATACACACACCACAGAGACAAACCACCAACCCACAATTCAGCATACACACACCACAGAGACAAACCACCAACCCACAATTCAGCATACACACACCACAGAGACAAACCACCAACCCACAATTCAGCATACACACACCACAGAGACAAACCACCAACCCACAATTCAGCATACACACGCCACAGAGACAAACCACCAACCCACAATTCAGCATACACACACCACAGAGACAAACCACCAACCCACAATTCAGCATACACACGCCACAGAGACAAACCACCAACCCACAATTCAGCATACACACGCCACAGAGACAAACCACCAACCCACAATTCAGCATACACACGCCACAGAGACAAACCACCAACCCACAATTCAGCATACACACACCACAGAGACAAACCACCAACCCACAATTCAGCATACACACACCACAGAGACAAACCACCAACCCACAATTCAGCATACACACACCACAGAGACAAACCACCAACCCACAATTCAGCATACACACACCACAGAGACAAACCACCAACCCACAATTCAGCATACACACACCACAGAGACAAACCACCAACCCACAATTCAGCATACACACACCACAGAGACAAACCACCAACCCACAATTCAGCATACACACACCACAGAGACAAACCACCAACCCACAATTCAGCATACACACACATGATCCTTTGTTTAGAGGCAATTATTTCCTCTTAAATTTGTTGTGCTGTTTTTTTTGGACTCTCTCAGATTGGGTGACTGTGGTCGCGCTGCCGAGGGGCACTTCACTAACTTTGAGCCGATGGCTGAAATAAACAATGACTTCACTCTGGAACACAGACACACATTTACTCTTCTGTTTCACAATTGTTATTGTGCATTTGAAAATAAAGTGTTTTTTTGAAACTACATTTATTATTGAGAGAAGAGCTGCTGTGAATCAGTATGATTCTTCTGACAGGCATAACACAAGCAGTGTAGAACCGATGTGATAGGTTCACACACACACACACACACACACACACACACACACACACACACACACACACACACACACACACACACACACACACACACACACACACACACACACACACACACACACACACACACACACACACACACACACACACACACACACACACACACACACACACACACACACACACACACACACACACACACACACACACACACACACACACACACACACTCTAACAGATAGGCATGCATACACACAAACTTAAACATGTTCTTACATTTCAGGGAGTAAAATATACAGCCGGCCAATGTCCCCTTGCCATAGATCGATAAAAGACAGTACTGTGCAGCCGTCTTCATCGACCTTGCCAAGGCTTTCGACTCTGTCAATCACCATATTCTTATCGGCAGAATCAGTAGCCTCGGTTTTTCGGATGACTGCCTTGCCTGGTTCACCAATTACTTTGCAGACAGAGTTCAGTGTGTCAAATCGGAGGGCATGCTGTCCGGTCCTCTGGCAGTCTCTATGGGGGTGCCACAGGGTTCAATCCTCGGGCCGAATCTTTTCTCTGTATATATCAATGATGATGCTCTTGCTGCAGGCGATTCCCTGATCCACCTCTACGCATATATATATACTTCCGGCCCATCCTTGGACACTGTGCTATCTAACCTCCAAACGAGCTTCAATGCCATACAACACTCCTTTCGTGGCCTCCAACTGCTCTTAAACGCTAGTAAAACCAAATGCATGCTTTTCAACCGATCGCTGCCTGCACCCGCATGCCCGACTAGCATCACCACCCTGGATGGTTCCGACCTTGAATATGTGGATATCTATACGTACCTAGTTGTCTGGCTAGACTGTAAACTCTCCTTCCAGACTCATATCAAACATCTCCAATCGAAAATCAAATCAAGAGTCGGCTTTCTATTCCGCAACAAAGCCTCCTTCACTCACGCCGCCAAACTTACCCTAGTAAAGCTGACTATCCTACCGATCCTCGACTTTGGCGATGTCATCTACAAAATTGCTTCCAACACTCTACTCAGCAAACTGGATGCAGTTTATCACAGTGCCATCCGTTTTGTCACTAAAGCACCTTATACCACCCACCACTGTGACTTGTATGCTCTAGTCGGCTGGCCCTCGCTACATATTCGTCGCCAGAACCACTGGCTCCAGGTCATCTACAAGTCCATGCTAGGTAAAGCTCCGCCTTATCTCAGTTCACTGGTCACGATGGCAACACCCATCCGTAGCATGCGCTCCAGCAGGTGTATCTCACTGATCATCCCCAAAGCCAACACCTCATTTGGCCGCCTTTCGTTCCAGTTCTCTGCTGCCTGTGACTGGAACGAATTGCAAAAATCGCTGAAGTTGGTGACTTTTATCTCCCTCACCAAATTCAAACATCTGCTATCTGAGCAGCTAACCGATCGCTGCAGCTGTACATAGTCTATCGGTAAATAGCCCACCCATTTTTACCTACCTCATCCCCATACTGTTTTTATTTATTTACTTTTCTGCTCTTTTGCACACCAATATCTCTACCTGTACATGACCATCTGATCATTTATCACTCCAGTGTTAATCTGCATTATTCGCCTACCTCCTCATGCCTTTTGCACACAATGTATATAGACTCCCCCTTTTTTTCTACTGTGTTATTGACTTGTTAATTGTTTACTCCATGTGTAACTCTGTGTTGTTGTCTGTTCACACTGCTATGCTTTATCTTGGCAAGGTCGCAGTTGCAAATGAGAACTTGTTCTCAACGAGCCTACCTGGTTAACCTCTTGCTCCTACCTGACACGCAGGCGTCCCATCTAGACATCTGGAAATGCAAATGCGCTACGCTAAATGCTAATAGTACTAATTAAAACTCAAACGTTCATTAAAATACACATGCAGGGTATTGAATTAAAGCTACACTCGTTGTGAATCCAGGCAACAAGTCAGATTTTTTAAATGCTTTTCGGCGAAAGCATGAGAAGCTATTATCTGATAGCATGTAACACCCCAAAAGACCAGCAGGGTCTATGTAGATATATTTAGTAGCTACACTGGTATGTTTAGTGGGCTTTGACACTCTTATGTAGGTGTTATAACCAGCCATATAGTAACTACCCTGGTAGGTTTAGTGGGCTTTGATACTCTGATGTAGGTATATATAGTAACTACCCTGGTAGGTTTAGTGGGCTTTGACACTCTGATGTAGGTATATATAGTAACTACCCTGGTAGGTTTAGTGGGCTTTGACACTCTGATGTAGGTATATATAGTAACTACCCTGGTAGGTTTAGTGGGCTTTGACACTCTGATGTAGGTGTTATAACCAGCCATATAGTAACTACCCTGGTAGGTTTAGTGGGCTTTGACACTCTGATGTAGGTATATATAGTAACTACCCTGGTAGGTTTAGTGGGCTTTGACACTCTGATGTAGGTATATATAGTAACCACCCTGGTAGGTTTAGTGGGCTTTGACACTCTTATGTAGGTGTTATAACCAGCCATATAGTAACTACCCTGGTAGGTTTAGTTTAGTTTAGACACTCTGATGTAGGTATATATAGTAACTACCCTGGTAGGTTTAGTGGGCTTTGACACTCTGATGTAGGTATATATAGTAACTACCCTGGTAGGTTTAGTTTAGTTTAGACACTCTGATGTAGGTGTTATAACCAGCCATATAGTAACTACCCTGGTAGGTTTAGTGGGCTTTGACACTCTGATGTAGGTATATATAGTAACTACCCTGGTAGGTTTAGTGGGCTTTGACACTCTGATGTAGGTATATATAGTAACTACCCTGGTAGGTTTAGTGGGCTTTGACACTCTTATGTAGGTATATATAGTAACTACCCTGGTAGGTTTAGTGGGCTTTGACACTCTGATGTAGGTATATATAGTAACTACCCTGGTAGGTTTAGTGGGCTTTGACACTCTGATGTAGGTATATATAGTAACTACCCTGGTAGGTTTAGTGGGCTTTGACACTCTGATGTAGGTATATATAGTAACTACCCTGGTAGGTTTAGTGGGCTTTGACACTCTGATGTAGGTATATATAGTAACTACCCTGGTAGGTTTAGTGGGCTTTGACAATCTGATGTAGGTATATATAGTAACTACCCTGGTAGGTTTAGTGGGCTTTGACACTCTGATGTAGGTATATATAGTAACTACCCTGGTAGGTTTAGTGGGCTTTGACACTCTGATGTAGGTATATATAGTAACTACCCTGGTAGGTTTAGTGGGCTTTGACACTCTTATGTAGGTATATATAGTAACTACCCTGGTAGGTTTAGTGGGCTTTGACACTCTGATGTAGGTGCCAGAACCAAAAAGTGTGAAGTACCTGTAAGATTCCAAGAATGCATTGACTGGTAGAGACCGTTGTAAACGTCCCTCCAAAGATGACTGAATTAGACTTTTCTCTGTTTCTCAGGGCAACGAAATAAGTTTTAAAAAATTACAAAATAAACGTTAAAGCGTTTAAACAGTAAATAAAATTGAGAAGCAAAGCCCTTTAACAGTGATAACAAGCAATCAGAAGGAGGAGTCCAGTGTTTTGGACCATTATACAAGTTACATTAACAGAGCCATCCATAATGAATGTTGCAGAACTCCACAGTGTCATCATTAATAGTCTGGATGTTTTATTAAAACAAAGGAAGCTGAAAAGGCCACACCAGTCTGCACGCACGCACACACACACACACACACACACACAC
>NC_060191.1:69419032-69429032 GCF_021184085.1 Oncorhynchus gorbuscha | reverse complement strand
CTACTACTACTACTACTACTATTAGTACTACAGTCTACTACTACTACTACTATTATTACTACAGTCTACTACTACTACTACTGCTACTATTATTATTACTACTACTACTACTACTACTATTATTAGTACTACAGTCTACTACTACTACTATTATTAGTACTACAGCCTACTACTACTACTATTATTACTACAGTCTACTACTAATACTATTATTATTACTACTACTAGTATTATTGCTACAGTCTACTACTATTATTAGTAATAACAGTCTACTACTACTACTACTACTACTACTATTATTACTACAGTCTACTACTACTACTATTATTATTACTACAGTCTACTACTACTACTATTATTACTACAGTCTACTACTACTACTATTATTATTACTACAATCTACTACTACTACTACTACTACTATTATTACTACTACTACTACTACTACTACTACTACTACTACTACTACTATTATTACTACAGTCTACTACTACTACTACTGCTACTATTATTATTACTACTACTACTACTACTACTATTATTAGTACTACAGTCTACTACTACTACTATTATTAGTACTACAGCCTACTACTACTACTATTATTACTACAGTCTACTACTAATACTATTATTATTACTACTACTAGTATTATTGCTACAGTCTACTACTATTATTAGTAATAACAGTCTACTACTACTACTACTACTACTACTATTATTACTACAGTCTACTACTACTACTATTATTATTACTACAGTCTACTACTACTACTATTATTACTACAGTCTACTACTACTACTATTATTATTACTACAATCTACTACTACTACTACTACTACTAATTATTACTACTACTACTACTACTACTACTACTACTACTACTACTACTATTAGTACTACAGTCTACTACTACTACTATTATTATTACTACAGTCTACTACTACTACTACTGCTACTATTATTATTACTAATACTACTACTACTACTATTATTAGTACTACAGTCTACTACTACTAATATTATTAGTACTACAGCCTACTACTACTACTATTATTACTACAGTCTACTACTAATACTATTATTATTACTACTACTATTATTATTGCTACAGTCTACTACTACTACGATTATTAGTACTAACAGTCTACTACTACTACTACTACTACTACTACTATTATTACTACAGTCTACTACTACTACTATAATTATTACTACAGTCTACTACTACTACTATTATTATTACTACAGTCTACTACTACTACTACTACTACTATTATTATTACTACAGTCTACTACTAATACTATTATTATTACTACTACTATTATTAGTACTACAGTCTACTACTACTACTACTACTACTACTACTATTATTATTACTACAGTCTACTACTAATACTATTATTATTACTACTACTATTATTATTGCTACAGTCTACTACTATTATTAGTACTACAGTCTACTACTACTACTATTATTATTACTACAGTCTACCTCTAATACTATTATTATTACTACTACTATTACTAGCTTTAGTTACTTAGCTCTGTGGTCCTGGAATTTTCACCTGAACATTTACAAATGTGATGATCTAGTTTTGTTGGTGGAGTTTAAAAACGAGATAGATACATATATCATAGAAGAGTGTAATTGTCCTTCGGACAGCCGTTTTTAGTAGACTTTCGTGTTTTTAACATAATATGTAATTGTTGTACTGCATGTGTGTTTATAGTTTTGTTTAATGTTGTGTTAGTGTGTGTACGTTGTTTTGTCTGAAGCGTTGTTCCCCCTGCTGCTGTAATGGCGTTCGTCTGTTGAAGGAAGAGAGTCGGACCGAAATGCAGCGTGTTTGTTACTCATGATCTTTAATGAATGAAAACGTGATTCATGAAATAACTCAATACAAAAACAACAAACGGAACGAGAAACCTATTACAGCCTATCTGGTGAACACTACACAAAGACAGGAACAATCACCCACAAAATACAAAGCGAAACTCAGGCTACCTAAATACGGTTCCCAATCAGAGACAACGAGAATCACCTGACTCTGATTGAGAATCGCCTCAGGCAGCCAAGCCTATACAACACCCCTAATCAGCCGCGATCCCAAATACTACAAACCCCGATACGAAAAACAACATATAAACCCATGTCACACCCTGGCCTGACCAAACATATAACAAAAACACAAAATACAATGACCAAGTCGTGACAGCTGCTATTGGACCAGGTCTCTCTTGGAAAATAGATATTATCTCAATTAGAAAAACCTGTATAAAAAAAATATTAAAAAATCATTTAAAAACTACTGTTAATTTTACTACTACTACAATTACTGTCTACTACTACTACAATTACTGTCTACTACTACTACAACTACTGTCTACTACTACTACAATTACTGTCTACTACTACTACAACTACTGTCTACTACTACTACAATTACTGTCTACTACTACTACAACTACTGTCTACTACTACTACAATTACTGTCTACTACTACTACAATTACTGTCTACTACTACTACAACTACTGTCTACTACTACTACAATTACTGTCTACTACTACTACAATTACTGTCTACTACTACTACAACTACTGTCTACTACTACTACAATTACTGTCTACTACTACTACAATTACTGTCTACTACTACTACAACTACTGTCTACTACTACTACAATTACTGTCTACTACTACTACAACTACTGTCTACTACTACTACAACTACTGTCTACTACTACTACAACTCTGGGGAGAATGCTAATACGACAGCAGCAAGCCTAAGAGCATTGGGTCATTAAAATGGTAGCAGGATCGAATTCCCGAGCCAACTGGGCGAAAAATCTGTTGATGTGCCCCTTGAGCAAGGCACTTAACCCTAATTGTTACTGTAAGTTGCTCTGGAAAAGAGCATCTGCAATATTAAAACAACTATTTAAATAAATATATTTGAAAATGGTCCACAGTGTTGGCCTTTCTGATTGTGATTCTGATTGTGTCAAGTCTATGCCACCAACTGAACTCAGTTGACTAACTGACAGGCAGTGTGTGAGTGTTGGCATAGCAGCAGCCCATTGTCCATCCCACAGAGAGGGAGAGAGAGAGAGGAGGAGGAGTGGAGTGAAGGAGAGAATGGAGTTTTGAATATGACTCACTGATAATAATAGGACTGAGCTGTGGCTGTAGTAAGATGTGTTACCATATGTGTGTGTCCATTTGTGCTGTGTGTGTGTGTGTGTGTGTGTGTGTGTGTGTGTGTGTGTGTGTGTGTGTGTGTGTGTGTGTGTGTGTGTGTGTGTGTGTGTGTGTGTGTGTGTGTGTGTGTGTGTGTGTGTGTGTGTGTGTGTGTGTGTGTGTGTGTGTGTGTGTGTGTGTGTGTGTGTGTGTTTGCGTCCAAGCATGTGAGCGGAGTTGAGCGGTTGGAAGTCCTGCTAGCGTTCCTCTCCATGTCCTTTCCTACTGCTCTGATAAAAACGCTTCCCAGCTCCATTGATTAAAATCACAATTTAACCAAAACTATGTTTGTGACTTCCTGGATATGAATGACAAGCATTTAAATAAATGTGAAAAGGTGAATGTAAGAAGTGCTCATCATTTAAATTAGGCTACATGTCATATTAAACAGCATATAAACTCTCTAAATAGGTCAGGAGCCAGACAGGGAGACTAAGAAGGAACAGAAATGAATTATTTAGGTTATATTATTGCAATTATTTCAAGGCTCGAGCCTACAAAGAAATACATTGTGAAGCATTAGCGAGTGTGAGACACTAGGCTTGTAGGGACATAAAGCCCTCAGCATTTAAACAACATTTTGTTGTATTAAATCATTGTTGTCTATACATAGGCTGTGATTAGGCTATGACTTCCTTAGAATTAAATACAAATTAAATGAAAAATGACTTATTAATTGCTTTGAAATACTTTTTAGAGTACATTTTTAGAAACACTAGTTTGGCTAGTCTATGACTTCAGGTTCATGCAGAGTTGACACATTTAGGTATCTACCCACCTTGTTCCGTTCATTTAGCATGTGCACATAGTAAGTACACTGTCATGCTTTCGGGATACATGCCGATTCCACAACGATTCTAGAGTTGTGGACATTACATCACCACACTCCCTCTCTTGCTCTTGGTCCTCATCTTTGTAAGTCACCTTGATATAGCCGCTGTGTATTTTATCAGTTTCTCCATGACAGTAGATAAAGCAAGGGGCTATATCAGCACACAAGTAGACCACAAATGCATGCTGGGACGGACATGTCCTGAGCTTGTGCAATGAGCGCTACTGGAGCGCTATAGGAGCGGAATTGGAGCGGAGGAGAAGGCCAACGCTCCACGCTCCAGTCAAACAGGGCACGCTCCACTCCTCAATACAGCTCCACTCCTCACTACAGCTCCACTCCTCAATACAGCTCCACTCCTCACTACAGCTCCACTCCTCAATACAGCTCCACTCCTCACTACAGCTCCACTCCTCACTACAGCTCCACTCCTCACTACAGCTCCACTCCTCAATACAGCTCCACTCCTCAATACAGCTCCACTCCTCAATACAGCTCCACTCCTCAATACAGCTCCACTCCTCAATACAGCTCCACTCCTCAATACAGCTCCACTCCTCACTACAGCTCCACTCCTCACTACAGCTCCACTCCTCAATACAGCTCCACTCCTCAATACAGCTCCACTCCTCACTACAGCTCCACTCCTCAATACAGCTCCTCACTACAGCTCCGCTCCTCACTACAGCTCCACTCCTCCTCCTCACTACAGCTCCACTCCTCACTACAGCTCCACTCCTCACTACAGCTCCACTCCTCAATACAGCTCCACTCCTCACTACAGCTCCACTCCAGCTCTCACTACAGCTCCACTCCTCAATACAGCTCCACTCCTCACTACAGCTCCACTCCTCAATACAGCTCCACTCAGCTCAATACAGCTCCACTCATCACTACAGCTCCACTCCTCAATCCACAGCTCCACTCCTCACTACAGCTCCACTCCTCACTACAGCTCCACTCCTCAATACAGCTCCACTCCTCAATACAGCTCCACTCCTCAATACAGCTCCACTCCTCAATACAGCTCCACTCCTCAATACAGCTCCACTCCTCAATACAGCTCCACTCCTCAATACAGCTCCACTCCTCACTACAGCTCCACTCCTCACTCCTCACAGCTCCACTCCTCAATACAGCTCCACTCCTCAATACAGCTCCACTCCTCAATACAGCTCCACTCCTCAATACAGCTCCACTCCTCACTCAATACAGCTCCACTCCTCAATACAGCTCCACTCCTCAATACAGCTCCACTCCTCAATACAGCTCCACTCCTCAATACAGCTCCACTCTCAATACACTCCTCACTACAGCTCCACTCCTCAATACAGCTCCACTCCTCACTACAGCTCCACTCCTCACTACAGCTCCACTCCTCAATACAGCTCCACTCCTCAATACAGCTCCACTCCTCAATACAGCTCCACTCCTCAATACAGCTCCACTCCTCAATACAGCTCCACTCCTCAATACAGATCCACTCCTCAATCCACTCCTCACAGCTCCACTCCTCACTACAGCTCCACTCCTCAATACAGCTCCACTCCTCAATACAGCTCCACTCCTCAATACAGCTCCACTCCTCACAGCTCCACTCCTCAATACAGCTCCACTCCTCAATACAGCTCCACTCCTCACACAGCTCCGCTCCTCACTACAGCTCCGCTCCTCACTACAGCTCCACTCCTCACTACAGCTCCACTCCTCACTACAGCTCCTCACTCAGCTCCACTCAATACAGCTCCACTCCTCACTACAGCTCCACTCCTCACTACAGCTCCACTCCTCAATACAGCTCCACTCCTCACTACAGCTCCACTCCTCAATACAGCTCCACTCCTCAATACAGCTCCACTCCTCACTACAGCTCCACTCCTCAATACAGCTCCACTCCTCACTACAGCTCCACTCCTCACTACAGCTCCACTCCTCAATACAGCACTCCTCACTACAGCTCTGCTCCTCACTACAGCTCCGCTCCTCACTACAGCTCCGCTCCTCACTACAGCTCCGCTCCTCACTACAGCTCCGCTCCTCAGCTCCGCTCCTCACTACAGCTCCACTCCTCACTACAGCTCCACTCCTCACTACAGCTCCAGTCAAACAGGGCACGCTCCACTCCTCACTACAGCTCCACTCCTCACTACAGCTCCACTCCTCACTACAGCTCCACTCCTCACTACAGCTCCGCTCCTCACTACAGCTCCGCTCCTCACTACAGCTCCGCTCACATACTCTGGAGTGTAAAAACAAAACACCCACAACCGCAGACACCTCTCCCTCGTTTCATAACTGTGAAAACTGTGGTGGTGGTGGTGGGGGTGGAGTGGTGGGGGTGGAGTGGTGGTGGGGGGAGTGGTGGTGGTGGGGGGAGTGGTGGTGGTGGTGGTGGGGGGGTGGTGGTGGTGGGGGGTGGGGGGGGGGTGGTGGGGGGAGTGGCGGTGGTGGTGGGGGGGGGGGAGGGTGGTGGTGGGGGGAGTGGTGGTGGTGGTGGAGTGGTGGGGGTGGGTGGTGGTGGGGGGAGTGGTGGGGGTGGTGGAGTGGTGGGGGTGGAGTGGTGGGGTGGAGTGGTGGTGGGGGGGGAGTGGTGGGGGGGGTGGTGGTGGGGGGAGTGGTGGTGGTGGGGGTGGTGGTGGTGGTGGTGGTGGTGGGGGAGTGGTGGTGGTGGGGGGATTACCCATGAACACTTTCCAACTGTTGATTTGTCCTCTATACTCCTTCCTTTGACGTCCTCATAAGGTTGTCCTTCTGCATGTGTTCTGTCTCGTCCAATTTCAGCCCTGTTTCCAGGCTGTCTTCCCGGAACGGATCAATGTCCAGCATTGGGACGGCGTTGTTTCCTCCTGTGATATTTGATTGGTCTCATTTCTGTTCTGTAATAACTCGTCTGATACCCCAGTGCATTCACGTCTGCTTTCTGCACCGTAACAATGACTGGAACGCCAGACAAGTTTATAGGTATTGTCAGAATGAATAGTCTGTATGTCACAAAGGAACAGCAACACAATAGGTTCACTGCAGCCGCTCCATAAAGACTGTTCTGCCATCAGAATGGGCCATTCTCAGGGATAATTACTTCTCCTTTACAAAATGTGAAATAATGTAACTTATGGTAATGCTGCACATTGTTTTTTAAATGACTATGGCGCCTTGATAGTTAACCTCAGCTGCATACTGATGGGTGTCTAAGAGAGAGTGTGTGTGTGTGTGTGTGTGTGTGTGTGTGTGTGTGTGTGTGTGTGTGTGTGTGTGTGTGTGTGTGTGTGTGTGTGTGTGTGTGTGTGTGTGTGTGTGTGTGTGTGTGTGTGTGTGTGTGTGTGTGTGTGTGTGTGTGTGTGTGTGTGTGTCTGAGTGTGTCTGAGTGAGTCTGAGTGTGTGTGTGTGTGTCTGAGTGTGTCTGAGTGTGTGTGTGTCTGAGTGTGTGTGTGTCTTAGTGTGTGTGTGTCTGAGTGTGTGTGTGTGTGCGTGTGTGTGTGTCTGAGTGTGTGCTTGTGTGTGTGTGTCTGTGTGTGTGTCTGAGTGTGTCTGTGTGTGTGTCTGAGTGTGTCTGTGTGTGTGTGTGTGTGTGTGTGTGTGTGTGTGTGTGTGTGTGTGTGTGTGTGTGTGAGTGTGTGTGTGTGTGTGTGTGTGTGTGTGTGTGTGTGTGTGTGTGCGTGCGTGCGTGTGCGTGCGTGCGTGCGTGTGTGTGTGTGTGCGTGCGTGCGTGCGTGTGTGTGTGTGTGTGTGTGTGTTTGAGTGCAGGAGCATAGTGATAATTGCACTTCCTGGGCTTGATGAATGCATATTAGGTCAATATAACATTTAAAGTAACGCTGTGTATCTAATATAAAAGATAACACTTTCTCATCAACGTGTCTGAATACAGGAGTGCAAACAAAAATGTTTGCTTTCTTTATCGTCAAAAACAAACACAAACGGCTAGAGTGATGTTAATTCCACTGAGAATTATTGTGATGACAACTGATGGAGGAACATAGTGCTGCAAATTGCTATTCACAGCCCAAGAGAGTAGAGGAAAATCTACAAACATCAAATGTATCAACCCCTACAACAACAAAACAATCAATTCATTATAATACACATCATAATTCACATTACTGGTTGCTGCAGGATTATTTTCCAGTTTGAGTAAACTGGCTCAAATTAAGATCCTACATGTGTATGCTTCCAAGTGACTTGCCGTGTAAGTGGCGTTTGTTCTAATAGATGCCAGCTGGGTGATTTTTTATTACTTCTCCCCCAGATTTACATCATATATGTATATTAGCAATGGAAAAAGACTTCCTCATTAGTTTTTTCATCAAAGTTTTCCTAAAGATGAATTTCCATTATTTTGATGTCTGTGGTTTCCTTTGCTCTCGCAGCATCTACTTTCCATAGTCCAGAAACTCTACCCCATCTACAGCGTCACAGTCCCCTGGGAGACAAGGCTATTCCAACACCTTGCTCCTGCAAAGGTAAAAATAGGATTCTTTAGAATGGGAAGAGGTTAACCAATTAAAAGTCATTGAGGGAGCAGAGAAATTCCTTCTGTTCTTAGGGAAGTACAACACAAGCCCTGAATCTGTCCGAGTGCATTATTCAGCCTTTTGCCCTCTTCTCTGTCGCTCTGCTTCATCTCTCTCTCTCTCTCTCTCTCTCTCTCTCTCTCTCTCTCTCTCTCTCTCTCTCTCTCTCTCTCTCTCTCTCTCTCTCTCTCTCTCTCTCTCTCTCTCTCTCTCTCTCTCTCTGAAAATTGGCAAGATGAGAAAGAAATATACTTTCATACATTTTCCCAAACTATGCAAATTACAATGATGAAGAGGAGGATGAGGAAGCGGAGGATGAGAAAGAGGGGAGGACATGTACGAGGAAGGGGTGGAAGATGACAAGTACAAGAAAGAGGAGGATGAGGAGGAGGAAGAGGAGGATGAGGACAAGTATGAGGAAGAGGACGATGGGGAGGAAGAAGAGAAGCAGGAGGAGTACAAGGAGGAGAAGGATGAGTACAAATAAGAGGATGAGGAGGAAGAGGAGGAGGAAGAACAGAAGCAGGAGGACAATGATAATAATGAAGAGGATGAGGAGGAAGAGGAGGAGGAAGAACAGAAGCAGGTGGCCAATGATAATAATGAAGAGGATGAGGAGGAAGAGGAGGAGGAAGAACAGAAGCAGGTGGACAATGATAATAATGAAGAGGATGAGGAGGAAGAGGAGGATGAAGAACAGAAGCAGGAGGTTAATGATAATAATGAAGAGGATGAGGATGAAGAGGATGAAGAACAGAAGCAGGAGGTTAATGATAATAATGAAGAGGATGAGGAAGAGGAGGATGAAGAACAGAAGCAGGAGGTTAATGATAATAATGAAGAGGATGAGGATGAAGAGGATGAAGAACAGAAGCAGGAGGACAATGATAATAATGAGGACAATGATGAGTTTGATGCAAGTACAGATTTCTCTCTCAATACAGTGTCTGATATCCATGTGTATTTTATTCAGTCGCTACCATCAAATCAGTGACTGTTTGTGCCCTCCAGCCCTCCTTGCCCAGACCTGTTAGAGTGCATCCACACGACGCATCCCAGTCGATAAACGAGAGATCCTGTACTACTGGGTAACTTAACTCCAGCTGCTCTCACACTGGGTAACTTAACTCCAGCTGCTCTCACACTGGGTAACTTAACTCCAGCTGCTCTCACACTGGGTAACTTAACTCCAGCTGCTCTCACACTGGGTAACTTAACTCCAGCTGCTCTCACACTGGGTAACTTAACTCCAGCCGCTCTCACACTGGGTAACTTAACTCCAGCCGCTCTCAAACCACTCTCAATGTACGTATATATATATACAGTATATATATATATATATATTTCATGTCCCTTCTTTACATTTTTCAGAATTTTTCCTGAATTGAGAGGCGTGTTTGTCAAGGCTCCTCAACT
>NC_060191.1:69339032-69414032 GCF_021184085.1 Oncorhynchus gorbuscha | reverse complement strand
AGATATTTGGTTCAGGGGGGGAAATATGACACATCCACTAAAACAGAGTAAAACAAGATTCTTAGATATTATTATATTATTATTATTATATCCATCACAGCAAGACAACCTTTTTAATGAAATAGGTTTACACAACCAAGTCAAGGGGAGAGACGTTTCAGCTGGTTTGTGAAGGCATTGCTAAAACAGGACATGGTGTCTCTATATGGTTACCGTCCTAACAAGCATTCTGTGGCTTTGTAAAGACACTGATATGGTGACATCCATTATAGACAGACAACATGCAATGATTATAGGGGCCATAAGGAACACTGGGGAATCCAACACACTATTCAGTAACACTACAGAGTGTACACTAAATAAGGAAGTACACACTTTAAGGCACTAAGGGCTCTATTTTCGGCGCACGTTAAGGCGGCGCTAGTGTTAAAACACGCGATAGTTTGTAATTTTGTCATGTATAAATTGGCGCACTGGCATTTCCCAGCTCTAACGCCTGGATAGTCAAGTTACCGGTCTTATATCAGCAGGCTTGCGCTCAGATGGAATGGTTAGAAATCTTTTTAAGCTTGTGAAAAGTGTTAATTTCAGGCTGGTTGAGATATTTAAGGCCAAACAAATACAGATTTTAAGGGTAACGCAGTTGGTTATGGTATGAATTTTGACAGCGGAAAAAACGTCGCCTATCCAACCGCGATGCACACTGCCCATATGCGCATGCAACAAGGCTCATGTGCTTTTGGTGCCTGTATTTAGAAACATTAAAAAAATGGTGTTTTTTCAAATTTAGTTTTATTTCGTATAAAACCAAAAGCATAGACTCCCTTCCTCTCAAGTAAGGTGTTTTATTTTCCTGCCCAATGCAATCGCGATGAAGTTAAGACCGACGAATAAGGAGTTGGCTCCCGAGACCACTTGGAATATATATCTTAACAACCAAAGCTTTATTAAAATATAAAGTTTGAGAGGAGTAAAACAGTGAGCTGTCACTCCCTTTTTTCTCTTTGTGCATTGTAGGCAGGCCTACATTATTTTAGCCATGGAGATACCATTGTGGATGTGCATAAACGCCTTACCGTGATGTAGTGGGTTCAATTCCCGGGACCACACATACGTAGAATGTATGCACACATGACTGTAAGTCGCTTTGGATAAAAGCGTCTGCTAAATGGCATATATTATTATTATTATTATGTAGGCTACGTGTCCATGTTCATCACCAAGATAGATGAGAACCTCGCTCAATACCGGTGAAGCATCTGTAACCTGCAACAATGGCTTGTTTTCCATTTCATATGTTCAGAACCCCTCCCTTAGGCCTATACTATAACGACAGCTGGTTCTACTGCAATGCGGCTTCTTTTTTTATCTTGCCGATTTTATATCATTACATTTTACATTTACCTATTTTTCTTGTTTAAAAAAAAAGAAAGATAGCTTGTTTTTCATTAAAATATACTACAACCAATCTTATTATAAAGATTCACCCTCCTGGTTTTATGGACCCGACGCGTTGCAACCTCTGGACATGTGTGTATACAATGTGATCTGCAAAATGGTTCCCGATTATGGTCATAAAAGAACGGGTGTATTTGGGAGCAGAATAACGGTGAGTGGACTTTCTTCCTTCATCTTTGTATTGGATCTTTTTCCAGTTATTGTGAAACGTTTGGATGTGCTAAAAACCCTCCATTGTGAAACGTTTGGATGTGCTAAAAACCCTCCATTGTGAAACGTTTGGATGTGCTAAAAACCCTCCATTGTGAAACGTTTGGATGTGCTAAAAACCCTCCATTGTGAAACGTTTGGATGTGCTAAAACCCTCCATTGTGAAACGTTTGGATGTGCTAAAACCATCCATTGTGAAACATTTGGATGTGCTAAAACCCTCCATTGTGAAACGTTTGGATGTGCTAAAAGAATCCATTGTGAAACATTTGGATGTGCTAAAACCCTCCATTGTGAAACGTTTGGATGTGCTAAAACCCTCCATTGTGAAACGTTTGGATGTGCTAAAACCCTCCATTGTGAAACGTTTGGATGTGCTAAAAGTAAGTCGCTCTGGATAAGAGCGTCTGCTAAATGACTTAAATGTAATGTAAATGTAAAAAGAATCCATTGTGAAACATTTGGATGTGCTAAAACCCTCCATTGTGAAACGTTTGGATGTGCTAAAACCCTCCATTGTGAAACGTTTGGATGTGCTAAAACCCTCCATTGTGACACGTTTGGATGTGCTAAAACCCTCCATTGTGAAACGTTTGGATGTGCTAAAACCCTCCATTGTGAAACGTTTGGATGTGCTAAAACCCTCCATTGTGAAATGTTTGCATGTGCTAAAACCCTCCATTGTGAAACGTTTGGATGTGCTAAAACCCTCCATTGTGTGTATTGTTATAATAGGATTCACCCACAGGGAGTAATACTGGTGCATGTGACCACATTTAGACATCACCTATTTAAAACAACAAGTTGTTGTTTTGTTTAGAATGTGATTAGAAATATTCACACTCTTTAGGCCTTATCAATAATGAATGCAATGTTTCTTATTGACAATGATTGGCATGTCTGTGTTCAGCCATAATGCAATTTACAATAGGCCTCGCCTCTATATCAGTTTGACTGCTAATGAAGCCTTCAATTACATAGAACAATGTGGACTGCAAATGGGTTCATGTTAAAATATTAGCAAAGATAGGTCTACATTTTGTTATTTCGTTTAACAAACTACAACGGACTAACATTTAAATTGGGGTTGATTTCAAGACAATACATAAAATAGTAAATACACAACTTGAAGCAACCACATATTTAGTCATGGAGAACATTCTGATTGGCCAGTGAGGTGCCAAGCCTCGACACACCCACAAGTTGCTTTATTAATCAAAATATAGCCCTTTAACCCCAAACGCCAGCATTCTATTAGTAAAAATAGCAACACGTATTTCTGACACACCCCTGAACCTAGAGTATAGTGCTACCGCCTGCGCCATGATTTACCATAGTGTTTGATTTGATCAAATATAACCCCCTGTCTCCTTTAACACTGTGAAAACACCATGAACCTGAGAATGGAAAGAGAGGAAGGAGGAGACAGACAGAGACACAAAGACAGAGACACAAAGACAGAGACGTCACATGATAGGAAGCATGTTATTTTCCTCTTTGGGTAATTGTGAAGAAATTACAGTCTCACGTCAGCATTTAGAGACCAGATTACAGCCTGTACAGGCACATAAACACACCTATCTTCCTCTATTCATCATTTCCCTCTACTGTTATTTTTAACTGTCTTTTAACTGTTGTTTTTATTTCTTTACTTAGAGAGCCTGTAAATTAGAGCCCGTAAATTAGAGCCTGTAACTTAGAGCCTGTAAATTAGAGCCTGTAAATTAGAGCCTGTAAATTAGAGCCTGTAAATTAGAGCCTGTAAGTTAGAGCCTGTAAATTAGAGCCTGTAAATTAGAGCCTGTAAGTTAGAGCCTGTAAATTAGAGCCTGTAAATTAGAGCCTGTAAGTTAGAGCCTGTAAATTAGAGCCTGTAAATTAGAGCCTGTAAGTTAGAGCCTGTAAATTAGAGCCTGTAAATTAGAGCCTGTAAATTAGAGCCTGTAAATTAGAGCCTGTAAATCAGAGCCTGTAAATTAGAGCCTGTAAATTAGAGCCTGTAAATTAGAGCCTGTAAATTAGAGCCTGTAAATTAGAGCCTGTAAGTTAGAGCCTGTAAATTAGAGCCTGTAAGTTAGAGCCTGTAAATTAGAGCCTGTAAATTAGAGCCTGTAAGTTAGAGCCTGTAAATTAGAGCCTGTAAATTAGAGCCTGTAAGTTAGAGCCTGTAAATTAGAGCCTGTAAATTAGAGCCTGTAAATTAGAGCCTGTAAATTAGAGCCTGTAAGTTAGAGCCTGTAAGTTAGAGCCTGTAAGTTAGAGCCTGTAAATTAGAGCCTGTAAGTTAGAGTCTGTAAATTAGAGCCTGTAAATTAGAGCCTGTAAATTAGCATTTCACTGTAAGGTCTACACCTGTTGTATTCAGCGCATGTGACAACAAAACTTTGATTTGATTTCCGAACAGTGGAAGAAGATGAAATACTTAATGAGACTATAGTTTCCTTATCCTCTCTCTCAGCCTGCTGTTGGGAATGGCTAGGTGTCAAAGCGTCCATTCACGTCTGGCAGTGTCAAAACCGCAATAACACAATGAGTACGTCCACCTGTGTTGAGTAATCTCCCTTAGCCAAGCGTATCTCTGTAAATGTGTTTTTAGCACTGTTGATCCTCCCAGATGGGTTTATCTCCGTAATAATAGCCCTGAGGTTAAGTGACATACTAACGGAAGGTGGAGAGTGTGTTTGTTTTTCACTCTCTGAAATCTACAAATGAGACAAAGCAGCAGGATCAGATAAATGTCAACGATAAATCTCAAGGTCACAAATGGAATCATGTAGTAACCAAAAGTGTTAAACAAATCAAAATATATATATATATATATATATTATATTTGACATTCTACAAAGTAGCCGCCCTTTTCCTTGATGACAACGTGACGCACTCAGCTTTACTACACGTGAACCACAGACATAAGATACGTCGCCATCCCAAGCATCACATCCACTGAGGTCACCATGACAACCGAGGAGATCGTCTCCAAGGTACAAGGACGTGTTGGATGAGCTTGGCTACCTTCCTGGGGAGTTGCACCTAGAAGAGGGACGATGCTGCCCGGGGCCTGTGTAGCAGCTACCAAGACAGATACCTATTCCACTGAAGGAAAGGATCCCAAAGGCCATACATTCAATGGACAGAAATCATCACGGAAGTCACAGAGCTGTGGACCAGCGACATGGTTGTCATTGAAAAGCCTGAACAACTACGAATATGCACGGTCCCCAGTGCACTCAACAAAGCCTTACTGAGATCGGCACTTCCAGAAGCCTACAATAGAAGAGATTCTACCAGAGATATCCAACACAAAGGTATTCTCAGTACTCGATGCCAGAGATATTCTCAGTACTCGATGCCAGAGATGGATATTGGCAAATCAAACTTGATGAAGTGAGCCGCTATCTAACAACTTTCTGGACACCTGCAGGCAAGTATAGATGGCTGAGAATGCCATTTGGAGTCATGACAGCAGCTGAAGATTACCAGCACAGACAGTGTGAAGCACTACAGGGACTAAAAGGAGTGAGTGTGATAGCAGATGGCATTCTATCCTATGGATGTGGTGACACACACGAAGAGGCGATGGCAGATCATGACAGAAACCTCACAGCTCGCCTGCAGAGAGCAAGAGATGTCAACCTGAAGCTGAACAAAAAATAAACTCTGATTAAAGCTGCCCAGTGTGACGTCATCTTCTCACCGCAGAGGGCCTTCGCCCTGACCCAGAGAAAATAACAGCCATTCAGAACATGGGTCATCTTCTCACCGCAGAGGGCCTTCGCCCTGACCCAGAGAAAATAACAGCCATTCAGAACATGGGTCATCTTCTCACCGCAGAGGGCCTTCGCCCTGACCCAGAGAAAATAACAGCCATTCAGAACATGGGTCATCTTCTCACCGCAGAGGGCCTTCGCCCTGACCCAGAGAAAATAACAGCCATTCAGAACATGGGTCATCTTCTCACCGCAGAGGGCCTTCGCCCTGACCCAGAGAAAATAACAGCCATTCAGAACATGGGTCATCTTCTCACCGCAGAGGGCCTTCGCCCTGACCCAGAGAAAATAACAGCCATTCAGAACATGGGTCATCTTCTCACCGCAGAGGGCCTTCGCCCTGACCCAGAGAAAATAACAGCCATTCAGAACATGGGTCATCTTCTCACCGCAGAGGGCCTTCGCCCTGACCCAGAGAAAATAACAGCCATTCAGAACATGGGTCATCTTCTCACCGCAGAGGGCCTTCGCCCTGACCCAGAGAAAATAACAGCCATTCAGAACATGGGTCATCTTCTCACCGCAGAGGGCCTTCGCCCTGACCCAGAGAAAATAACAGCCATTCAGAACATGGGTCATCTTCTCACCGCAGAGGGCCTTCGCCCTGACCCAGAGAAAATAACAGCCATTCAGAACATGGGTCATCTTCTCACCGCAGAGGGCCTTCGCCCTGACCCAGAGAAAATAACAGCCATTCAGAACATGGGTCATCTTCTCACCGCAGAGGGCCTTCGCCCTGACCCAGAGAAAATAACAGACATTCAGAACATGGGTCATCTTCTCACCGCAGAGGGCCTTCGCCTGACCCAGAGAAATAACCCATTCAGAACATGGGTCAGAAAATAACAGACATTCAGAACATGGGTCATCTTCTCACCGCAGAGGGCCTTCGCCCTGACCCAGAGAAAATAACAGCCATTCAGAACATGGGTCATCTTCTCACCGCAGAGGGCCTTCGCCCTGACCCAGAGAAAATAACAGCCATTCAGAACATGGGTACACACCGACCGACGTCAAGTCACTACAGCGGCTGTTGGGGTTTTGTGAAATATCTTGCTAAATTCCCGCTAATCTGATGTGTGTGAGCCGCTCAGAAGACCTGACGGACAAGGACATTGGATGGACATATCGACCGCATCATGACGCAGTAGTTGAGACTATCAAACAGTCAGTCACACAACACCCACTACTCAAATACTACTATCTGAATGATGAAGTCACACTGGTTTGAGCACAGCCCTTTTTTTCAGTTGAAGACATTCAGGTATCACCCTTTCTCTTCCCTTTCTACAAAAAGGACAACCTGTTGCATGTGACAGAACGTTGACTCAGACAGAACAAAGATATGCACAGATTGAGAAATAATATTCTTGTCCATTGTTTTTTCATGTGACAAGTTTGACCAGTATCTGCATGGCAGAGAGTTCATCACAATGCACAGCGACCACAAACCACTTGAGACGATCTTCAAGAAATCACTTCTCACAGCACCCAAGCGACTGCAGAGAATGTTGCTAGGGCTACAAAGATACCAACTCCACGTGCAAGGTCACAACTGACCTGGAACAGGTGGATCACAACAGTGATGTCAACATCTCAACAAAGACAATGGAGTCAGTCAAAGTGCACTGTACCCAGAACCCACTGTTTCAGGCTCTGCATGCAGAAGTCAACAACGGCTGGCCTGGAACCAAACCTTCTGTGAAGAGGAGCTCCCAGAAAATTGCCTGATATTTAAAGGAAAGACGGCCTTCAACAGGGCTCCCGAGTGGCGCAGTGGTCTTAGGCACTGCATCTCAGTGCTAAATGTGTCACTACAGACCCTGGTTCGATTCCAGGCTGTATCACAACCAGCTGTGATTGAGAGTTCCATAGGGCAGCACACAATTGGCCCGGCGTTGTCCGGGTTAGGGTTTGGCCGGTGTAGGCTGTCATTGTGAATAAGATTTTGTTCTTAACTGACTTGCCTAAATTAATGTTAAATTAATGTCAAATTAAAAATACAATTCATCCCTGACATGTTACGAGCTGACTGTCCACACAAAATACACTCTGGCCACTCAGGCGTAGAGGCCAGTCTCAGAAAGGCACGTGATGCTGTTCTTTGGCCAAGGATTACGGAGGACGTAAAGATCTTTATCAGCAAATGTGCCACCTGCAACTCTATCCATTTGAGACAACAACGCATGCCCCACCAAATCTATCCCCTCCCATGGTCCAACATCAGGATAGACTTACTTACAGTTGATAAACACACTGAATGGAGCTGTATTGTTTGCATGCTACAGAGAACATGCTGAAGTACAGACTTTCTAATTAATATTTCCTTTCTCTTGTATTGAATAAACACCATAAAAGGTTTTATTCTGGAGGGACCTGTCAGAAGAATGACCTAAGGGAGAATATGTTCAGTTAGTAAAGAGCGGGAGAATATCATTTGAAACAAAATCGGTACCTGAGAGATTGTTGAAATTAATCTGAAGTTTTCCGTTTCATCAGACTTTTCCCCATGTTTTTTCAGGTGGAGAGGAAATCAGGGTGCTGTTGATCTCTGTCGGTGATGAGCTGCTGGTTTCCCTGGTGGTGAGGCACACTCAGTGGTTAGAATGTCTCTGATAGAGTCTCTGGTCTCAATCACTGCCATTCTACTCAGAGAGACACGGCGGAGATGACAGAACATATCTCTCTCTCTCTCTCTCTGTCATGTACGTGTGGAGAGATGGACCAAGGCACAGCAGATGTTGAGTTCCACATATTTATTACAAAGGGAAACATAGCTAAAACAAAACAATAAATCAATAAACTAAAAACGAAACGTGGTGCACAAAAAACTAAATAATTTCCCACAAACATAGGTGGGAAAAATGCTACCTAAATATGATCCCCAATTAGAGACAACAATTACCAGC
Source organism: Oncorhynchus gorbuscha (assembly GCF_021184085.1). Classification (NCBI taxonomy): domain Eukaryota; kingdom Metazoa; phylum Chordata; class Actinopteri; order Salmoniformes; family Salmonidae; genus Oncorhynchus; species Oncorhynchus gorbuscha. The sequence continues at coordinate 69,405,688 of NC_060191.1, read as the reverse complement.
TGCCTCTAATTGGGAATCATACAAAATACCAACATAGAAAAACAAACTAGTACCCCACATAGAAAATAATCTGTGTACACCCCAGTCACGCCCTGACCTACTATACCATAGAGGAACAAAGGCTCTCTATGGTCAGGGCGTGGCAGTACCCCGCCCCAAAGGTGTGGACTCCAGCCGCAAAACCTGAAACCAAGGGTGGGGGGGGGGGGTGATTAGTTTCGGTGGCGGCTCCGGTGCGGGTCGTAACCCACCCCCCAGACCCCGGATCTGACCATGGCGCTGGGCTGGACGACGTGCCCATACTGGACATCGGTGCAGAGAAGGGCTCTGGTCCTGGACTGGTCACCAGCGCTGAGGAAGGCTCCGGCCTAGGAGCGGGACTAGATGCTGTGTCTGAACTTGGCATCGGCGCAGAGGAAGACTCCGGCCATGGAGCTGTACTGGACGCCGTGCATGGACTGGGCACCGGCGCAGAGGAAGGCTCCTGCCCTGGAGCTGGGCTGGACGCCTTGCCTGGACTGGGCACCAGCGCAGAGGAAGGCTCCTGCCCTGGAGCGGGACTGGACGCCGTGCCTGGACTAAGCACAGACGCAGAGGAAGGCTCCTGCCCTGGAGCGGGACTGGACACCGTGCCTGGACTAAGCACAGATGCCGAGGAAGGCTCCTGCCCTGGAGCGGGACTGGACACCGTGCCTGGACTAAGCACCGACGCCGAGGAAGGCTCCTGCCCTGGAGCGGGACTGGACACCGTGCCTGGACTAAGCACCGACGCAGAGGAAGGCTCCTGCCCTGGAGCGGGACTGGACGACTTGCCTGGAAGCTCCGGACTGTGGACCGTCGCTGGAGGTTCCGGAATGTGGACCGTCGCTGGAGGTTCCGGGAACGTGGACCGTCGCTGGAGGTTCCGGGAACGTAGACCGTCGCTGGAGGTTCCGGGAACGTGGACCGTCGCTGTAGGTTCCGGACTGTGGACCGTCGCAGGAGGTTCCGGACTGTGGACCGTCGTAGGTGGTACCGGACTGTGGAGGCGCACTGGAGACCTGGTGCGTGGAGCCGGCACAGATTTTCCCAGACTGATAACACGTTCCTCAGGACGAGTACGGAGAGCTGACTCAGGTGGCATTAAACTGATAACATACTCCTTAGGGCAAATGTCCTGCATCCTCCACCAACTCCACAACTCACTGACGGTCTCTGATTCTCTCCGTTCACTGTCCTCCAGTTTCTCCCTCTTCTCCCAGACTGGCTCTGGTTCACTCCTCACCCCTTGTGCCACCCCCCAAAAAACATGTTTTCGGGCTGTTTTTTGGGCTTTCTTTGTGGCTGCGAACCCCGGCTTCGTCACTGTCCTCCCTTCTCTCCTTGCGTCTGCCGCCAAGTAAGGCAATCCTGTCCGGCCATGATTTCCTCCCAAGTCCAGGATCCTTTCCCATCCAAGATCTCCTCCCAAGTCCAGGACCCCTTCTCCTCCTGAGCACGCTTCTTGGTCCTGTTATGGTGGGATATTCTGTCTTGTACGTGAGGAGAGATGGACCAAGGCGCAGCGGATGTTGAGTTCCTTATATTTATTATAAAGTGAAACTCAGCAAAAACAAAACAATAAATCAATAAATGAAATGAAATGAAATGTGACTATGTGGTGCACATGCACAAAACAATATCCCACGAACACAGGTGGGAAAAACGCTACATAAATATGATCCCCAATTAGAGACAACAATTACCAGCTGCCTCTATTTGGAAATCTTGCAAATCACCAACGTATAAAAAAAATAGTACCCCACAAAGAAATAATAATCTAGAACTCCCCAGTAACGCAGGGCGTGACACAGAGAGAACAACTAAGAGAGAGAGACATGGATGGGGGGTGGGGTGTTCTGTGACTGTGACACTAAATCTCTCTCTCTCTCTCTCTCTCTCTCTCTCTCTCTCTCTCTCTCTCTCTCTCTCTCTCTCTCTCCCTCTCTCTCTCTGTCTCTCTCTCTCTCTCTCTCTCTCTCTCTCTCTCTCTCTCTCTCTCCCCCTCTCTCTCTCTCTCTCTCTCTCTCTCTCTCTCTCCTACTTCCATCTAGGCGTTGCTGCTATCTACAGTTGAGGTCGGAAGTTTACATACACTTAGGTGGCCGTCATTAAAATGTGTTTTTCAACCACTCCACAAATTTCTTGTTAACAAGCTATAGTTTTGGCAAATCGGTTAGGACATCTACTTTGTGCATGACAGAAGTAATTTTTCCAACAATTGCTTACAGACAGATTATTTCACTTATAATTCACTGTATCACAATTCCAGTGGGTCAGAAGTTTACATACACTAAGTTGACTGTGCCTTTAAACAGCTTGGAGAATTATGTCATGTCAACATTATGTCATGGCTTTAGAAGATTCTGATAGGCTAATTGATAAAATTTGAGTCAATTAGAGGTGTACCTCCAAAAATGCCTTAAGAACAACAAAGTCAAGGTATTGGAGTGGCCATCACAAAGCCCTGACCTCAATCCTATAGAAAATGCATTGGCAGAACTGAAAAAGTGTGTGCGAGCAAGGAGGCCTACAAACCTGACTCAGTTACACCAGCTGTGTCATGAGGAAAGGGCCAAAATTCCCCCAACATGTTGTGGCAAGCTTCTGGAAGGCTACCCAAAATGTTTGACCCAAGTTAAACAATTTAAAGGCAATGCTACCAAATACTACTTGAGTGTATGTAAACTTCTGACCCACTGGGAATGTGATGAAAGACATAAAAGCTGAAATAAATAATTCTCTCTACTGTTATTCTGACATTTCACATTCTGAAAATAAAGTGGTGATCCTAACTGAACTAAAACAGGGAATTTTTACAAGGATTAAATGTCAGGAATTGTGAAAAATTGAGTTTAAACGTATTTTGCTAAATTGTATGTGAACTTTCGACTTCAACTGTACATCTGTCACCCTCTCACTCACACGTTCAGATGAGCTCTCTGGCAGGCAATGTTCCCTCTAAGCTGCGCACATGTGCGGGCACACAGCTCCCCTGGGACTGCCATGCAGAAGAAATATCAGCCTGCACGGAGAAATGCGAGATTGAACTTCACTCAACTTTCTGTTTCTGTTTACTGTGGGAATTGTGTTAGAAAAAAAAATGCAATATTAACTACTTTCAATGCAACATACCGAAACAAAACGAACTATGCAAGACATAGTTTACAAAATGAACTATGCAAGAGATTTTTGTTGTAGGCAGAATGTATCGCGGTAGAATTCTATTCCATTGACAGACATGACTCAGCCCATACTCTGTAAACTACACAGACCGGTGCAGCATAAAACAATCAATATAATAATAATAATATATGCCATTTAGCAGACGCTTTTATCCAAAGCGACTTACAGTCATGTGTGCATACATTCTACGTATGGGTGGTCCCGGGAATCGAACCCACTACCCTGGCGTTACAAGCGCCATGCTCTACCAACTGAGCTACAGAAGGACCAGAGCTGCAGGAAACAATTTCCATATATGGATCTGTGGCATTCTCTTTGAACTGGACTCTTTGAACATGAGCTGTCTTGAGTAGATGCAGCTTGTTTTGAGATCAAAGCGAGAGCTGCATGTAGCCACGTGTGTACATGTTGTTCATATCCTTTACTAGTTAGTGAGTTATTAGCCCAGCTATAGATCAGTTGGAGTGAGTTATTAGCCCAGCTATAGATCAGTTGGAGTAAGCAATGGGGGAGTAGTTGCTTCCTACAAGAGGACAAAACATGTACATTTCTAGAAATATTTGAAAAGGGAGTCAGGTAAAGAGCTTTGTTTTGTCTTAAAGGGGCAGTGTTGTATTTCGAGACAGGCTTGAATAAGCCAAGTAGCCAATAGGCAGAGGGGTAGTATAATTTGACTGATTATCTGTAATAATGGTATGGAAAAAATAATGTGTGTTTTCTTGCATCAAAACAATGCAGCAACATGTTCAGTCACCTCCTTGTCTGAAGGACAAGTGGATAAACATGTTCAGTCACCTCCTTGTCTGAAGGACAAGTGGATAAACAGGTTCAGTCTCCTCCTTGTCTGAAGGACAAGTGGATAAACAGGTTCAGTCACCTCCTTGTCTGAAGGACAAGTGGATAAACAGGTTCAGTCTCCTCCTTGTCTGAAGGACAAGTGGATAAACAGGTTCAGTCTCCTCCTTGTCTGAAGGACAAGTGGATAAACAGGTTCAGTCACCTCCTTGTCTGAAGGACAAGTGGATAAACAGGTTCAGTCTCCTCCTTGTCTGAAGGACAAGTGGATAAACAGGTTCAGTCACCTCCTTGTCTGAAGGACAAGTGGATAAACAGGTTCAGTCTCCTCCTTGTCTGAAGGACAAGTGGATAAACAGGTTCAGTCTCCTCCTTGTCTGAAGGACACGTGGATAAACAGGTTCAGTCACCTCCTTGTCTGAAGGACAAGTGGATAAACAGGTTCAGTCTCCTCCTTGTCTGAAGGACAAGTGGATAAACAGGTTCAGTCACCTCCTTGTCTGAAGGACAAGTGGATAAACAGGTTCAGTCACCTCCTTGTCTGAAGGACAAGTGGATAAACAGGTTCAGTCTCCTCCTTGTCTGAAGGACACGTGGATAAACAGGTTCAGTCTCCTCCTTGTCTGAAGGACAAGTGGATAAACAAGTGGATAAACAGGTTCAGTCTCCTCCTTGTCTGAAGGACAAGTGGATAAACAGGTTCAGCCAGAGCCCAGTCTTGAACATCTCTAGAGGGAACTGAAAATAGCTGTGAATCGATGCTCCCCGTCCAACCTTAACAGGATCTTCAGAGAAGATGGAGACTTGTGCGTTGGGGAAAGTAGAAGAAGCTTTTTCAATCACTCCCTTGAGTGCTGTGGCCACCCTTTCCTGCTCGGCTCTCAGGTCGTTTGTGCCTGTGTGTTTTTATATGTGACTGGGTGACCCTAGCTGGTCCTCAGACAGAAGGTCTAGGGCGCACTTGGTGTTTGGACACCAGAGTTTAGACATTGTGTTGGGGAAAAAGTTTATTTTCTTGTGTATATTTCCCGTTTGAGTCAATAAGGAGTACAGTTTGAGACTGGTGTGTGTCCTGAGTGTGTATCTCTCTCACCTCTCTCTCCCTATATCTCTCTCTGTCTGTCTCCTTATATCTCACTTTCTCCTTCTCTCTCTCTCCCTTTATCCCTATCTCCTATCTCATCTCTCTCTCTCCTTTTTCTCTCTGCCTATATATATATCTCTCTCTCCTTCCTCTCACTCACTCTCTCTCTGGCTCTTTCTCTTAGTCTCTATTTTCTTCCTCTCTCTCCACCCCTCCGCCTCTCTAAACATTTAAGAGTCTTTAGATTTGTGTGATAAGCATCAATCCCTCCTCTGGGTCAATTATCTGTGTGATTGTGTAATTAGGAGCTCAGGCTCAAATCAATATACAACCTCAAATATTCTGGCCTTGATTACACCAGGTGCCACATAAACCACACAACCCCATGGGTGTTTGGGAGGGGGGTCTAGGGGGTGTAGGGGGTGTACAGTTACAATAAAGCTGGAATGAGAATGACACAGCATCCAGACAAGCAGATGTATCAAGGGTTGTGGTTTGGGGTTGTGGTTTGGGTTGTGGTTAGGGTTGGGTTTGGGTTGGGTTGGGTTTGGGGTTGGGGTTGGGGTTGGAGTTAAGGTTGTGGTGAGGGTTGGGGTTGTGGTTGGGTTTGGGTTTGGGGTTGTGGTTAAGGTTGTGGTTAGGGTTGGGTTTGGGGTTGTGGTTTGGGTTGTGGTTAGGGTTGGGTTTGGGGTTTGGGTTGGGTTTGGGGTTGGGGTTGGAGTTAAGGTTGTGGTTAGGGTTGGGGTTGTGGTTGGGTTTGGGTTTGGGGTTGTGGTTAAGGTTGGGTTTGGTTTGGTTTTGGGGTTGTGGTTAGGGTTGGGGTTGTGGTTAGGGTTTGGTTTTGGGGTTGTGGTTAGGGTTGGGGTTGTGGTTAGGGTTGTGGTAAGGGTTGGGTTTGGTTTGGTTTTGGGGTTGGGGTTGGAGATAAGGTTGTGGTTAGGGTTGTGGTTAGGGTTGGGGTTGTGCTTAGGGTTGGGGTTGTGGTTGTGGTTAGGGTTGTGACTGGGGTTAGGGTTAGGGCTGGGGTTAGGGTTGGGGTTAGGGCTGGGGTTAGGGTTGGGGTTAGTGTTGGGGTTTGGGGTCGTGGTTAGGGTTGTGGTTGTGGTTATGGTTGGGGTTGGGGTTGAGGCTAAGATTGAACCGGGATGTGAACAAGAAAGTAGGGTTAGGGTTCTGGTTAAGGGGATATGAGGGTCTATGGTAATGTGTGTTATCTGCTCTTGAAGTTACAGTATGAGATCCATAATACATTACACCAGGAACACTTCTTTCTGGTCCTTCAATGGGACTTTTATTCCCAGCACTACAGACAGAGTGAGTGTGTTTCTATCACCCCTCAGTAACAGCTGTCATTTCCTTTAAACAGATAAATAGGAGACGGCTCTGAAAGGATAGTTTCCCCATGACCTCACTAATGGGGCCATCGTCAGTCAGAGGGGTGACAGATTGACTTCCTGGAGTATGAAAGCATTGAGCCACCAGAGGGATTTCTCTGGCTCTGCTGACCCGGAAGTGATGCAATCACAGCAAACCCATCTCCAGTGATATTTAACTCCTTTAATACATGGCTGGCCGGGCAAATCTGCAAATCGCTACTTGTGCGACTGTCTTGTTTTAAAGGTTGTGTGTGTGTGTGTGTGTTTGTGTTTGTGTGTGTCCATGCTTTGAATTGATTTGTGAGAAGGGCAGTGATTAGTGCTCCATCTGCTGTCTGTCTACAACCTGGGACATCAACATGTTGTTTGCCTGTTTAGGGCCACAATAGGAAAGTGTGAAAGGAAGAAGTATAGTAACAGGTAGTTCTGCAGACCTGTATCAGAAACAGACAGATGCAGAGATTCATAAACACATATGGCCACATGAGACAGATACACATATTTGGGGTTTTGGCTTTGATTCTAACGGATCTGCTGATTTGTACAACCCTGATGCAATACCATTTTATTAGCTTCAGATGTAGCATTTTAACATCCCAACGGTATGGCCTCCCCTGATAGGAGGTGTGTGTAGTAAATTATCTGTCAGAGATGATGGTACGGCCTCCCCTGATAGGAGGTGTGTGTAGTAAATTATCTGACAGAAATGATGGTATGGCCTCCCCTGATAGGAGGTGTCTATAGTAAATTATCTGACAGAGATGATGGTACAGCCTCCCCTGATAGGAGGTGTCTATAGTAAATTATCTGACAGAGATGATGGTACAGCCTCCCCTGATAGGAGGTGTCTATAGTAAATTATCTGACAGAGATGATGGTACAGCCTCCCCTGATAGGAGGTGTCTATAGTAAATTATCTGACAGAGATGATGGTACAGCCTCCCCTGATAGGAGGTGTCTATAGTAAATTATCTGACAGAGATGATGGTACAGCCTCCCCTGATAGGAGGTGTCTATAGTAAATTATCTGACAGAGATGATGGTACAGCCTCCCCTGATAGGAGGTGTCTATAGTAAATTATCTGACAGAGATTATGGTACGACCATTCTGTTTAATCCTCTGTTGTAGTTCAGCTCCCCGAAACACAGAGGGTGCTTCCTAAATGGTGTCTCATTCCGTATATAATTCCCTATGGGCGCTAGGCAACAGTAATGCACTACATATCGTACCATTTGAGACAATGCCTTTGTATTGTATTTATTCAACTAAGCAAGTCAGTTAAGAACACATTTATCTTTACAATGATGGCCTACCCCGGCCTAAACCCTCCCCTAACCCGGACGACGCTGGGACAATTGTGTGCCGCCCTATGGTCGACCACGGCCTGTTGCAATGCAGCCCGCGATCCAACCTGGGTCTGTAGTGACGCCTCTAGCACTGCCTTAGACCGCTGCGCCACTCGGTCACAACTAACAGGACACTTCCTGTACGGCTCTAATTTGAATCTCCACACTGAGATATTAGATGTTTGAATGTGTGAGAGCAGAATGTAAGAGGTTCCCTCCCACAGGTCAAGAAGGTAGCCTAGCGGTTAGAGAGGCCAGCCAGCAACCGGAGGATTGCCAGGTCTAACAGAAACAGTCTGTGGGGATGTGAACTTAAAAACAGAGGGTTGCTGATTTAAAATCCTAGATGCCGTTGCCTGATGTTGTGCCCTTGAGTAAGGCACTTAAACCCCCCACAACAACTGCTTCACAGATGCCCAGTGAAGTCAGTCCCCTGCTCCAACCTCAAATAAACAGCAAACCTGGTTTAAAAAAAACAGCCTCTCCCCTATTTCAACTAGATCGTTTGTGTGTACAGTACGTATTGATATTGATTTGTAGGCTATGTGTGTCTTTTTATAGAATTTTTATTGATGTAGATCTGTCCTTGAGCTGCTCTTGTCTTTTAATGTCTGTATGATGTCATGGTTCATGTTCTGTGTTGGACCCCAGGAAGAGTTGGTGCTTCTGTCACAACAGCTAATGGGGATCCTAATGAAAAACAAATACCAAATACCATTGTCTGTAATACCATGTCAGTCCCCTGCTCCGACATCTATACTGTATGTGTGTAACAGTCCCCTGCTCCAGCATCTATCTGTCTGTAACAGTCCCCTGCTCCAACATCTATATGTCTGTAACAGTCCCCTGCTCCAACATCTATATGTCTGTAACAGTCCCCTGCTCCAACATCTATATGTCTGTAACAGTCCCCTGCTCCAACATCTATACTGTATGTCTATAACAGTCCCCTGCTCCAACATCTATATGTCTATAACAGTCCCCTGCTCCAACATCTATATGTCTGTAACAGTCCCCTGCTCCAACATCTATACTGTATGTCTGTAACAGTCCCCTGATTCAGCATCTATATGTCTATAACAGTCCCCTGCTCCAACATCTATATGTCTGTAACAGTCCCCTGCTCCAACATCTATACTGTATGTCTATAACAGTCCCCTGCTCCAACATCTATATGTCTGTAACAGTCCCCTGCTCCATCATCTATATGTCTGTAACAGTCCCCTGATCCAGCATCTATCTGTCTGTAACAGTCCCCTGCTCCAACATCTATGTCTGTAACAGTCCACTGCTCCAACATCTATATGTCTGTAACAGTCCCCTGCTTCATCATCTATCTGTCTGTAACAGTCCCCTGCTCCAACATCTATCTGTCTGTAACAGTCCCCTGCTCCATCATCTATATGTCTGTAACAGTCCCCTGCTCCAACATCTATCTGTCTGTAACAGTCCCCTGCTCCAACATCTATCTGTCTGTAACAGTCCCCTGCTCCAACATCTATATGTCTATAACAGTCCCCTGCTCCAACATCTATATGTCTGTAACAGTCCCCTGCTCCAACATCTATGTCTGTAACAGTCCCCTGCTCCAACATCTATGTCTGTAACAGTCCCCTGCTCCAACATCTATGTCTGTAACGGTCCCCTGCTCCAACATCTATATGTCTGTAACAGTCCCCTGCTCCAACATCTATATGTCTGTAACAGTCCCCTGCTCCAACATCTATCTGTCTGTAACAGTCCCCTGCTCCAACATCTATATGTCTGTAACAGTCCCCTGCTCCAACATCTATCTGTCTGTAACAGTCCCCTGCTCCATCATCTATATGTCTGTAACAGTCCCCTGCTCCAACATCTATGTCTGTAACAGTCCCCTGCTCCAACATCTATATGTCTATAACAGTCCCCTGCTCCAACATCTATACTGTATGTCTGTAACAGTCCCCTGCTCCATCATCTATATGTCTGTAACAGTCCCCTGCTCCAACATCTATATGTCTGTAACAGTCCCCTGCTCCAACATCTATACTGTATGTCTATAACAGTCCCCTGCTCCAACATCTATATGTCTGTAACAGTCCCCTGCTCCATCATCTATATGTCTATAACAGTCCCCTGCTCCAACATCTATCTGTCTGTAACAGTCCCCTGCTCCAACATCTATACTGTATGTCTGTAACAGTCCCCTGCTCCAACATCTATATGTCTATAACAGTCCCCTGCTCCAACATCTATATGTCTATAACAGTCCCCTGCTCCAACATCTATCTGTCTGTAACAGTCCCCTGCTCCAACATCTATATGTCTATAACAGTCCCCTGCTCCAACATCTATATGTCTATAACAGTCCCCTGCTCAAACATCTATCTGTCTGTAACAGTCCCCTGCTCCAACATCTATATGTCTGTAACAGTCCCCTGCTCCATCATCTATATGTCTGTAACAGTCCCCTGCTCCAACATCTATATGTCTGTAACAGTCCCCTGCTCCATCATCTATATGTCTATAACAGTCCCCTGCTCCAACATCTATCTGTCTGTAACAGTCCCCTGCTCCAACATCTATCTGTCTGTAACAGTCCCCTGCTCCAACATCTATATGTCTGTAACAGTCCCCTGCTCCATCATCTATCTGTCTGTAACAGTCCCCTGCTCCATCATCTATATGTCTGTAACAGTCCCCTGCTCCAACATCTATATGTCTGTAACAGTCCCCTGCTCCATAATCTATCTGTCTGTAACAGTCCCCTGCTCCAACATCTATCTGTCTGTAACAGTCCCCTGCTCCATCATCTATATGTCTGTAACAGTCCCCTGCTCCAACATCTATCTGTCTGTAACAGTCCCCTGCTCCATCATCTATATGTCTGTAACAGTCCCCTGCTCCATCATCTATATGTCTGTAACAGTCCCCTGCTCCATCATCTATATGTCTGTAACAGTCCCCTGCTCCATCATCTATATGTCTGTAACAGTCCCCTGCTCCATCATCTATCTGTCTGTAACAGTCCCCTGCTCCAACATCTATATGTCTGTAACAGTCACCTGCTCCAACATCTATATGTCTGTAACAGTCCCCTGCTCCATCATCTATATGTCTGTAACAGTCCCCTGCTCCAACATCTATCTGTCTGTAACAGTCCCCTGCTCCATCATCTATCTGTCTGTAACAGTCCCCTGCTCCATCATCTATATGTCTGTAACAGTCCCCTGCTCTATCATCTATCTGTCTGTAACAGTCCCCTGCTCCATCATCTATCTGTCTGTAACAGTCCCCTGCTCCAACATCTATCTGTCTGTAACAGTCCCCTGCTCCATCATCTATATGTCTGTAACAGTCCCCTGCTCCAACATCTATACTGTATGTCTGTAACAGTCCCCTGCTCCATCATCTATATGTCTGTAACAGTCCCCTGCTCCATCATCTATATGTCTGTAACAGTCCCCTGCTCCATCATCTATCTGTCTGTAACAGTCCCCTGCTCCATCATCTATATGTCTGTAACAGTCCCCTGCTCCAACATCTATACTGTATGTCTGTAACAGTCCCCTGCTCCATCATCTATATGTCTGTAACAGTCCCCTGCTCCATCATCTATATGTCTGTAACAGTCCCCTGCTCCATCATCTATCTGTCTGTAACAGTCCCCTGCTCCATCATCTATATGTCTGTAACAGTCCCCTGCTCCATCATCTATATGTCTGTAACAGTCCCCTGCTCCATCATCTATCTGTCTGTAACAGTCCCCTGCTCCAACATCTATACTGTATGTCTGTAACAGTCCCCTGCTCCATCATCTATATGTCTGTAACAGTCCCCTGCTCCATCATCTATATGTCTGTAACAGTCCCCTGCTCCATCATCTATATGTCTGTAACAGTCCCCTGCTCCATCATCTATATGTCTGTAACAGTCCCCTGCTCCATCATCTATATGTCTGTAACAGTCCCCTGCTCCATCATCTATCTGTCTGTAACAGTCCCCTGCTCCAACATCTATATGTCTGTAACAGTCACCTGCTCCAACATCTATATGTCTGTAACAGTCCCCTGCTCCATCATCTATATGTCTGTAACAGTCCCCTGCTCCAACATCTATCTGTCTGTAACAGTCCCCTGCTCCATCATCTATCTGTCTGTAACAGTCCCCTGCTCCATCATCTATCTGTCTGTAACAGTCCCCTGCTCCATCATCTATCTGTCTGTAACAGTCCCCTGCTCCAACATCTATCTGTCTGTAACAGTCCCCTGCTCCATCATCTATATGTCTGTAACAGTCCCCTGCTCCAACATCTATACTGTATGTCTGTAACAGTCCCCTGCTCCAACATCTATATGTCTGTAACAGTCCCCTGCTCCAACATCTATACTGTATGTCTGTAACAGTCCCCTGATCCAACATCTATATGTCTGTAACAGTCCCCTGCTCCAACATCTATATGTCTGTAACAGTCCCCTGCTCCATCATCTATATGTCTGTAACAGTCCCCTGCTCCATCATCTATCTGTCTGTAACAGTCCCCTGCTCCAACATCTATCTGTCTGTAACAGTCCCCTGCTCCAACATCTATCTGTCTGTAACAGTCCCCTGCTCCAACATCTATATGTCTGTAACAGTCCCCTGCTCCATCATCTATCTGTCTGTAACAGTCCCCTGCTCCATCATCTATATGTCTGTAACAGTCCCCTGCTCCAACATCTATATGTCTGTAACAGTCCCCTGCTCCATCATCTATATGTCTGTAACAGTCCCCTGCTCCAACATCTATCTGTCTGTAACAGTCCCCTGCTCCATCATCTATATGTCTGTAACAGTCCCCTGCTCCATCATCTATATGTCTGTAACAGTCCCCTGCTCCATCATCTATATGTCTGTAACAGTCCCCTGCTCCATCATCTATATGTCTGTAACAGTCCCCTGCTCCATCATCTATCTGTCTGTAACAGTCCCCTGCTCCAACATCTATATGTCTGTAACAGTCCCCTGCTCCAACATCTATATGTCTGTAACAGTCCCCTGCTCCATCATCTATATGTCTGTAACAGTCCCCTGCTCCAACATCTATCTGTCTGTAACAGTCCCCTGCTCCATCATCTATCTGTCTGTAACAGTCCCCTGCTCCATCATCTATATGTCTGTAACAGTCCCCTGCTCCAACATCTATCTGTCTGTAACAGTCCCCTGCTCCATCATCTATCTGTCTGTAACAGTCCCCTGCTCCAACATCTATCTGTCTGTAACAGTCCCCTGCTCCATCATCTATATGTCTGTAACAGTCCCCTGCTCCATCATCTATATGTCTGTAACAGTCCCCTGCTCCATCATCTATATGTCTGTAACAGTCCCCTGCTCCATCATCTATATGTCTGTAACAGTCCCCTGCTCCATCATCTATATGTCTGTAACAGTCCCCTGCTCCAACATCTATACTGTATGTCTGTAACAGTCCCCTGCTCCATCATCTATCTGTCTGTAACAGTCCCCTGCTCCAACATCTATACTGTATGTCTGTAACAGTCCCCTGCTCCAACATCTATATGTCTGTAACAGTCCCCTGCTCCATCATCTATACTGTATGTCTGTAACAGTCCCCTGATCCAACATCTATATGTCTGTAACAGTCCCCTGCTCCAACATCTATATGTCTGTAACAGTCCCCTGCTCCATCATCTATATGTCTGTAACAGTCCCCTGCTCCATCATCTATCTGTCTGTAACAGTCCCCTGCTCCAACATCTATATGTCTGTAACAGTCCCCTGCTCCATCATCTATATGTCTGTAACAGTCCCCTGCTCCATCATCTATATGTCTGTAACAGTCCCCTGCTCCATCATCTATCTGTCTGTAACAGTCCCCTGCTCCATCATCTATATGTCTGTAACAGTCCCCTGCTCCAACATCTATACTGTATGTCTGTAACAGTCCCCTGCTCCATCATCTATCTGTCTGTAACAGTCCCCTGCTCCATCATCTATATGTCTGTAACAGTCCCCTGCTCCATCATCTATATGTCTGTAACAGTCCCCTGCTCCATCATCTATATGTCTGTAACAGTCCCCTGCTCCATCATCTATATGTCTGTAACAGTCCCCTGCTCCATCATCTATCTGTCTGTAACAGTCCCCTGCTCCAACATCTATATGTCTGTAACAGTCCCCTGCTCCAACATCTATATGTCTGTAACAGTCCCCTGCTCCATCATCTATATGTCTGTAACAGTCCCCTGCTCCAACATCTATCTGTCTGTAACAGTCCCCTGCTCCATCATCTATCTGTCTGTAACAGTCCCCTGCTCCATCATCTATATGTCTGTAACAGTCCCCTGCTCCAACATCTATCTGTCTGTAACAGTCCCCTGCTCCATCATCTATCTGTCTGTAACAGTCCCCTGCTCCAACATCTATCTGTCTGTAACAGTCCCCTGCTCCATCATCTATATGTCTGTAACAGTCCCCTGCTCCATCATCTATATGTCTGTAACAGTCCCCTGCTCCATCATCTATATGTCTGTAACAGTCCCCTGCTCCATCATCTATCTGTCTGTAACAGTCCCCTGCTCCATCATCTATATGTCTGTAACAGTCCCCTGCTCCAACATCTATACTGTATGTCTGTAACAGTCCCCTGCTCCATCATCTATCTGTCTGTAACAGTCCCCTGCTCCAACATCTATACTGTATGTCTGTAACAGTCCCCTGCTCCAACATCTATATGTCTGTAACAGTCCCCTGCTCCAACATCTATCTGTCTGTAACAGTCCCCTGCTCCATCATCTATATGTCTGTAACAGTCCCCTGCTCCATCATCTATATGTCTGTAACAGTCCCCTGCTCCATCATCTATATGTCTGTAACAGTCCCCTGCTCCATCATCTATATGTCTGTAACAGTCCCCTGCTCCATCATCTATCTGTCTGTAACAGTCCCCTGCTCCAACATCTATATGTCTGTAACAGTCACCTGCTCCAACATCTATATGTCTGTAACAGTCCCCTGCTCCATCATCTATATGTCTGTAACAGTCCCCTGCTCCAACATCTATCTGTCTGTAACAGTCCCCTGCTCCATCATCTATCTGTCTGTAACAGTCCCCTGCTCCATCATCTATATGTCTGTAACAGTCCCCTGCTCTATCATCTATCTGTCTGTAACAGTCCCCTGCTCCATCATCTATCTGTCTGTAACAGTCCCCTGCTCCAACATCTATCTGTCTGTAACAGTCCCCTGCTCCATCATCTATATGTCTGTAACAGTCCCCTGCTCCAACATCTATACTGTATGTCTGTAACAGTCCCCTGCTCCATCATCTATATGTCTGTAACAGTCCCCTGCTCCATCATCTATATGTCTGTAACAGTCCCCTGCTCCATCATCTATCTGTCTGTAACAGTCCCCTGCTCCATCATCTATATGTCTGTAACAGTCCCCTGCTCCATCATCTATATGTCTGTAACAGTCCCCTGCTCCATCATCTATCTGTCTGTAACAGTCCCCTGCTCCAACATCTATACTGTATGTCTGTAACAGTCCCCTGCTCCATCATCTATATGTCTGTAACAGTCCCCTGCTCCATCATCTATATGTCTGTAACAGTCCCCTGCTCCATCATCTATATGTCTGTAACAGTCCCCTGCTCCATCATCTATATGTCTGTAACAGTCCCCTGCTCCATCATCTATATGTCTGTAACAGTCCCCTGCTCCATCATCTATCTGTCTGTAACAGTCCCCTGCTCCAACATCTATATGTCTGTAACAGTCACCTGCTCCAACATCTATATGTCTGTAACAGTCCCCTGCTCCATCATCTATATGTCTGTAACAGTCCCCTGCTCCAACATCTATCTGTCTGTAACAGTCCCCTGCTCCATCATCTATCTGTCTGTAACAGTCCCCTGCTCCATCATCTATCTGTCTGTAACAGTCCCCTGCTCCATCATCTATCTGTCTGTAACAGTCCCCTGCTCCAACATCTATCTGTCTGTAACAGTCCCCTGCTCCATCATCTATATGTCTGTAACAGTCCCCTGCTCCAACATCTATACTGTATGTCTGTAACAGTCCCCTGCTCCAACATCTATATGTCTGTAACAGTCCCCTGCTCCAACATCTATACTGTATGTCTGTAACAGTCCCCTGATCCAACATCTATATGTCTGTAACAGTCCCCTGCTCCAACATCTATATGTCTGTAACAGTCCCCTGCTCCATCATCTATATGTCTGTAACAGTCCCCTGCTCCATCATCTATCTGTCTGTAACAGTCCCCTGCTCCAACATCTATACTGTATGTCTGTAACAGTCCCCTGCTCCAACATCTATCTGTCTGTAACAGTCCCCTGCTCCAACATCTATCTGTCTGTAACAGTCCCCTGCTCCAACATCTATATGTCTGTAACAGTCCCCTGCTCCATCATCTATCTGTCTGTAACAGTCCCCTGCTCCATCATCTATATGTCTGTAACAGTCCCCTGCTCCATCATCTATATGTCTGTAACAGTCCCCTGCTCCAACATCTATCTGTCTGTAACAGTCCCCTGCTCCATCATCTATCTGTCTGTAACAGTCCCCTGCTCCAACATCTATCTGTCTGTAACAGTCCCCTGCTCCTTCATCTATATGTCTGTAACAGTCCCCTGCTCCATCATCTATATGTCTGTAACAGTCCCCTGCTTCATCATCTATATGTCTGTAACAGTCCCCTGCTCCATCATCTATCTGTCTGTAACAGTCCCCTGCTCCATCATCTATATGTCTGTAACAGTCCCCTGCTCCAACATCTATACTGTATGTCTGTAACAGTCCCCTGCTCCATCATCTATCTGTCTGTAACAGTCCCCTGCTCCAACATCTATACTGTATGTCTGTAACAGTCCCCTGCTCCAACATCTATATGTCTGTAACAGTCCCCTGCTCCATCATCTATACTGTATGTCTGTAACAGTCCCCTGATCCAACATCTATATGTCTGTAACAGTCCCCTGCTCCAACATCTATATGTCTGTAACAGTCCCCTGCTCCATCATCTATATGTCTGTAACAGTCCCCTGCTCCATCATCTATCTGTCTGTAACAGTCCCCTGCTCCAACATCTATATGTCTGTAACAGTCCCCTGCTCCATCATCTATATGTCTGTAACAGTCCCCTGCTCCATCATCTATATGTCTGTAACAGTCCCCTGCTCCATCATCTATCTGTCTGTAACAGTCCCCTGCTCCATCATCTATATGTCTGTAACAGTCCCCTGCTCCAACATCTATACTGTATGTCTGTAACAGTCCCCTGCTCCATCATCTATCTGTCTGTAACATTCCCTGCTCCATCATCTATATGTCTGTAACAGTCCCCTGCTCCATCATCTATATGTCTGTAACAGTCCCCTGCTCCATCATCTATATGTCTGTAACAGTCCCCTGCTCCATCATCTATATGTCTGTAACAGTCCCCTGCTCCATCATCTATCTGTCTGTAACAGTCCCCTGCTCCAACATCTATATGTCTGTAACAGTCCCCTGCTCCAACATCTATATGTCTGTAACAGTCCCCTGCTCCATCATCTATATGTCTGTAACAGTCCCCTGCTCCAACATCTATCTGTCTGTAACAGTCCCCTGCTCCATCATCTATCTGTCTGTAACAGTCCCCTGCTCCATCATCTATATGTCTGTAACAGTCCCCTGCTCCAACATCTATCTGTCTGTAACAGTCCCCTGCTCCATCATCTATCTGTCTGTAACAGTCCCCTGCTCCAACATCTATCTGTCTGTAACAGTCCCCTGCTCCATCATCTATATGTCTGTAACAGTCCCCTGCTCCATCATCTATATGTCTGTAACAGTCCCCTGCTCCATCATCTATATGTCTGTAACAGTCCCCTGCTCCATCATCTATCTGTCTGTAACAGTCCCCTGCTCCATCATCTATATGTCTGTAACAGTCCCCTGCTCCAACATCTATACTGTATGTCTGTAACAGTCCCCTGCTCCATCATCTATCTGTCTGTAACAGTCCCCTGCTCCAACATCTATACTGTATGTCTGTAACAGTCCCCTGCTCCAACATCTATATGTCTGTAACAGTCCCCTGCTCCAACATCTATACTGTATGTCTGTAACAGTCCCCTGATCCAACATCTATATGTCTGTAACAGTCCCCTGCTCCAACATCTATATGTCTGTAACAGTCCCCTGCTCCATCATCTATATGTCTGTAACAGTCCCCTGCTCCATCATCTATCTGTCTGTAACAGTCCCCTGCTCCAACATCTATACTGTATGTCTGTAACAGTCCCCTGCTCCAACATCTATCTGTCTGTAACAGTCCCCTGCTCCAACATCTATCTGTCTGTAACAGTCCCCTGCTCCAACATCTATATGTCTGTAACAGTCCCCTGCTCCATCATCTATCTGTCTGTAACAGTCCCCTGCTCCATCATCTATATGTCTGTAACAGTCCCCTGCTCCAACATCTATATGTCTGTAACAGTCCCCTGCTCCATAATCTATCTGTCTGTAACAGTCCCCTGCTCCAACATCTATCTGTCTGTAACAGTCCCCTGCTCCATCATCTATATGTCTGTAACAGTCCCCTGCTCCAACATCTATCTGTCTGTAACAGCATCTATATGTCTGTAACAGTCCCCTGCTCCATCATCTATATGTCTGTAACAGTCCCCTGCTCCATCATCTATATGTCTGTAACAGTCCCCTGCTCCATCATCTATCTGTCTGTAACAGTCCCCTGCTCCAACATCTATATGTCTGTAACAGTCCCCTGCTCCATCATCTATATGTCTGTAACAGTCCCCTGCTCCAACATCTATCTGTCTGTAACAGTCCCCTGCTCCATCATCTATCTGTCTGTAACAGTCCCCTGCTCCATCATCTATATGTCTGTAACAGTCCCCTGCTCCAACATCTATCTGTCTGTAACAGTCCCCTGCTCCATCATCTATCTGTCTGTAACAGTCCCCTGCTCCAACATCTATCTGTCTGTAACAGTCCCCTGCTCCATCATCTATATGTCTGTAACAGTCCCCTGCTCCAACATCTATACTGTATGTCTGTAACAGTCCCCTGCTCCATCATCTATATGTCTGTAACAGTCCCCTGCTCCATCATCTATATGTCTGTAACAGTCCCCTGCTCCATCATCTATCTGTCTGTAACAGTCCCCTGCTCCATCATCTATATGTCTGTAACAGTCCCCTGCTCCAACATCTATACTGTATGTCTGTAACAGTCCCCTGCTCCATCATCTATATGTCTGTAACAGTCCCCTGCTCCATCATCTATATGTCTGTAACAGTCCCCTGCTCCATCATCTATCTGTCTGTAACAGTCCCCTGCTCCATCATCTATATGTCTGTAACAGTCCCCTGCTCCAACATCTATACTGTATGTCTGTAACAGTCCCCTGCTCCATCATCTATATGTCTGTAACAGTCCCCTGCTCCATCATCTATCTGTCTGTAACAGTCCCCTGCTCCAACATCTATACTGTATGTCTGTAACAGTCCCCTGCTCCATCATCTATATGTCTGTAACAGTCCCCTGCTCCATCATCTATCTGTCTGTAACAGTCCCCTGCTCCAACATCTATATGTCTGTAACAGTCCCCTGCTCCAACATCTATATGTCTGTAACAGTCCCCTGCTCCATCATCTATATGTCTGTAACAGTCCCCTGCTCCAACATCTATCTGTCTGTAACAGTCCCCTGCTCCATCATCTATCTGTCTGTAACAGTCCCCTGCTCCATCATCTATCTGTCTGTAACAGTCCCCTGCTCCATCATCTATATGTCTGTAACAGTCCCCTGCTCCATCATCTATATGTCTGTAACAGTCCCCTGCTCCATCATCTATATGTCTGTAACAGTCCCCTGCTCCATCATCTATCTGTCTGTAACAGTCCCCTGCTCCATCATCTATATGTCTGTAACAGTCCCCTGCTCCATCATCTATATGTCTGTAACAGTCCCCTGCTCCATCATCTATATGTCTGTAACAGTCCCCTGCTCCATCATCTATCTGTCTGTAACAGTCCCCTGCTCCATCATCTATATGTCTGTAACAGTCCCCTGCTCCAACATCTATACTGTATGTCTGTAACAGTCCCCTGCTCCATCATCTATCTGTCTGTAACAGTCCCCTGCTCCAACATCTATACTGTATGTCTGTAACAGTCCCCTGCTCCAACATCTATATGTCTGTAACAGTCCCCTGCTCCATCATCTATACTGTATGTCTGTAACAGTCCCCTGATCCAACATCTATATGTCTGTAACAGTCCCCTGCTCCAACATCTATATGTCTGTAACAGTCCCCTGCTCCATCATCTATATGTCTGTAACAGTCCCCTGCTCCATCATCTATCTGTCTGTAACAGTCCCCTGCTCCAACATCTATATGTCTGTAACAGTCCCCTGCTCCATCATCTATATGTCTGTAACAGTCCCCTGCTCCATCATCTATATGTCTGTAACAGTCCCCTGCTCCATCATCTATCTGTCTGTAACAGTCCCCTGCTCCATCATCTATATGTCTGTAACAGTCCCCTGCTGCAACATCTATACTGTATGTCTGTAACAGTCCCCTGCTCCATCATCTATATGTCTGTAACAGTCCCCTGCTCCAACATCTATCTGTCTGTAACAGTCCCCTGCTCCATCATCTATCTGTCTGTAACAGTCCCCTGCTCCATCATCTATATGTCTGTAACAGTCCCCTGCTCCAACATCTATCTGTCTGTAACAGTCCCCTGCTCCATCATCTATCTGTCTGTAACAGTCCCCTGCTCCAACATCTATCTGTCTGTAACAGTCCCCTGCTCCATCATCTATATGTCTGTAACAGTCCCCTGCTCCATCATCTATATGTCTGTAACAGTCCCCTGCTCCATCATCTATATGTCTGTAACAGTCCACCGCTCCATCATCTATCTGTCTGTAACAGTCCCCTGCTCCATCATCTATATGTCTGTAACAGTCCCCTGCTCCAACATCTATACTGTATGTCTGTAACAGTCCCCTGCTCCATCATCTATCTGTCTGTAACAGTCCCCTGCTCCAACATCTATACTGTATGTCTGTAACAGTCCCCTGCTCCAACATCTATATGTCTGTAACAGTCCCCTGCTCCAACATCTATACTGTATGTCTGTAACAGTCCCCTGATCCAACATCTATATGTCTGTAACAGTCCCCTGCTCCAACATCTATATGTCTGTAACAGTCCCCTGCTCCATCATCTATATGTCTGTAACAGTCCCCTGCTCCATCATCTATCTGTCTGTAACAGTCCCCTGCTCCAACATCTATACTGTATGTCTGTAACAGTCCCCTGCTCCAACATCTATCTGTCTGTAACAGTCCCCTGCTCCAACATCTATCTGTCTGTAACAGTCCCCTGCTCCAACATCTATATGTCTGTAACAGTCCCCTGCTCCATCATCTATCTGTCTGTAACAGTCCCCTGCTCCATCATCTATATGTCTGTAACAGTCCCCTGCTCCAACATCTATACTGTATGTCTGTAACAGTCCCCTGCTCCATAATCTATCTGTCTGTAACAGTCCCCTGCTCCAACATCTATCTGTCTGTAACAGTCCCCTGCTCCATCATCTATATGTCTGTAACAGTCCCCTGCTCCAACATCTATCTGTCTGTAACAGCATCTATATGTCTGTAACAGTCCCCTGCTCCATCATCTATATGTCTGTAACAGTCCCCTGCTCCATCATCTATATGTCTGTAACAGTCCCCTGCTCCATCATCTATCTGTCTGTAACAGTCCCCTGCTCCAACATCTATCTGTCTGTAACAGTCCCCTGCTCCATCATCTATATGTCTGTAACAGTCCCCTGCTCCAACATCTATCTATCTGTAACAGTCCCCTGCTCCATCATCTATCTGTCTGTAACAGTCCCCTGCTCCATCATCTATATGTCTGTAACAGTCCCCTGCTCCAACATCTATCTGTCTGTAACAGTCCCCTGCTCCATCATCTATCTGTCTGTAACAGTCCCCTGCTCCAACATCTATCTGTCTGTAACAGTCCCCTGCTCCATCATCTATATGTCTGTAACAGTCCCCTGCTCCATCATCTATATGTCTGTAACAGTCCCCTGCTCCAACATCTATCTGTCTGTAACAGTCCCCTGCTCCATCATCTATCTGTCTGTAACAGTCCCCTGCTCCATCATCTATATGTCTGTAACAGTCCCCTGCTCCAACATCTATCTGTCTGTAACAGTCCCCTGCTCCATCATCTATCTGTCTGTAACAGTCCCCTGCTCCAACATCTATCTGTCTGTAACAGTCCCCTGCTCCATCATCTATATGTCTGTAACAGTCCCCTGCTCCATCATCTATATGTCTGTAACAGTCCCCTGCTCCATCATCTATATGTCTGTAACAGTCCCCTGCTCCATCATCTATCTGTCTGTAACAGTCCCCTGCTCCAACATCATCTATCTGTCTGTAACAGTCCCCTGCTCCAACATCTATACTGTCTGTAACAGTCCCCTGCTCCAACATCTATCTGTCTGTAACAGTCCCCTGCTCCAACATCTATCTGTCTGTATCAGTCCCCTGCTCCAACATCTATATGTCTGTAACAGTCCCCTGCTCCATCATCTATCTGTCTGTAACAGTCCCCTGCTCCATCATCTATATGTCTGTAACAGTCCCCTGCTCCAACATCTATATGTCTGTAACAGTCCCCTGCTCCAACATCTATCTGTCTGTAACAGTCCCCTGCTCCAACATCTATCTGTCTGTAACAGTCCCCTGCTCCAACATCTATCTGTCTGTAACAGTCCCCTGCTCCATCATCTATATGTCTGTAACAGTCCCCTGCTCCAACATCTATCTGTCTGTAACAGCATCTATATGTCTGTAACAGTCCCCTGCTCCATCATCTATATGTCTGTAACAGTCCCCTGCTCCATCATCTATATGTCTGTAACAGTCCCCTGCTCCATCATCTATCTGTCTGTAACAGTCCCCTGCTCCAACATCTATATGTCTGTAACAGTCCCCTGCTCCATCATCTATATGTCTGTAACAGTCCCCTGCTCCAACATCTATCTGTCTGTAACAGTCCCCTGCTCCATCATCTATCTGTCTGTAACAGTCCCCTGCTCCATCATCTATATGTCTGTAACAGTCCCCTGCTCCAACATCTATCTGTCTGTAACAGTCCCCTGCTCCATCATCTATCTGTCTGTAACAGTCCCCTGCTCCAACATCTATCTGTCTGTAACAGTCCCCTGCTCCATCATCTATATGTCTGTAACAGTCCCCTGCTCCAACATCTATACTGTATGTCTGTAACAGTCCCCTGCTCCATCATCTATATGTCTGTAACAGTCCCCTGCTCCATCATCTATATGTCTGTAACAGTCCCCTGCTCCATCATCTATCTGTCTGTAACAGTCCCCTGCTCCATCATCTATATGTCTGTAACAGTCCCCTGCTCCAACATCTATACTGTATGTCTGTAACAGTCCCCTGCTCCATCATCTATATGTCTGTAACAGTCCCCTGCTCCATCATCTATATGTCTGTAACAGTCCCCTGCTCCATCATCTATCTGTCTGTAACAGTCCCCTGCTCCATCATCTATATGTCTGTAACAGTCCCCTGCTCCAACATCTATACTGTATGTCTGTCGCAGTCCCCTGCTCCATCATCTATATGTCTGTAACAGTCCCCTGCTCCATCATCTATCTGTCTGTAACAGTCCCCTGCTCCAACATCTATACTGTATGTCTGTAACAGTCCCCTGCTCCAACATCTATATGTCTGTAACAGTCCCCTGCTCCAACATCTATACTGTATGTCTGTAACAGTACCCTGATCCAACATCTATATGTCTGTAACAGTCCCCTGCTCCAACATCTATATGTCTGTAACAGTCCCCTGCTCCATCATCTATATGTCTGTAACAGTCCCCTGCTCCATCATCTATCTGTCTGTAACAGTCCCCTGCTCCAACATCTATACTGTATGTCTGTAACAGTCCCCTGCTCCAACATCTATCTGTCTGTAACAGTCCCCTGCTCCATCATCTATACTGTATGTCTGTAACAGTCCCCTGATCCAACATCTATATGTCTGTAACAGTCCCCTGCTCCAACATCTATATGTCTGTAACAGTCCCCTGCTCCATCATCTATATGTCTGTAACAGTCCCCTGCTCCATCATCTATCTGTCTGTAACAGTCCCCTGCTCCAACATCTATCTGTCTGTAACAGTCCCCTGCTCCATCATCTATATGTCTGTAACAGTCCCCTGCTCCATCATCTATATGTCTGTAACAGTCCCCTGCTCCATCATCTATATGTCTGTAACAGTCCCCTGCTCCATCATCTATATGTCTGTAACAGTCCCCTGCTCCAACATCTATACTGTATGTCTGTAACAGTCCCCTGCTCCAACATCTATCTGTCTGTAACAGTCCCCTGCTCCATCATCTATACTGTATGTCTGTAACAGTCCCCTGATCCAACATCTATATGTCTGTAACAGTCCCCTGCTCCAACATCTATATGTCTGTAACAGTCCCCTGCTCCATCATCTATATGTCTGTAACAGTCCCCTGCTCCATCATCTATCTGTCTGTAACAGTCCCCTGCTCCAACATCTATCTGTCTGTAACAGTCCCCTGCTCCATCATCTATATGTCTGTAACAGTCCCCTGCTCCATCATCTATATGTCTGTAACAGTCCCCTGCTCCATCATCTATATGTCTGTAACAGTCCCCTGCTCCATCATCTATATGTCTGTAACAGTCCCCTGCTCCAACATCTATATGTCTGTAACAGTCCCCTGCTCCAACATCTATCTGTCTGTAACAGTCCCCTGCTCCATCATCTATATGTCTGTAACAGTCCCCTGCTCCAACATCTATATGTCTGTAACAGTCCCCTGCTCCATCATCTATATGTCTGTAACAGTCCCCTGCTCCATCATCTATATGTCTGTAACAGTCCCCTGCTCCATCATCTATATGTCTGTAACAGTCCCCTGCTCCAACATCTATATGTCTGTAACAGTCCCCTGCTCCATCATCTATATGTCTGTAACAGTCCCCTGCTCCAACATCTATATGTCTGTAACAGTCCCCTGCTCCATCATCTATATGTCTGTAACAGTCCCCTGCTCCAACATCTATATGTCTGTAACAGTCCCCTGCTCCAACATCTATATGTCTGTAACAGTCCCCTGCTCCATCATCTATATGTCTGTAACAGTCCCCTGCTCCAACATCTATATGTCTGTAACAGTCCCCTGCTCCAACATCTATATGTCTGTAACAGTCCCCTGCTCCATCATCTATATGTCTGTAACAGTCCCCTGCTCCAACATCTATATGTCTGTAACAGTCCCCTGCTCCAACATCTATATGTCTGTAACAGTCCCCTGCTCCAACATCTATATGTCTGTAACAGTCCCCTGCTCCAACATCTATCTGTCTGTAACAGTCCCCTGCTCCATCATCTATATGTCTGTAACAGTCCCCTGCTCCAACATCTATATGTCTGTAACAGTCCCCTGCTCCATCATCTATATGTCTGTAACAGTCCCCTGCTCCATCATCTATATGTCTGTAACAGTCCCCTGCTCCAACATCTATATGTCTGTAACAGTCCCCTGCTCCAACATCTATCTGTCTGTAACAGTCCCCTGCTCCATCATCTATGTCTGTAACAGTCCCCTGCTCCAACATCTATACTGTATGTCTGTAACAGTCCCCTGCTCCATCATCTATATGTCTGTAACAGTCCCCTGCTCCAACATCTATACTGTATGTCTGTAACAGTCCCCTGCTCCAACATCTATATGTCTGTAACAGTCCCCTGCTCCATCATCTATATGTCTGTAACAGTCCCCTGCTCCATCATCTATATGTCTGTAACAGTCCCCTGCTCCAACATCTATACTGTATGTCTGTAACAGTCCCCTGCTCCATCATCTATATGTCTGTAACAGTCCCCTGCTCCAACATCTATATGTCTGTAACAGTCCCCTGCTCCAACATCTATCTGTCTGTAACAGTCCCCTGCTCCATCATCTATATGTCTGTAACAGTCCCTGCTCCAACATCTATATGTCTGTAACAGTCCCCTGCTCCATCATCTATATGTCTGTAACAGTCCCCTGCTCCATCATCTATATGTCTGTAACAGTCCCCTGCTCCATCATCTATATGTCTGTAACAGTCCCCTGCTCCAACATCTATATGTCTGTAACAGTCCCCTGCTCCATCATCTATATGTCTGTAACAGTCCCCTGCTCCAACATCTATATGTCTGTAACAGTCCCCTGCTCCATCATCTATATGTCTGTAACAGTCCCCTGCTCCATCATCTATATGTCTGTAACAGTCCCCTGCTCCATCATCTATATGTCTGTAACAGTCCCCTGCTCCATCATCTATATGTCTGTAACAGTCCCCTGCTCCAACATCTATACTGTATGTCTGTAACAGTCCCCTGCTCCAACATCTATCTGTCTGTAACAGTCCCCTGCTCCATCATCTATACTGTATGTCTGTAACAGTCCCCTGATCCAACATCTATATGTCTGTAACAGTCCCCTGCTCCAACATCTATATGTCTGTAACAGTCCCCTGCTCCATCATCTATATGTCTGTAACAGTCCCCTGCTCCATCATCTATCTGTCTGTAACAGTCCCCTGCTCCAACATCTATCTGTCTGTAACAGTCCCCTGCTCCATCATCTATATGTCTGTAACAGTCCCCTGCTCCATCATCTATATGTCTGTAACAGTCCCCTGCTCCATCATCTATATGTCTGTAACAGTCCCCTGCTCCATCATCTATATGTCTGTAACAGTCCCCTGCTCCAACATCTATATGTCTGTAACAGTCCCCTGCTCCAACATCTATCTGTCTGTAACAGTCCCCTGCTCCATCATCTATATGTCTGTAACAGTCCCCTGCTCCAACATCTATATGTCTGTAACAGTCCCCTGCTCCATCATCTATATGTCTGTAACAGTCCCCTGCTCCATCATCTATATGTCTGTAACAGTCCCCTGCTCCATCATCTATATGTCTGTAACAGTCCCCTGCTCCAACATCTATATGTCTGTAACAGTCCCCTGCTCCATCATCTATATGTCTGTAACAGTCCCCTGCTCCAACATCTATATGTCTGTAACAGTCCCCTGCTCCATCATCTATATGTCTGTAACAGTCCCCTGCTCCAACATCTATATGTCTGTAACAGTCCCCTGCTCCAACATCTATATGTCTGTAACAGTCCCCTGCTCCATCATCTATATGTCTGTAACAGTCCCCTGCTCCAACATCTATATGTCTGTAACAGTCCCCTGCTCCAACATCTATATGTCTGTAACAGTCCCCTGCTCCATCATCTATATGTCTGTAACAGTCCCCTGCTCCAACATCTATATGTCTGTAACAGTCCCCTGCTCCAACATCTATATGTCTGTAACAGTCCCCTGCTCCAACATCTATATGTCTGTAACAGTCCCCTGCTCCAACATCTATCTGTCTGTAACAGTCCCCTGCTCCATCATCTATATGTCTGTAACAGTCCCCTGCTCCAACATCTATATGTCTGTAACAGTCCCCTGCTCCATCATCTATATGTCTGTAACAGTCCCCTGCTCCATCATCTATATGTCTGTAACAGTCCCCTGCTCCAACATCTATATGTCTGTAACAGTCCCCTGCTCCAACATCTATCTGTCTGTAACAGTCCCCTGCTCCATCATCTATGTCTGTAACAGTCCCCTGCTCCAACATCTATACTGTATGTCTGTAACAGTCCCCTGCTCCATCATCTATATGTCTGTAACAGTCCCCTGCTCCAACATCTATACTGTATGTCTGTAACAGTCCCCTGCTCCAACATCTATATGTCTGTAACAGTCCCCTGCTCCATCATCTATATGTCTGTAACAGTCCCCTGCTCCATCATCTATATGTCTGTAACAGTCCCCTGCTCCAACATCTATACTGTATGTCTGTAACAGTCCCCTGCTCCATCATCTATATGTCTGTAACAGTCCCCTGCTCCAACATCTATATGTCTGTAACAGTCCCCTGCTCCAACATCTATCTGTCTGTAACAGTCCCCTGCTCCATCATCTATATGTCTGTAACAGTCCCCTGCTCCAACATCTATATGTCTGTAACAGTCCCCTGCTCCATCATCTATATGTCTGTAACAGTCCCCTGCTCCATCATCTATATGTCTGTAACAGTCCCCTGCTCCATCATCTATATGTCTGTAACAGTCCCCTGCTCCAACATCTATATGTCTGTAACAGTCCCCTGCTCCATCATCTATATGTCTGTAACAGTCCCCTGCTCCAACATCTATATGTCTGTAACAGTCCCCTGCTCCATCATCTATATGTCTGTAACAGTCCCCTGCTCCAACATCTATATGTCTGTAACAGTCCCCTGCTCCAACATCTATATGTCTGTAACAGTCCCCTGCTCCATCATCTATATGTCTGTAACAGTCCCCTGCTCCAACATCTATATGTCTGTAACAGTCCCCTGCTCCAACATCTATATGTCTGTAACAGTCCCCTGCTCCATCATCTATATGTCTGTAACAGTCCCCTGCTCCAACATCTATATGTCTGTAACAGTCCCCTGCTCCAACATCTATATGTCTGTAACAGTCCCCTGCTCCAACATCTATATGTCTGTAACAGTCCCCTGCTCCAACATCTATCTGTCTGTAACAGTCCCCTGCTCCATCATCTATATGTCTGTAACAGTCCCCTGCTCCAACATCTATATGTCTGTAACAGTCCCCTGCTCCATCATCTATATGTCTGTAACAGTCCCCTGCTCCAACATCTATATGTCTGTAACAGTCCCCTGCTCCAACATCTATCTGTCTGTAACAGTCCCCTGCTCCATCATCTATATGTCTGTAACAGTCCCCTGCTCCAACATCTATATGTCTGTAACAGTCCCCTGCTCCATCATCTATATGTCTGTAACAGTCCCCTGCTCCATCATCTATATGTCTGTAACAGTCCCCTGCTCCAACATCTATATGTCTGTAACAGTCCCCTGCTCCAACATCTATCTGTCTGTAACAGTCCCCTGCTCCATCATCTATGTCTGTAACAGTCCCCTGCTCCAACTGTAACTCCCCTGCTCCATCATCTATATGTCTCCCCTGCTCCATATCTGTATGTCTGTAACAGTCCCCTGCTCCATCATCTATATGTCTGTAACAGTCCCCTGCTCCAACATCTATACTGTATGTCTGTAACAGTCCCCTGCTCCAACATCTATATGTCTGTAACAGTCCCCTGCTCCATCATCTATATGTCTGTAACAGTCCCCTGCTCCATCATCTATATGTCTGTAACAGTCCCCTGCTCCAACATCTATATGTCTGTAACAGTCCCCTGCTCCAACATCTATATGTCTGTAACAGTCCCCTGCTCCATCATCTATATGTCTGTAACAGTCCCCTGCTCCATCATCTATATGTCTGTAACAGTCCCCTGCTCCATCATCTATATGTCTGTAACAGTCCCCTGCTCCATCATCTATATGTCTGTAACAGTCCCCTGCTCCAACATCTATATGTCTGTAACAGTCCCCTGCTCCATCATCTATATGTCTGTAACAGTCCCCTGCTCCAACATCTATATGTCTGTAACAGTCCCCTGCTCCATCATCTATATGTCTGTAACAGTCCCCTGCTCCATCATCTATATGTCTGTAACAGTCCCCTGCTCCAACATCTATATGTCCATCATCTATATGTCTGTAACAGTCCCCTGCTCCATCATCTATATGTCTGTAACAGTCCCCTGCTCCATCATCTATATGTCTGTAACAGTCCCCTGCTCCAACATCTATATGTCTGTAACAGTCCCCTGCTCCATCATCTATATGTCTGTAACAGTCCCCTGCTCCAACATCTATATGTCTGTAACAGTCCCCTGCTCCAACATCTATACTGTCTGTAACAGTCCCCTGCTCCAACATCTATATGTCTGTAACAGTCCCCTGCTCCATCATCTATATGTCTGTAACAGTCCCCTGCTCCATCATCTATATGTCTGTAACAGTCCCCTGCTCCATCATCTATATGTCTGTAACAGTCCCCTGCTCCATCATCTATATGTCTGTAACAGTCCCCTGCTCCATCATCTATATGTCTGTAACAGTCCCCTGCTCCATCATCTATATGTCTGTAACAGTCCCCTGCTCCATCATCTATATGTCTGTAACAGTCCCCTGCTCCATCATCTATATGTCTGTAACAGTCCCCTGCTCCATCATCTATATGTCTGTAACAGTCCCCTGCTCCATCATCTATATGTCTGTAACAGTCCCCTGCTCCAACATCTATATGTCTGTAACAGTCCCCTGCTCCATCATCTATATGTCTGTAACAGTCCCCTGCTCCATCATCTATATGTCTGTAACAGTCCCCTGCTCCAACATCTATATGTCTGTAACAGTCCCCTGCTCCAACATCTATATGTCTGTAACAGTCCCCTGCTCCAACATCTATATGTCTGTAACAGTCCCCTGCTCCATCATCTATATGTCTGTAACAGTCCCCTGCTCCAACATCTATATGTCTGTAACAGTCCCCTGCTCCATCATCTATATGTCTGTAACAGTCCCCTGCTCCAACATCTATATGTCTGTAACAGTCCCCTGCTCCATCATCTATCTGTCTGTAACAGTCCCCTGCTCCATCATCTATATGTCTGTAACAGTCCCCTGCTCCAACATCTATACTGTATGTCTGTAACAGTCCCCTGCTCCAACATCTATATGTCTGTAACAGTCCCCTGCTCCATCATCTATATGTCTGTAACAGTCCCCTGCTCCATCATCTATATGTCTGTAACAGTCCCCTGCTCCATCATCTATATGTCTGTAACAGTCCCCTGCTCCATCATCTATATGTCTGTAACAGTCCCCTGCTCCAACATCTATATGTCTGTAACAGTCCCCTGCTCCATCATCTATATGTCTGTAACAGTCCCCTGCTCCATCATCTATATGTCTGTAACAGTCCCCTGCTCCATCATCTATATGTCTGTAACAGTCCCCTGCTCCAACATCTATATGTCTGTAACAGTCCCCTGCTCCATCATCTATATGTCTATAACAGTCCCCTGCTCCAACATCTATATGTCTGTAACAGTCCCCTGCTCCATCATCTATATGTCTATAACAGTCCCCTGCTCCATCATCTATATGTCTGTAACAGTCCCCTGCTCCAACATCTATATGTCTATAACAGTCCCCTGCTCCATCATCTATATGTCTGTAACAGTCCCCTGCTCCAACATCTATACTGTATGTCTGTAACAGTCCCCTGCTCCATCATCTATATGTCTGTAACAGTCCCCTGCTCCAACATCTATACTGTATGTCTGTAACAGTCCCCTGCTCCAACATCTATACTGTATGTCTGTAACAGTCCCCTGCTCCAACATCTATATGTCTGTAACAGTCCCCTGCTCCATCATCTATATGTCTGTAACAGTCCCCTGCTCCATCATCTATATGTCTGTAACAGTCCCCTGCTCCATCATCTATATGTCTGTAACAGTCCCCTGCTCCATCATCTATATGTCTGTAACAGTCCCCTGCTCCAACATCTATATGTCTGTAACAGTCCCCTGCTCCATCATCTATATGTCTGTAACAGTCTCCATCATCTATGCTCCATCATCTATATGTCTGTAACAGTCCCCTGCTCCATCATCTATATGTCTGTAACAGTCCCCTGCTCCATCATCTATATGTCTGTAACAGTCCCCTGCTCTGTAACAACATCTATATGTCTGTAACAGTCCCCTGCTCCAACATCTATATGTCTGTAACAGTCCCCTGCTCCATCATCTATATGTCTGTAACAGTCCCCTGCTCCAACATCTATATGTCTGTAACAGTCCCCTGCTCCAACATCTATATGTCTGTAACAGTCCCCTGCTCCAACATCTATATGTCTGTAACAGTCCCCTGCTCCAACATCTATATGTCTGTAACAGTCCCCTGCTCCATCATCTATATGTCTGTAACAGTCCCCTGCTCCAACATCTATATGTCTGTAACAGTCCCCTGCTCCATCATCTATATGTCTGTAACAGTCCCCTGCTCCAACATCTATATGTCTGTAACAGTCCCCTGCTCCAACATCTATCTGTCTGTAACAGTCCCCTGCTCCATCATCTATATGTCTGTAACAGTCCCCTGCTCCAACATCTATATGTCTGTAACAGTCCCCTGCTCCATCATCTATATGTCTGTAACAGTCCCCTGCTCCATCATCTATCTGTCTGTAACAGTCCCCTGCTCCAACATCTATATGTCTGTAACAGTCCCCTGCTCCAACATCTATACTGTATGTCTGTAACAGTCCCCTGCTCCAACATCTATACTGTATGTCTGTAACAGTCCCCTGCTCCAACATCTATATGTCTGTAACAGTCCCCTGCTCCAACATCTATATGTCTGTAACAGTCCCCTGCTCCATCATCTATATGTCTGTAACAGTCCCCTGCTCCATCATCTATATGTCTGTAACAGTCCCCTGCTCCATCATCTATATGTCTGTAACAGTCCCCTGCTCCATCATCTATATGTCTGTAACAGTCCCCTGCTCCAACATCTATATGTCTGTAACAGTCCCCTGCTCCATCATCTATATGTCTGTAACAGTCCCCTGCTCCATCATCTATATGTCTGTAACAGTCCCCTGCTCCATCATCTATATGTCTGTAACAGTCCCCTGCTCCATCATCTATATGTCTGTAACAGTCCCCTGCTCCAACATCTATATGTCTGTAACAGTCCCCTGCTCCAACATCTATATGTCTGTAACAGTCCCCTGCTCCATCATCTATATGTCTGTAACAGTCCCCTGCTCCAACATCTATATGTCTGTAACAGTCCCCTGCTCCAACATCTATATGTCTGTAACAGTCCCCTGCTCCATCATCTATATGTCTGTAACAGTCCCCTGCTCCAACATCTATCTGTCTGTAACAGTCCCCTGCTCCATCATCTATATGTCTGTAACAGTCCCCTGCTCCAACATCTATATGTCTGTAACAGTCCCCTGCTCCATCATCTATATGTCTGTAACAGTCCCCTGCTCCAACATCTATATGTCTGTAACAGTCCCCTGCTCCAACATCTATCTGTCTGTAACAGTCCCCTGCTCCATCATCTATATGTCTGTAACAGTCCCCTGCTCCATCATCTATATGTCTGTAACAGTCCCCTGCTCCATCATCTATATGTCTATATCTATATGTCTGTAACAGTCCCCTGCTCCATCATCTATATGTCTGTAACAGTCCCCTGCTCCAACATCTATATGTCTGTAACAGTCCCCTGCTCCAACATCTATCTGTCTGTAACAGTCCCCTGCTCCATCATCTATGTCTGTAACAGTCCCCTGCTCCAACATCTATACTGTATGTCTGTAACAGTCCCCTGCTCCATCATCTATATGTCTGTAACAGTCCCCTGCTCCAACATCTATACTGTATGTCTGTAACAGTCCCCTGCTCCAACATCTATATGTCTGTAACAGTCCCCTGCTCCATCATCTATATGTCTGTAACAGTCCCCTGCTCCATCATCTATATGTCTGTAACAGTCCCCATCATCTATATGTCTGTAACAGTCCCCTGCTCCAACATCTATACTGTATGTCTGTAACAGTCCCCTGCTCCAACATCTATATGTCTGTAACAGTCCCCTGCTCCAACATCTATATGTCTGTAACAGTCCCCTGCTCCATCATCTATATGTCTGTAACAGTCCCCTGCTCCATCATCTATCTATGTCTGTAACAGTCCCCTGCTCCATCATCTATATGTCTGTAACAGTCCCCTGCTAACATCTATATGTCTGTAACAGTCCCTGCTCCATCATCTATATGTCTGTAACAGTCCCCTGCTCCATCATCTATATGTCTGTAACAGTCCCCTGCTCCATCATCTATATGTCTGTAACAGTCCCCTGCTCCATCATCTATATGTCTGTAACAGTCCCCTGCTCCATCATCTATATGTCTGTAACAGTCCCCTGCTCCATCATCTATATGTCTATAACAGTCCCCTGCTCCAACATCTATATGTCTGTAACAGTCCCCTGCTCCATCATATATATGTCTATAACAGTCCCCTGCTCCATCATCTATATGTCTGTAACAGTCCCCTGCTCCAACATCTATATGTCTATAACAGTCCCCTGCTCCATCATCTATATGTCTGTAACAGTCCCCTGCTCCAACATCTATACTGTATATCTGTAACAGTCCCCTGCTCCATCATCTATATGTCTGTAACAGTCCCCTGCTCCAACATCTATACTGTATGTCTGTAACAGTCCCCTGCTCCAACATCTATATGTCTGTAACAGTCCCCTGCTCCATCATCTATATGTCTGTAACAGTCCCCTGCTCCATCATCTATATGTCTGTAACAGTCCCCTGCTCCATCATCTATATGTCTGTAACAGTCCCCTGCTCCATCATCTATATGTCTGTAACAGTCCCCTGCTCCAACATCTATATGTCTGTAACAGTCCCCTGCTCCATCATCTATATGTCTGTAACAGTCCCCTGCTCCATCATCTATATGTCTGTAACAGTCCCCTGCTCCATCATCTATATGTCTGTAACAGTCCCCTGCTCCATCATCTATATGTCTGTAACAGTCCCCTGCTCCATCATCTATATGTCTGTAACAGTCCCCTGCTCCATCATCTATATGTCTGTAACAGTCCCCTGCTCCATCATCTATATGTCTGTAACAGTCCCCTGCTCCAACATCTATATGTCTGTAACAGTCCCCTGCTCCATCATCTATATGTCTGTAACAGTCCCCTGCTCCATCATCTATATGTCTGTAACAGTCCCCTGCTCCATCATCTATATGTCTGTAACAGTCCCCTGCTCCAACATCTATACTGTATGTCTGTAACAGTCCCCTGCTCCAACATCTATACTGTATGTCTGTAACAGTCCCCTGCTCCAACATCTATATGTCTGTAACAGTCCCCTGCTCCAACATCTATACTGTATGTCTGTAACAGTCCCCTGCTCCAACATCTATACTGTATGTCTGTAACAGTCCCCTGCTCCAACATCTATATGTCTGTAACAGTCCCCTGCTCCAACATCTATACTGTATGTCTGTAACAGTCCCCTGCTCCATCATCTATATGTCTGTAACAGTCCCCTGCTCCATCATCTATATGTCTGTAACAGTACCCTGCTCCATCATCTATATGTCTGTAACAGTCCCCTGCTCTAACATCTATATGTCTGTAACAGTCCCCTGCTCCATCATCTATATGTCTGTAACAGTCCCCTGCTCCATCATCTATATGTCTGTAACAGTCCCCTGCTCCATCATCTATATGTCTGTAACAGTCCCCTGCTCCAACATCTATATGTCTGTAACAGTCCCCTGCTCCATCATCTATATGTCTGTAACAGTCCCCTGCTCCAACATCTATATGTCTGTAACAGTCCCCTGCTCCATCATCTATATGTCTGTAACAGTCCCCTGCTCCATCATCTATCTGTCTGTAACAGTCCCCTGCTCCAACATCTATACTGTATGTCTGTAACAGTCCCCTGCTCCAACATCTATCTGTCTGTAACAGTCCCCTGCTCCAACATCTATCTGTCTGTAACAGTCCCCTGCTCCAACATCTATATGTCTGTAACAGTCCCCTGCTCCATCATCTATCTGTCTGTAACAGTCCCCTGCTCCATCATCTATATGTCTGTAACAGTCCCCTGCTCCAACATCTATATGTCTGTAACAGTCCCCTGCTCCATAATCTATCTGTCTGTAACAGTCCCCTGCTCCAACATCTATCTGTCTGTAACAGTCCCCTGCTCCATCATCTATATGTCTGTAACAGTCCCCTGCTCCAACATCTATCTGTCTGTAACAGCATCTATATGTCTGTAACAGTCCCCTGCTCCATCATCTATATGTCTGTAACAGTCCCCTGCTCCATCATCTATATGTCTGTAACAGTCCCCTGCTCCATCATCTATCTGTCTGTAACAGTCCCCTGCTCCAACATCTATATGTCTGTAACAGTCCCCTGCTCCATCATCTATATGTCTGTAACAGTCCCCTGCTCCAACATCTATCTGTCTGTAACAGTCCCCTGCTCCATCATCTATCTGTCTGTAACAGTCCCCTGCTCCATCATCTATATGTCTGTAACAGTCCCCTGCTCCAACATCTATCTGTCTGTAACAGTCCCCTGCTCCATCATCTATCTGTCTGTAACAGTCCCCTGCTCCAACATCTATCTGTCTGTAACAGTCCCCTGCTCCATCATCTATATGTCTGTAACAGTCCCCTGCTCCAACATCTATACTGTATGTCTGTAACAGTCCCCTGCTCCATCATCTATATGTCTGTAACAGTCCCCTGCTCCATCATCTATATGTCTGTAACAGTCCCCTGCTCCATCATCTATCTGTCTGTAACAGTCCCCTGCTCCATCATCTATATGTCTGTAACAGTCCCCTGCTCCATCATCTATACTGTATGTCTGTAACAGTCCCCTGCTCCATCATCTATATGTCTGTAACAGTCCCCTGCTCCATCATCTATATGTCTGTAACAGTCCCCTGCTCCATCATCTATCTGTCTGTAACAGTCCCCTGCTCCATCATCTATATGTCTGTAACAGTCCCCTGCTCCAACATCTATACTGTATGTCTGTAACAGTCCCCTGCTCCATCATCTATATGTCTGTAACAGTCCCCTGCTCCATCATCTATCTGTCTGTAACAGTCCCCTGCTCCAACATCTATACTGTATGTCTGTAACAGTCCCCTGCTCCATCATCTATATGTCTGTAACAGTCCCCTGCTCCATCATCTATCTGTCTGTAACAGTCCCCTGCTCCAACATCTATATGTCTGTAACAGTCCCCTGCTCCAACATCTATATGTCTGTAACAGTCCCCTGCTCCATCATCTATATGTCTGTAACAGTCCCCTGCTCCAACATCTATCTGTCTGTAACAGTCCCCTGCTCCATCATCTATCTGTCTGTAACAGTCCCCTGCTCCATCATCTATATGTCTGTAACAGTCCCCTGCTCCAACATCTATCTGTCTGTAACAGTCCCCTGCTCCATCATCTATCTGTCTGTAACAGTCCCCTGCTCCAACATCTATCTGTCTGTAACAGTCCCCTGCTCCATCATCTATATGTCTGTAACAGTCCCCTGCTCCATCATCTATATGTCTGTAACAGTCCCCTGCTCCATCATCTATATGTCTGTAACAGTCCCCTGCTCCATCATCTATCTGTCTGTAACAGTCCCCTGCTCCATCATCTATATGTCTGTAACAGTCCCCTGCTCCAACATCTATACTGTATGTCTGTAACAGTCCCCTGCTCCATCATCTATCTGTCTGTAACAGTCCCCTGCTCCAACATCTATACTGTATGTCTGTAACAGTCCCCTGCTCCAACATCTATATGTCTGTAACAGTCCCCTGCTCCATCATCTATACTGTATGTCTGTAACAGTCCCCTGATCCAACATCTATATGTCTGTAACAGTCCCCTGCTCCAACATCTATATGTCTGTAACAGTCCCCTGCTCCATCATCTATATGTCTGTAACAGTCCCCTGCTCCATCATCTATCTGTCTGTAACAGTCCCCTGCTCCAACATCTATATGTCTGTAACAGTCCCCTGCTCCATCATCTATATGTCTGTAACAGTCCCCTGCTCCATCATCTATATGTCTGTAACAGTCCCCTGCTCCATCATCTATCTGTCTGTAACAGTCCCCTGCTCCATCATCTATATGTCTGTAACAGTCCCCTGCTCCAACATCTATACTGTATGTCTGTAACAGTCCCCTGCTCCATCATCTATATGTCTGTAACAGTCCCCTGCTCCAACATCTATCTGTCTGTAACAGTCCCCTGCTCCATCATCTATCTGTCTGTAACAGTCCCCTGCTCCATCATCTATATGTCTGTAACAGTCCCCTGCTCCAACATCTATCTGTCTGTAACAGTCCCCTGCTCCATCATCTATCTGTCTGTAACAGTCCCCTGCTCCAACATCTATCTGTCTGTAACAGTCCCCTGCTCCATCATCTATATGTCTGTAACAGTCCCCTGCTCCATCATCTATATGTCTGTAACAGTCCCCTGCTCCATCATCTATATGTCTGTAACAGTCCCCTGCTCCATCATCTATCTGTCTGTAACAGTCCCCTGCTCCATCATCTATATGTCTGTAACAGTCCCCTGCTCCAACATCTATACTGTATGTCTGTAACAGTCCCCTGCTCCATCATCTATCTGTCTGTAACAGTCCCCTGCTCCAACATCTATACTGTATGTCTGTAACAGTCCCCTGCTCCAACATCTATATGTCTGTAACAGTCCCCTGCTCCAACATCTATACTGTATGTCTGTAACAGTCCCCTGATCCAACATCTATATGTCTGTAACAGTCCCCTGCTCCAACATCTATCTGTCTGTAACAGTCCCCTGCTCCAACATCTATACTGTATGTCTGTAACAGTCCCCTGCTCCAACATCTATCTGTCTGTAACAGTCCCCTGCTCCAACATCTATCTGTCTGTAACAGTCCCCTGCTCCAACATCTATATGTCTGTAACAGTCCCCTGCTCCATCATCTATCTGTCTGTAACAGTCCCCTGCTCCATCATCTATATGTCTGTAACAGTCCCCTGCTCCAACATCTATACTGTATGTCTGTAACAGTCCCCTGCTCCATAATCTATCTGTCTGTAACAGTCCCCTGCTCCAACATCTATCTGTCTGTAACAGTCCCCTGCTCCATCATCTATATGTCTGTAACAGTCCCCTGCTCCAACATCTATCTGTCTGTAACAGCATCTATATGTCTGTAACAGTCCCCTGCTCCATCATCTATATGTCTGTAACAGTCCCCTGCTCCATCATCTATATGTCTGTAACAGTCCCCTGCTCCATCATCTATCTGTCTGTAACAGTCCCCTGCTCCAACATCTATATGTCTGTAACAGTCCCCTGCTCCATCATCTATATGTCTGTAACAGTCCCCTGCTCCAACATCTATCTGTCTGTAACAGTCCCCTGCTCCATCATCTATCTGTCTGTAACAGTCCCCTGCTCCATCATCTATATGTCTGTAACAGTCCCCTGCTCCAACATCTATCTGTCTGTAACAGTCCCCTGCTCCATCATCTATCTGTCTGTAACAGTCCCCTGCTCCAACATCTATCTGTCTGTAACAGTCCCCTGCTCCATCATCTATATGTCTGTAACAGTCCCCTGCTCCATCATCTATATGTCTGTAACAGTCCCCTGCTCCAACATCTATCTGTCTGTAACAGTCCCCTGCTCCATCATCTATCTGTCTGTAACAGTCCCCTGCTCCATCATCTATATGTCTGTAACAGTCCCCTGCTCCAACATCTATCTGTCTGTAACAGTCCCCTGCTCCATCATCTATCTGTCTGTAACAGTCCCCTGCTCCAACATCTATCTGTCTGTAACAGTCCCCTGCTCCATCATCTATATGTCTGTAACAGTCCCCTGCTCCATCATCTATATGTCTGTAACAGTCCCCTGCTCCATCATCTATATGTCTGTAACAGTCCCCTGCTCCATCATCTATCTGTCTGTAACAGTCCCCTGCTCCATCATCTATATGTCTGTAACAGTCCCCTGCTCCATCATCTATCTGTCTGTAACAGTCCCCTGCTCCATCATCTATATGTCTGTAACAGTCCCCTGCTCCAACATCTATACTGTATGTCTGTAACAGTCCCCTGCTCCATCATCTATATGTCTGTAACAGTCCCCTGCTCCAACATCTATCTGTCTGTAACAGTCCCCTGCTCCATCATCTATCTGTCTGTAACAGTCCCCTGCTCCATCATCTATATGTCTGTAACAGTCCCCTGCTCCAACATCTATCTGTCTGTAACAGTCCCCTGCTCCATCATCTATCTGTCTGTAACAGTCCCCTGCTCCAACATCTATCTGTCTGTAACAGTCCCCTGCTCCATCATCTATATGTCTGTAACAGTCCCCTGCTCCATCATCTATATGTCTGTAACAGTCCCCTGCTCCATCATCTATATGTCTGTAACAGTCCCCTGCTCCATCATCTATCTGTCTGTAACAGTCCCCTGCTCCATCATCTATATGTCTGTAACA
The DNA here is from genome assembly GCF_021184085.1 of Oncorhynchus gorbuscha. Classification (NCBI taxonomy): domain Eukaryota; kingdom Metazoa; phylum Chordata; class Actinopteri; order Salmoniformes; family Salmonidae; genus Oncorhynchus; species Oncorhynchus gorbuscha. The sequence goes on along the minus strand of NC_060191.1, from coordinate 69,365,628 downwards.
GTCCCCTGCTCCAACATCTATACTGTATGTCTGTAACAGTCCCCTGCTCCATCATCTATCTGTCTGTAACAGTCCCCTGCTCCAACATCTATACTGTATGTCTGTAACAGTCCCCTGCTCCAACATCTATATGTCTGTAACAGTCCCCTGCTCCAACATCTATACTGTATGTCTGTAACAGTCCCCTGATCCAACATCTATATGTCTGTAACAGTCCCCTGCTCCAACATCTATCTGTCTGTAACAGTCCCCTGCTCCAACATCTATACTGTATGTCTGTAACAGTCCCCTGCTCCAACATCTATCTGTCTGTAACAGTCCCCTGCTCCAACATCTATCTGTCTGTAACAGTCCCCTGCTCCAACATCTATATGTCTGTAACAGTCCCCTGCTCCATCATCTATCTGTCTGTAACAGTCCCCTGCTCCATCATCTATATGTCTGTAACAGTCCCCTGCTCCAACATCTATACTGTATGTCTGTAACAGTCCCCTGCTCCATAATCTATCTGTCTGTAACAGTCCCCTGCTCCAACATCTATCTGTCTGTAACAGTCCCCTGCTCCATCATCTATATGTCTGTAACAGTCCCCTGCTCCAACATCTATCTGTCTGTAACAGCATCTATATGTCTGTAACAGTCCCCTGCTCCATCATCTATATGTCTGTAACAGTCCCCTGCTCCATCATCTATATGTCTGTAACAGTCCCCTGCTCCATCATCTATCTGTCTGTAACAGTCCCCTGCTCCAACATCTATATGTCTGTAACAGTCCCCTGCTCCATCATCTATATGTCTGTAACAGTCCCCTGCTCCAACATCTATCTGTCTGTAACAGTCCCCTGCTCCATCATCTATCTGTCTGTAACAGTCCCCTGCTCCATCATCTATATGTCTGTAACAGTCCCCTGCTCCAACATCTATCTGTCTGTAACAGTCCCCTGCTCCATCATCTATCTGTCTGTAACAGTCCCCTGCTCCATCATCTATCTGTAACAGTCCCTGTCCAACATCTATCTGTCTGTAACAGTCCCCTGCTCCATCATCTATATGTCTGTAACAGTCCCCTGCTCCATCATCTATATGTCTGTAACAGTCCCCTGCTCCAACATCTATCTGTCTGTAACAGTCCCCTGCTCCATCATCTATCTGTCTGTAACAGTCCCCTGCTCCATCATCTATATGTCTGTAACAGTCCCCTGCTCCAACATCTATCTGTCTGTAACAGTCCCCTGCTCCATCATCTATCTGTCTGTAACAGTCCCCTGCTCCAACATCTATCTGTCTGTAACAGTCCCCTGCTCCATCATCTATATGTCTGTAACAGTCCCCTGCTCCATCATCTATATGTCTGTAACAGTCCCCTGCTCCATCATCTATATGTCTGTAACAGTCCCCTGCTCCATCATCTATCTGTCTGTAACAGTCCCCTGCTCCATCATCTATATGTCTGTAACAGTCCCCTGCTCCAACATCTATACTGTATGTCTGTAACAGTCCCCTGCTCCATCATCTATCTGTCTGTAACAGTCCCCTGCTCCAACATCTATACTGTATGTCTGTAACAGTCCCCTGCTCCAACATCTATATGTCTGTAACAGTCCCCTGCTCCAACATCTATACTGTATGTCTGTAACAGTCCCCTGATCCAACATCTATATGTCTGTAACAGTCCCCTGCTCCAACATCTATATGTCTGTAACAGTCCCCTGCTCCATCATCTATATGTCTGTAACAGTCCCCTGCTCCATCATCTATCTGTCTGTAACAGTCCCCTGCTCCAACATCTATACTGTATGTCTGTAACAGTCCCCTGCTCCAACATCTATCTGTCTGTAACAGTCCCCTGCTCCAACATCTATCTGTCTGTAACAGTCCCCTGCTCCAACATCTATATGTCTGTAACAGTCCCCTGCTCCATCATCTATCTGTCTGTAACAGTCCCCTGCTCCATCATCTATATGTCTGTAACAGTCCCCTGCTCCAACATCTATATGTCTGTAACAGTCCACTGCTCCATAATCTATCTGTCTGTAACAGTCCCCTGCTCCAACATCTATCTGTCTGTAACAGTCCCCTGCTCCATCATCTATATGTCTGTAACAGTCCCCTGCTCCAACATCTATCTGTCTGTAACAGCATCTATATGTCTGTAACAGTCCCCTGCTCCATCATCTATATGTCTGTAACAGTCCCCTGCTCCATCATCTATATGTCTGTAACAGTCCCCTGCTCCATCATCTATCTGTCTGTAACAGTCCCCTGCTCCAACATCTATATGTCTGTAACAGTCCCCTGCTCCATCATCTATATGTCTGTAACAGTCCCCTGCTCCAACATCTATCTGTCTGTAACAGTCCCCTGCTCCATCATCTATCTGTCTGTAACAGTCCCCTGCTCCATCATCTATATGTCTGTAACAGTCCCCTGCTCCAACATCTATCTGTCTGTAACAGTCCCCTGCTCCATCATCTATCTGTCTGTAACAGTCCCCTGCTCCAACATCTATCTGTCTGTAACAGTCCCCTGCTCCATCATCTATATGTCTGTAACAGTCCCCTGCTCCAACATCTATACTGTATGTCTGTAACAGTCCCCTGCTCCATCATCTATATGTCTGTAACAGTCCCCTGCTCCATCATCTATATGTCTGTAACAGTCCCCTGCTCCATCATCTATCTGTCTGTAACAGTCCCCTGCTCCATCATCTATATGTCTGTAACAGTCCCCTGCTCCATCATCTATATGTCTGTAACAGTCCCCTGCTCCAACATCTATACTGTATGTCTGTAACAGTCCCCTGCTCCATCATCTATATGTCTGTAACAGTCCCCTGCTCCATCATCTATATGTCTGTAACAGTCCCCTGCTCCATCATCTATCTGTCTGTAACAGTCCCCTGCTCCATCATCTATATGTCTGTAACAGTCCCCTGCTCCAACATCTATACTGTATGTCTGTCGCAGTCCCCTGCTCCATCATCTATATGTCTGTAACAGTCCCCTGCTCCATCATCTATCTGTCTGTAACAGTCCCCTGCTCCAACATCTATACTGTATGTCTGTAACAGTCCCCTGCTCCAACATCTATATGTCTGTAACAGTCCCCTGCTCCAACATCTATACTGTATGTCTGTAACAGTCCCCTGATCCAACATCTATATGTCTGTAACAGTCCCCTGCTCCAACATCTATATGTCTGTAACAGTCCCCTGCTCCATCATCTATATGTCTGTAACAGTCCCCTGCTCCATCATCTATCTGTCTGTAACAGTCCCCTGCTCCAACATCTATACTGTATGTCTGTAACAGTCCCCTGCTCCAACATCTATCTGTCTGTAACAGTCCCCTGCTCCAACATCTATATGTCTGTAACAGTCCCCTGCTCCAACATCTATATGTCTGTAACAGTCCCCTGCTCCATCATCTATCTGTCTGTAACAGTCCCCTGCTCCAACATCTATCTGTCTGTAACAGTCCCCTGCTCCATCATCTATATGTCTGTAACAGTCCCCTGCTCCATCATCTATATGTCTGTAACAGTCCCCTGCTCCATCATCTATATGTCTGTAACAGTCCCCTGCTCCATCATCTATATGTCTGTAACAGTCCCCTGCTCCAACATCTATATGTCTGTAACAGTCCCCTGCTCCAACATCTATCTGTCTGTAACAGTCCCCTGCTCCATCATCTATATGTCTGTAACAGTCCCCTGCTCCAACATCTATATGTCTGTAACAGTCCCCTGCTCCATCATCTATATGTCTGTAACAGTCCCCTGCTCCATCATCTATATGTCTGTAACAGTCCCCTGCTCCATCATCTATATGTCTGTAACAGTCCCCTGCTCCAACATCTATATGTCTGTAACAGTCCCCTGCTCCAACATCTATATGTCTGTAACAGTCCCCTGCTCCATCATCTATATGTCTGTAACAGTCCCCTGCTCCATCATCTATATGTCTGTAACAGTACCCTGCTCCATCATCTATATGTCTGTAACAGTCCCCTGCTCTAACATCTATATGTCTGTAACAGTCCCCTGCTCCATCATCTATATGTCTGTAACAGTCCCCTGCTCCATCATCTATATGTCTGTAACAGTCCCCTGCTCCATCATCTATATGTCTGTAACAGTACCCTGCTCCATCATCTATATGTCTGTAACAGTCCCCTGCTCTAACATCTATATGTCTGTAACAGTCCCCTGCTCCATCATCTATATGTCTGTAACAGTCCCCTGCTCCATCATCTATATGTCTGTAACAGTCCCCTGCTCCATCATCTATATGTCTGTAACAGTCCCCTGCTCCAACATCTATATGTCTGTAACAGTCCCCTGCTCCATCATCTATATGTCTGTAACAGTCCCCTGCTCCATCATCTATATGTCTGTAACAGTCCCCTGCTCCATCATCTATCTGTCTGTAACAGTCCCCTGCTCCAACATCTATATGTCTGTAACAGTCCCCTGCTCCATCATCTATATGTCTGTAACAGTCCCCTGCTCCAACATCTATATGTCTGTAACAGTCCCCTGCTCCATCATCTATATGTCTGTAACAGTCCCCTGCTCCATCATCTATATGTCTGTAACAGTCCCCTGCTCCATCATCTATCTGTCTGTAACAGTCCCCTGCTCCATCATCTATATGTCTGTAACAGTCCCCTGCTCCAACATCTATACTGTATGTCTGTAACAGTCCCCTGCTCCATCATCTATATGTCTGTAACAGTCCCCTGCTCCAACATCTATATGTCTGTAACAGTCCCCTGCTCCATCATCTATATGTCTGTAACAGTCCCCTGCTCCATCATCTATATGTCTGTAACAGTCCCCTGCTCCATCATCTATATGTCTGTAACAGTCCCCTGCTCCATCATCTATATGTCTGTAACAGTCCCCTGCTCCAACATCTATATGTCTGTAACAGTCCCCTGCTCCAACATCTATATGTCTGTAACAGTCCCCTGCTCCAACATCTATATGTCTGTAACAGTCCCCTGCTCCAACATCTATGTCTGTAACAGTCCCCTGCTCCAACATCTATATGTCTGTAACAGTCCCCTGCTCCATCATCTATATGTCTGTAACAGTCCCCTGCTCCAACATCTATATGTCTGTAACAGTCCCCTGCTCCAACATCTATGTCTGTAACAGTCCCCTGATCCATCATCTATATGTCTGTAACAGTCCCCTGCTCCAACATCTATCTGTCTGTAACAGTCCCCTGCTCCATCATCTATATGTCTGTAACAGTCCCCTGCTCCATCATCTATATGTCTGTAACAGTCCCCTGCTCCATCATCTATATGTCTGTAACAGTCCCCTGCTCCATCATCTATCTGTCTGTAACAGTCCCCTGCTCCAACATCTATCTGTCTGTAACAGTCCCCTGCTCCATCATCTATATGTCTGTAACAGTCCCCTGCTCCATCATCTATATGTCTGTAACAGTCCCCTGCTCCATCATCTATATGTCTGTAACAGTCCCCTGCTCCATCGACTATATGTCTGTAACAGTCCCCTGCTCCATCATCTATATGTCTGTAACAGTCCCCTGCTCCATCATCTATCTGTCTGTAACAGTCCCCTGCTCCATCATCTATATGTCTGTAACAGTCCCCTGCTCCATCATCTATATGTCTGTAACAGTCCCCTGCTCCATCATCTATCTGTCTGTAACAGTCCCCTGCTCCAACATCTATATGTCTGTAACAGTCCCCTGCTCCATCATCTATATGTCTGTAACAGTCCCCTGCTCCAACATCTATATGTCTGTAACAGTCCCCTGCTCCAACATCTATATGTCTGTAACAGTCCCCTGCTCCATCATCTATCTGTCTGTAACAGTCCCCTGCTCCAACATCTATATGTCTGTAACAGTCCCCTGCTCCATCATCTATATGTCTGTAACAGTCCCCTGCTCCATCATCTATCTGTCTGTAACAGTCCCCTGCTCCATCATCTATATGTCTGTAACAGTCCCCTGCTCCATCATCTATATGTCTGTAACAGTCCCCTGCTCCATCATCTATCTGTCTGTAACAGTCCCCTGCTCCATCATCTATATGTCTGTAACAGTCCCCTGCTCCATCATCTATATGTCTGTAACAGTCCCCTGCTCCAACATCTATATGTCTGTAACAGTCCCCTGCTCCAACATCTATATGTCTGTAACAGTCCCCTGCTCCATCATCTATCTGTCTGTAACAGTCCCCTGCTCCAACATCTATATGTCTGTAACAGTCCCCTGCTCCAACATCTATATGTCTGTAACAGTCCCCTGCTCCATCATCTATATGTCTGTAACAGTCCCCTGCTCCAACATCTATATGTCTGTAACAGTCCCCTGCTCCATCATCTATATGTCTGTAACAGTCCCCTGCTCCAACATCTATATGTCTGTAACAGTCCCCTGCTCCATCATCTATATGTCTGTAACAGTCCCCTGCTCCAACATCTATATGTCTGTAACAGTCCCCTGCTCCATCATCTATATGTCTGTAACAGTCCCCTGCTCCAACATCTATATGTCTGTAACAGTCCCCTGCTCCATCATCTATCTGTCTGTAACAGTCCCCTGCTCCAACATCTATATGTCTGTAACAGTCCCCTGCTCCAACATCTATATGTCTGTAACAGTCCCCTGCTCCATCATCTATATGTCTGTAACAGTCCCCTGCTCCAACATCTATATGTCTGTAACAGTCCCCTGCTCCATCATCTATATGTCTGTAACAGTCCCCTGCTCCATCATCTATATGTCTGTAACAGTCCCCTGCTCCATCATCTATCTGTCTGTAACAGTCCCCTGCTCCATCATCTATATGTCTGTAACAGTCCCCTGCTCCAACATCTATATGTCTGTAACAGTCCCCTGCTCCAACATCTATATGTCTGTCCCCTGCTCCATCATCTATATGTCTGTAACAGTCCCCTGCTCCAACATCTATATGTCTGTAACAGTCCCCTGCTCCATCATCTATATGTCTGTAACAGTCCCCTGCTCCAACATCTATATGTCTGTAACAGTCCCCTGCTCCATCATCTATCTGTCTGTAACAGTCCCCTGCTCCAACATCTATATGTCTGTAACAGTCCCCTGCTCCAACATCTATATGTCTGTAACAGTCCCCTGCTCCAACATCTATATGTCTGTAACAGTCCCCTGCTCCATCATCTATATGTCTGTAACAGTCCCCTGCTCCATCATCTATCTGTCTGTAACAGTCCCCTGCTCCATCATCTATATGTCTGTAACAGTCCCCTGCTCCAACATCTATATGTCTGTAACAGTCCCCTGCTCCAACATCTATATGTCTGTAACAGTCCCCTGCTCCATCATCTATCTGTCTGTAACAGTCCCCTGCTCCAACATCTATCCTTGTGAACTTGTGTACAATTGACAAATAAAGTAATCTGAATCGTAGTCTCCAGGCTTTGGGTTTGTTGTGTTTGAAGTGTTTCCGTGGGGAAGATGACAGTACCGTGTGTGTCCCACGGTGACAGCTATAATGGGGCAGAGTTTAAGCCCTGAGAAGCAAGGGACTCGAGTGGTAACACACAGTACCATGTCTTTATTCTGACCTCAGTTGGTCCCTGTTTTGAGCCAGATGTAATATGTAGATGCATTAGTGATGACTGATCTCTAAAAACAGATCATTACACTATCACATCTGTCCACGTGTTCTCATACTAAATACCCAAAAAACACATTATTATGGGGGAAGGGCAGTGAAGAACAAAGGATGATGATGATGAAGATGATGATGATAATGACGGTAGGTACAATGAGAGCCACGTCATCTGTGGCACACCTGAGGATAATGTTTTAATAAAGTCAATATGAATTAAAGTCACAACACCCTTAATATTACATAATAGTACATAATATATACTTAAAGGGACTCCACAGCTGTCAATTCATTTTGCTTCATCTACGGTCAGTTTAGCAGTTTGTCTTTTATAGTTAAAGTAGGGATTTACTTAGTAAAGTGATCATTTATCTGTCCCTAAAGGTAACTTCTACCCAGTGTCTGGAGCCTCCTTACTGACAGGAGGGGTTCATCTCTGGGAAGAAAAAGAAAAGGTTTATTCTAATGCTTCTCCAATGGCAACAGTCGAAGAACCCTTTTCCAGTTCGAGATAGGACCTTTTTTTTGGTGGAAAGGAAGATGCCTTTTTTTTAGGCTGCCATCACTACCCTTTTGAGGGTCAATGTTGTGTGAATCACACTTCAGCAGGGCAAGGAAACGGAACAAAGAACTAGAGACCATTGTGACACATTCTATACAAGAGAGGTCCTTGTCTGAGAAAGCTTCTGTCCCTCTATAAATGACATTCCGGGCTTGTGACATTGACAGTGAACAAAAGCCACTTGCAGAGAAATGTTCCAAGTAAGTGTCTTGAGTTGGAGTCATGAAGTCCAACAGCTGATTCTTCACAGAAGTCTTCTCTCTAGACCAGGCCTGGGCAAATGCCGGCCCGTGACCTGATTCAATACGGCCCCCGGAATCAGGCTCAGATCACATGAAGAATTTGCGATAGTAAAGTTTTGAAAAAAAAAACGTATTTTGTCATTCAAATTAAAAGCCCAATGAAGGCAGGTATCAATAACAACTGCACGAGGACAGACAGTAACTGACAGGCTGACACACACGTCGCAGTTACCAATAGTAGCTAGCTAGAAAATTGTGCAAAACTGAGTTTGTCAAAGATTTGAAAGAAAAGCAAAGTAGACAATGAATGTAGGGTGTTGCAGCAAGAAGAGAGAGAGAAAGAGAGAGAGAAAGAGAGAGAGAGAGAGAGAGAGAGAGAGAGAGAGAGAGAGAGAGAGAGAGAGAGAGAGAGAGAGAGAGAGAGAGGGGAAAGCTGTGTGCTTAGTGTGCAAAGAGAGCATCGCTGTCTTCAAAGACTACAACTTGTCTCGATTTCAAAGTGCTGGAAGATGACATGTTGTCTGACAACAGACAGGCAGAATACACAGGTATAAATACACAGGTGATAACGGGGAAGACGGGCGACACCTGGAGGGGGGTGGAGACAAGCACAAGGACAGGTGAATCAGATCAGGGCGTGACACTCAGAGACTTCACTCCTCACACTGATTGAGTAGTTTAAATGTAATGTTGATCTCTCTAACTTTCTTGTATTTATGTACAACCCGTTAACAAGACTTCTGTCTGTGGTGTTGAATGATCAGTGTACTTTTCCCTCCATGTAGTTCATTGTTTCATAATGAAAATACCTCCAAAAAGGAGAACACGGATGTGGTTTATTTCTGTGCATGTTAAAAAAGTCAAATAAGTAGCCTATCTGGACGTGATTTACAGTAGATATATCTGTCAACACAGTCATATGATGTGTAATCCTCTAATATGATTCTGGACCGCGATGGCAAGAAAAATATTCTAATGTGGCCCTCCATGGAAATAATGACCTCAGCCTGCTGTAGAACCTCATGGTACCTGTCGGGAATACAACACAGCTGAGACCAGAGACATACAGAGGGTTGTTTCTTTTCGTTAGCAACAACACACAGACATGCAATGCCCTGTCTGGAGAGGATAGAGGAGGGACACTAGTCAGGACATGTTAGTCAGTACCCTCGTGCCCACGTTTCCCTGTCACCCTGCCCCTGTTCGCCCCCTTGTCTCTCTGAGGTAAGGATGGAGAAAGTGACGGGAAGAGTTTGTGGCAGAGACTCTGTGTCACACTGTGAAATGGCTTGTAACGATCATGTGATACAAGATTGTTTCTTTGTGTATGTGTGTGTGTGTGTGTGTGTGTGTGTGTGTGTGTGTGTGTGTGTATGTGTGTGTGTGTGTGTGTGTGTGTGTGTGTGTGTGTGTGTGTGTGTGTGTGTGTGTGTGTGTGTGTGTGTGTGTGTGTGTGTGTGTGTGTGTGTGTGTGTGTGTGTGTGTGTGTGTGTGTGTGTGTGTGTGTGTGTGTGTGTGTGTGTGTGTGTGTATGTGTATGTGTGTGTGTGTGTGTGTGTGTGTGTGTGTGTGTGTGTGTGTGTGTGTGTGTGTGTGTGTGTGTGTGTGTGTGTGTGTGTGGACGCGTGTGGAAGGGATGTCAGTGTGTACTCCTTGTCACAGAATGTGTGTGTGTGTGTGTGTGTGTGTGTGTGTGTGTGTGTGTGTGTGTGTGTGTGTGTGTGTGTGTGTGTGTGTGTGTGTGTGTGTGTGTGTGTGTGTGTGTGTGTGTGTGTGTGTGTGTGTGTGTGTGTGTGTGTGTGTGTGTGTGTGTGTGTGTGTGTGTGGAAGGGATGTCAGTGTGTACTCCTTGTCACAGAATGTGTGTGTGTGTGTGTGTATGTGTGTGCCAGGCAGTGAAATTGCTCGTGAGTATTCGGTAAGACAGGGTGTTATTGGGCTGTCAGCACGGTAACACTGCTCACAGAATGACTGAGAGAGAGAGAGAGAGAGAGAGAGAGAGAGAGAGAGAGAGAGAGAGAGAGAGAGAGAGAGAGAGAGAGAGAGAGAGAGACAGAGAGAGAGAGAGAGAGAGAGAGAGAGAGAGAGAGAGAGAGAGAGAGAGAGAGAGACAGAGAGAGAGAGAGAGAGAGACAGAGAGAGGGAGAGAGAGAGAGAGAGAGAGAGAGAGAGAGAGAGAGAGAGAGAGAGAGAGAGAGAGAGACAGAGAGAGAGAGAGAGAGAGAGAGAGAGAGAGAGAGAGAGAGAGAGAGAGAGAGAGAGAGAGACAGAGAGAGAGACAGAGAGAGAGGAGAGAGAGAGAGAGAGAGAGAGACAGAGAGAGGGAGAGAGAGAGAGAGAGAGAGAGAGAGAGAGAGAGAGAGAGAGAGAGAGAGAGAGAGAGAGACAGAGAGAGAGACAGAGAGAGAGAGAGAGAGAGAGAGAGACATAGAGAGAGAGACAGAGAGAGAGAGAGAGAGAGAGAGAGAGAGAGAGAGAGAGAGAGAGAGAGAGAGAGAGAGAGACAGAGAGAGAGAGAGAGAGAGAGAGAGAGAGAGAGAGAGAGAGAGAGAGAGAGAGAGAGAGAGAGAGAGAGAGAGAGAGAGAGAGAGAGAGAGAGAGGAGAGAGAGGGAGAGAGGGAGTGGGAATAAAAATGAATAATATGCTCTGTGTGCCATCGAGGTTCATTTCTGATGACATTACAAAGCTTACAGTTTCAAACAAAGCCACTGAGAGTCCAGCAACTTGTGATAGGAGGTGACAGCTCCACAGGCCTACAGTTCCCTTCTGATGCTCCCACTGTCTTTGACCAGATATCAACAACACATTAAAAGAGAAGAAATGACATCCTTTATACCGAATGGCAACCAGAGGTATTCAAACAAAACAACTCCAGCCTGATGCTGAGTTAACCCAAGGTTGGGTACCATGCTGAAACTGTAAACAAACGGACGACAGATCTCTGTTGGGAAAATGAAGGCAAAGGGATTTCATTGTATGTGCAACACACATGAGGAGTACATCTGGTTAAAGATCTATAAAACATTAAAATCAGGATTTAGACAAAGATGATATTTTGGAAGGATGAAAGACAGATAAAGGATTGGGCTGTCCTGCGAGAGTAGACACAGAGGGTAGCCCAGACTATGAACCTACAGGGGATTCTCATTGGGGCAGAGGTCTTTCCTCCTCAACTCCTTCCTCCTCTCTTCCGTGACCCGGAAACTGTTAAGTGGTCCAGTGCTCGAGGAGAGTTTAATTTGTTAGAAGGTCGAACACTGACTCTGACGATATCCTCCTCAGGTTCCCCTAATGTTAGTCATTCTCCTCAGGTTCCCCTAATGTTAGTCATTATTAACCAGCTTATCAAACATTCTCCTCAGGTTCTCCTAATGTTAGTCATTATTAACCAGCTTATCAAACATTCTCCTCAGGTTCCCCTAATGTTAGTCATTCTCCTCAGGTTCCCCTAATGTTAGTCATTCTCCTCAGGTTCCCCTAATGTTAGTCATTCTCCTCAGGTTCTCCTAATGTTAGTCATTAACCAGTTTATCTAACATTCTCCTCAGGTTCCCCTAATGTTAGTCATTCTCCTCAGGTTCCCCTAATGTTAGTCATTCTCCTCAGGTTCCCCTAATGTTAGTCATTCTCCTCAGGTTCCCCTAATGTTAGTCATTCTCCTCAGGTTCCCCTAATGTTAGTCATTCTCCTCAGGTTCCCCTAATGTTAGTCATTCTCCTCAGGTTCCCCTAATGTTAGTCATTCTCCTCAGGTTCCCCTAATGTTAGTCATTCTCCTCAGGTTCCCCTAATGTTAGTCATTCTCCTCAGGTTCCCCTAATGTTAGTCATTAACCAGTTTATCTAACATTCTCCTCAGGTTCTCTTAATGTTAGTCATTAACCAGCACCCCACAACACAGCTTGTGTAATAACTCAAACCCCCAAGTCTGAGTGATAGGAGGATATACAGTGCATGATGACATGCCTGGATGTGTGTCTGTTTGGCCATGTGTTTCCTTATATATCTTACTGTCTGCTTGTTCAACTATGTCTACGTTTTGTATGTTAGTGTACGAAGGAGAGAGAGTGACAGAGAGCGAGGGAAAGAGGGATAGAGTTAGGGAAAGGGAGAGATAGATAGAGTTGGTAGAGAGAGGGAGAGAGGGAAAAAAAGGGAGGGAGAGAGAGGGAGAGAGGGACAGAGAGAGAGAGAGAGAGAGAGAGAGAGAGAGAGAGAGAGAGAGAGGAGAGGGACAGGAGAGAGAAAAGAGAGAGGGAGAGGGCCGGGAGAGAGATAGAGGGACAGGAGAGAGAGAAGAGAGAGATAGAGAGAGAGAGAAGGAGAGGGACAGGGAAAGGAGAGAGAAGAGAGAGGGAGAGGGACAGAGAGAGAGAGAGAGAGAGAGAGAGAAGAGAGAGAGAGAGAGAGAGAGAGAGAGAGAGAGAGAGAGAGAGAGAGAGAGAGAGAGAGAGGAGAGAGAAAAGAGAGAGGGAGAGGGACAGGAGAGAGAAGAGAGAGAGAGAGAGGAGAGCACAAACACAGTACATAGCAGTGGATGAGACCACAGCACTCAGTCACGTCAAAGCTTTGATGGCGTCACAGTGTTTTCATTCTACCTTTCATCCTTTTTCTTCCCCTCATTTTCCCCTCCATCTGCGACACACTTGTGTCACTCCATCATCACAATAACAAAGACATATTCTTCCTACAGATCAAACACCTGACGGGAAGGATTCACAGGAAGCATATTGATTCATCTCAGATTGGATCTATGTGGTTGAAAAAATAACTTGAAAACCTGGAAGAACATTGTCCTACTTTAAGTTGAAATATTCAGGAAATACGTGATCTCTGGTGAAGAATAACCAGTATTGTTGAGCAGAGAAAAAACTTCACGTGTCCCTTCTGTTCAATATGAATGGCGTTAAAGAGAGATGGTGCACAGGCAATACGTGTGTGTGTGTGTGTGTGTGTGTGTGTGTGTGTGTGTGTGTGTGTGTGTGTGTGTAGACAACCAGGCCAGTCTAAGCAGTGTTCCCAAAACACTGGGCGGTGCATGGTGTTCCAGACAGTGTTGCTAATTGAATAGGTGTTCTGACTGTGCTCTTCCTCCTGCAATAAACCCAAGTCATTATCCTCCTAGACAGACACACACCACACGCCATCTGTACACTTGCAAGCACACGTACACACACACACACACACACACACACACACACACCACACACACCATTCGAATATTCCAACAAAGTCTCAGTCTCATTGCAGAATTAGACGTCTATTCACGTTTATACAAGTGTCAAATTTTGAAGTTGCTCCAAACGTAAAATTTTGAAATCACTCGAGTGATCTACCTGAATATTCATCAGTGTCTCACAATGACAAGTTCCCTTCCTGTCATCCACCCCCCCCCTACCCCGAGGGACTGCCGATTAGAGCGGAAATCAAGTCGAGGTCCCTGTGGCTAAATTGATATCGTTATGTTTACAGCTGAGAATTAATAATTGATTATTGTATCGTTAGATGGGAGTTTAATGAGGTGTGACACTCAGGTAGATGGCTCGCCGCAGGTGAGAACAATAATTAGGGTCTAATTCCATTCCCAAATACACACACACACACACACAAACACACAGACACTGCATCCCTTCCCTAATTAGTGTTACACTCCGACACTCTGAAAAGTTTGCAGGCCTTAGTTCCACTCCAGCAGACTGGTGCTTCTCGTTCTCGTACTTCAGGGGACAAATGAAACATGGGCTGGATCTCAATAGTGTTCCTTCTAACTACCCTCCTTTTCAATGGTAAAATCAACACAAATTAAGTTGATAAAAAAAAACATTCTTCCATTTCAGGTCAGTTTATTTGTGTTACACATGACTTACAATTAAATGAGACATTCAAACAGACAATTGCAGATTGTGAAAATGTAAATATAGTGTCAAGTAGTTAGAAATACTTTAAAGTGCTACTTAACTTGTTTTTTTTTGGTGAGGGGTATCTATACTTTACTATTTCTATTTCTGACAATTTGTATTTTCACTGTACTTTTAATGTACTTTTTACTCCATACATTTTCCCTGGCACCCAAAAGTACTCGTAACATTTTGAATGTCTAGCAGGACAGGAAAACGGTCAAATATCTAGCAGACTCACTAAACACACGTTTCATTTGTAAATTATGTTGGAGTGTTGGAGTGTTGGAGTGTGCCCCTGGCAATCCATAAAAATACATTCAAATAATAACAAATGGTGCCGGTTGGTTTGCGTTGAGGGATTTAAAATAATTTATACTTTTACTTTTGATCCTTAAGTATATTTTAGCAATTACATTTACTTTTCAAACTTAAGTATATATAAAACAAAATAATTTTAAACCTTTATTCAAATAGTATTTTACTGAGTGACTCACTTTTTTTTATTAAGGTATCTATACTTTTATTCAAGTATGACAAATGGGTACTTTTTCCACCACTGTTGAAATAACACATTGAATGGCAGTGTTAATGTGAATGTGATTAGGTGTTTGTTTTCCATGTGAGCATGAAGCCCTGGTCCACGCGGACTGATAGATCAGTGGCATCAGCAATCAGCACCTGGAGGAAAACACATCATCATTCCAAACACACCTCTCAGAATGACACTGATGATCACATACAATGCATGACTGGTTGGGTATACACACACGGCATGTAAACACACGCATGTAAGCACACACAGCATGTAAACACACACAGAGACACAGCATGTAAACACACACACAGCATGTAAACACACGCATGTAAGCACACACAGCATGTAAACACACACACACAGAGACACAGCATGTAAACACACACACAGCATGTAAACACACACACACAGAGACACAGCATGTAAACACACACACAGCATGTAAACACACACACAGCATGTAAACACACACACAGCATGTAAACACACACACACACAACATACCACACACACACACACACACACACACACACACACACACACACACACAGAGACATCATGTAAACACACGGACATAGCATGTAAACACACACACACAAACACACATCATCGAAACACACACACTTACCCACACAAACAAACACCTGCCAGTTGCCGGTTGAGGACTTGTGAGGCGTCTGTTTCTCAAACTAGACACTCTAATGTACTTGTCCTCTTGCTTAGTTGTGCACCGGGGCCTCCCACTCCTATTTATATTCTGATTCGAGCCCGTTTTGGCTGATTGGCCAGTTTTGGCTGATTTCTATTGATTTTCCCATGATGTCAAGCAAAGAGGCACTGAGTTTGAAGGTAGGCCTTGAAATACATCCACAGGTACACCTCCAATTGACTCAAATGATGTCAATTAGCCAATCAGAAACTTCTAAAGCCATGACATAATATTCTGGAATTTTCCAAGCTGTTTAAAGGCACAGTCAACTTAGTGTATTTAAAACTTCTGACCCACTAGAATTGTGATACAGTGAATTATAAGTTAAATCATCTGCCTGTAAACAATTGTTGGAAAAATGAGTTGCGTCATGCAGAAAGTAGATGTCCTAACCGACTTGCCAAAACTATAGTTTGATAACAAGGAATTTGTGGACTGGTTGAAAAGCTAGTTTTAATGTCTCCAACCTAAGTCTATGTAAACCTCTGACCTCAACTGTACATAGGAGTGTGTGTGTGTGTGTGTGTGTGTGTGTGTGTGTGTGTGTGTGTGTGTGTGTGTGTGTGTGTGTGTGTGTGTGTGTGTGTGTGTGTGTGTGTGTGTGTGTGTGTGTGTGTGTGTGTGTTGTTTACATGCTATGTCCGTGTGTTTACATGGTGTGTGTGTGTGTGTGTGTGTGTGTGTGTGTGTGTGTGTGTGTGTGTGTGTGTGTGTGTGTGTGTGTGTGTGTGTGTGTGTGTGTGTGTGTGTGTGTGTGTGTGTGTGTGTGTGTGTTTACATGCTATGTCCGTGTGTTTACATGGTGTGTGTGTGTGTGTGTGTGTGTGTGTGTGTGTGTGTGTGTGTGTGTGTGTGTGTGTGTGTGTGTGTGTGTGTGTGTGTGTGTGTGTGTGTGTGTGTGTGTGTGTTTACATGCTATGTCCGTGTGTGTGTGTGTGTGTGTGTGTGTGTGTGTGTGTGTGTGTGTGTGTGTGTGTGTGTGTGTGTGTGTGTGTGTGTGTGTGTGTGTGTGTGTGTGTGTGTGTGTGTGTGTGTGTGTGTGTGTGTGTGTGTGTAGCAGCAGCCAGACACGAACATGGTGAACGAGAGATGGAACAGCCTGTTATTTGAACTTGTTATCCAGTGTGGAAAGAACTGAAGGAGATGTATGGATGGGCTGCTGCTAGAATACCATGTATTTAAATACATGACGACTGTATCCCTGTGTCTTTCCCTCCACCACCTGGGATTCATCACAGTCTCCTATGTTCCCTCTCCAATGATTATTGATGGAGTGTGTTGCTATCGGTTACAAGGCGTTGATAGTCAGAGTAAATATAGTATACTGTACCTTCGGATGAAGACACTTCATCACAGGGTAAATGAGGATGCAGACAAAATGTAATCTTGCAAATGTGTCCTCTAACCATCCGTTACTCCTGCCTTACTGTTGCCATCCATCTCCTCCACTGTTGATTAGTGTTGTCTTACACTTCCTGTACTCTCTGTGTCACTTCCTCTGGCTGCTCCTCCTGCTCGTAGCTCATGTTTATGACAAAGGAACCACAAGGTGACCTCCCTGATTACAGCTATTAGATAATGAGTCATGGCAGACATCTTGTTCTGGCAGATCATCACCCATCCGCTGTGGGGACATTTCTAAGCCTACAGTCTAGCCACTGTTGTAAGACTGCCTGTGGTACAATGTGCTTGGCCCAATGTCAAAGACTAACTGGGGTAGAGTAGATCCTCTGAATAGACATGCTCTTCTTTATCACTTCTGCTCTGCTTGTTTGATCTGAGTGTGTTTGGAGTGTGTTCGGAGTGTGTTGTGCTGTGTTCTGTTGTGTTTTGGTGGGGTGTGTTGTGTTGTGTTGTGGTATGGCATGCGTGTTTGGTGGTGTAATGTGTTGTTGTGGTGTATTGTTGAGTTGTGGTGTGGTAGAGAATGTGTGTGTTGTAGTGTGATGAGGTGTGGTGTGTTATGTTTTTTTGTGTTGAGTTGTGTTGTGGTAGAGATTGTGTGTGTTGTGGTGTGGTGTGGTATGGTGTGGTGTGTTTTGTTGTGTTGAGTTGTGTTGTGCTGTGGTATGGCATGCGTGTGTGGTGGTGTAATGTGTTGTTGTGGTGTGTTGAGTTGTGGTGTGGTAGAGAATGTGTGTGTTGTGGTGTGGTATGGGATGTGTGTGTGTGTTGTGGTGTGATGAGGTGAGGTGTGTGTGTGTGTTGTGGTGTGATGAGGTGAGGTGTGGTGTGTTGTGGTATGGTGTGGTGTGTTTTGTTTTGTTGAGTTGTGTTGAGGTATGGCATGCGTGTGTTGTGGTGTAGTGTGTTGTTGTGGTGTGTTGAGTTGTGGTGTGGTAGAGAATGTATGTGTTGTGGTGTGTTGTGATGAGGTGTGGTGTGGTGTGGTATGGCATGTGTGTTGTGTGTTGTGGTGTGGTGTGTTGTGGTAGGGAATGCGTGTGTTGTGTTGTGATTAAGGTGTTGTGTGTTGTGGTGTAGTGTGTTGTGGTGTAGTGTGTGTGTCTCACCTTAGTGCTGGTGTTGTGTTGAAAGGTGACCTGTTTTACTGAGCCTGATAAATCTCGCAGGGTGACCTCTGTGACAGGAACGCTGCCAACCCCCCACACGTTCACCACACCCAGGGTCAGCCTCTCAGCCTCAGGCAGACCATTGACCATCACATGGCAGGTCAGGGTGTTCTGCGGAGACAGGAGACAGGAGACAGGAGACAGGAGACAGGAGACAGGAGACAGGAGACAGGAGACAGGAGACAGGAGACAGGAGAGGAAGGTCAAAGAAGTCTATCATGGTGATTGATGGTACATGTAGACACTCTATCATGGTGATTGATGGTACATGTAGACAGTCTATCATGGTGATTGATGGTACATGTAGACACTCTATCATGGTGATTGATGGTACATGTAGACAGTCTATCATGGTGATTGACAGTCCCTGTACCCACTTGGAGTTGGACTCGAACCAATGAAACTATAGTGCTGTTACAGGGCAATCACACAACCACAAAGTAGAGACCTCTTTAATGTGGTGATACTACACGACCACCCCTAATGCCAGCCTACTTACCAAAACACACACACACTCACTCACTCACACACTCGCACTCCCGCGCACGCGCAAACACGCGCACGCACACACACACGCACACACGCACGCACACACGCACACACACACACACGCGCGCGCATACACACACACACACCTAACCACTGAAAAATCAGCTCTTCGTGGCTGGACCGATACCCATTTGTAGATGAATTGAGCTCATGTGTGTTCTAGTCAATTCCGGCTCTATTCTGGCCTCATTCTAGGCTCCATTCTGGCTCTATTCTGGCTCCATTCTGGCTCTATTCTGGCGTTATTCTGGCTCTATTCTGGCCTCATTCTGGCTCCATTCCGGCTCTATTCTGCCTCAATCTGGCCTCATTCTGGCCTCAATCTGGCCTCATTCTGGCCTCATTCTGGCCTCACTCTGGCCCCATTCTGGCTATATTCTAGCCTCATTTCTGGCTCCATTTTGGCCTCGTTCTGGCTGCAATCTGGCTCCATTCTGGCTCCATTCACCATGTTTATCATTATCAGGATTATTTGAGGATTTAAATCACCAGAAGGAGCTGCTCCGTGCTGTGGCTGTTCTGATTAACTGTCACACACACATCCATCCAATGTGGTATATTACCCACAGATCAGCTGGGCAGCAGTGTCCTCATTGCCTGACTCCTCCTCCCATATCTGACTCTCGTAACTGGTCCAGACACGCACGCATGCAGGCACACACACACACACACACACACACACACACACACACACACACACACACACACACACACACACACACACACACACACACACACACACACACACACACACACACACACACACACACACACACACACACACACACACACACACACACACACACACTCTCTCTGGCTCAATATTAACAGTGAAATTGTTTTGGAATGGGGCTAATGGCAGGCAGAGGACAGCCACAGATGTTTGGCTACCAAAGCGTGTGTGTGTGTGTGTGTGTGTGTGTGTGTGTGTGTGTGTGTGTGTGTGTGTGTGTGTGTGTGTGTGTGTGTGTGTGTGTGTGTGTGTGTGTGTGTGTGTGTGTGTGTGTGTGTGTGTGTGTGTGTGTGTGTGTGTGTGTGTGTGTGTGTGTGTGGGTGTGATTCCCATTGGTAGCAGTAATGACTGAGTTTCTGCCCTATCACAAATGAACATAAACCCCTGGTTAGTGTGTTCTGGTTGTACCCAAAGCAAGAGTCTATTCACCCCAACCCTAGGAAGAAGAGACGATTGGGTAGTCTACTGGTGCTGGTTCCCATTCACTCCAATCCATTACAACAACAAAGTGCTTTTGAGTGACGTTCAAGAAGCTAGACACTGAAATGATTCTCTCGTCCCAGCCCAGGTGACCTGTCAACATGTGAACTCACCGAAGCAACTGTGAAAGAGTTGTGTAGGTACTCCTTACTCGCATACGTATCTGGGGAGAGAGAAAGAGGGAGAGAGAAAGAGAGAGAGGGAGAGAGAGAGAGAGAGAGAGAGAGAGAGAGAGATAAGAGTGAGAGAGAGAGATAAAAGAGTGAGTGATGGAGAGCATATTTCCAGGCAGAGACAGGGTTATTACAGTAATAGTTCCTGTCACTCTTCTTCTATCTGACAGGAGCCCTCATACCACTTCAAACACACTCCGCCATGTCAGAGACAGACACTGTGTCTGTGTGTGTGTATGTCTGTGTGTGTCTGTGTGTGTCTCTGTGTGTGTGTCATGTGTCTACTCACCGATCCCCTCCCCATCATCCCAGAACAGGGAACCTTGTGCAGTTCCATTGTCGCTCAGGGCAACGATCAGCCCCAGAGGATTCTTCCGACTGAAGGGGAGTGGAGAGGGACAATCAGAGAAAGAGAATGAGAGAGAGAGATTGAGATAGAGAGAGAGAGATTGAGAAAGAGTGTGAGAGACAGAGAGAGATTGACAAAGAGTGTGCGAGAGAGAGAGAGAGAGAGAGAGATTGAGAAAGAGTGTGAGAGAGAGAGAGACAGAGAGAGAGAGAGAGAGAGAGAGAGAGAGAGAGAGAGAGAGAGAGAGAGAGAGAGAAAGAGAGAGAAAGAAGGAGAGAGAGAGAGAGAGAGAGAGATATTGCGAGAGAGAGAGAGAGAGAGAGAGAGAGAGAGAGAGAGAGAGAGAGAGAGAGAGAGAGAGAGAGAGAGAGGTGATTGCAGACCGCTGAAGGACAATGACAAGTGTATGTCACCTGCAGTGCATTGTGGGGGTTTATTTATACCTCTTTCTAAGGACAGACATTAATATTCATGCTGCTGAGTTACATCTGATCCCTCACCATTGTCTCCCTCCACAATGAATAGCACATCTAGCACACACACCTGTAGTGTGTGTTGTTCTCTGGTTTCACACACACACACACACACACACACACACACACACACACACACACACACACACACACACACACACACACACACACACACACACACACACACCTGTAGTGTGTGTTGTTCTCTGGTTTCACACACACACACACACACACACACACACACACACACACACACACACACACACACACACACACACACACACACACACACACACACACACACACACACACACACACACACACACACACCTGTAGTGTGTGTTGTTCTCAGGTTTCTGACAGGGCAGGATGTATCCTCCCCTCACATGGAGGTTGATGTGGTCTAGAGGTGTTGGCATGGTTATCATCTGGCCCTTCACCTCAATAGCCTTGGCCTAGACACACCATTACAACAGGATTCACCATTAATATGAATACAACAATCATTCTAAATGGATTTTAACATCAATTTCTACATTTATATCAATCACAATGTGTGAGTGTGTTTTGGTGCCTCACCGTGTGGAAGTCATACCAGAGGTCATCTGGGATGTAGCCCTGTACCTCTCTGGCCCCCTGTCAATCAAACAGGGTTAAAATAACACATTAAATGAAAATAACTATATTATTCATTTTAATTGTTATTTGGGAATGTTGACAGGGAATTTGTTACAGATATACAGTGGGACAAAAAAGTATTTAGTATTTAGTCAGCTACCAATTGTGCAAGTTCTCCCACTTAAAAAGATGAGAGAGGCCTGTCATTTTCATCATAGGTACACTTCAACTATGACAGACAAAATGAGAAAGAAAAATTCCAGAAAATCACATTGTAGGATATTTAATGAATTTATTTGCAAATGATGGTGGAAAATAAGTATTTGTTCAATTATCTTAATACTTTGTTATATACCCTTTGTTGGCAATGACAGAGGTCAAACGTTTTCTGTATGTCTTCACAAGGTTTTCACAAACTTTTGCTGGTATTTTGGCCCATTCCTCCATGCAGATCTCCTCTAGAGCTGTGATGTTTTGGTGCTGTTGCTGGGCAACACGGACTTTCAACTCCCTCCAAAGAATTTCTATGGGGTTGAGATCTGGAGACTGGCTAGGCCACTCCATGACCTTGAAATGATTCTTACGAAGCCACTCCTTCGTTGCCTGGGTGGTGTGTTTGGGATCATTGTCATGCTGAAAGACCCAGCCACGTTTCATCTTCAATGCCCTTGCTGATGGAAGGAGGTTTTCACTCAAAATCTCATGATACATGGCCCCATTCATTCTTTCCTTTACACAGATCAGTCGTCCTGGTCCCTTTGCAGAAAAACAGCCCCAAAGCATGATGTTTCCACCCCCCATGCTTCACAGTAGATATGGTGTTCTTTGGATGTAACACAGAATCCTTTGTCCTCCAAAAAGTTATATTTTGGTTTCATCGGACCATATGCCATTCTCCCAATCTTCTTCTGGATCATCCAAATGCTCTCTAGCAAACTTCAGACGGGCCTGGACATGTACTGGCTTAAGCAGGGGAACACGTCTGGCACTGCAGGATTTGAGTCCCTGGCGGCGTAGTGTGTTACTGATGGTAGGCTTTGTTACTTTGGTTCCAGCTCTCTGCAGGTTATTCACTAGGCCCCACCGTGTGGTTCTGGGATTTTTGCTCACCGTTCTTGTGATCATTTTGACCCCACAGGGTGAGATCTTGCGTGGAGTCCTGGATCGAGGGAGATTATCAGTGGTCTTGTATGTCTTCCATTTCCCTTATAATTGCTCCCACAATTGATTTCTTCAAACCAAGCTGCTTACTTACCTATTGCAGATTTAGAATTCCCAGCCTATTGCAGGTCTTCAATTTTGTTTCTGGTGTCCCTTGACAGCTCTTTGGTCTTGGCCATAGTAGTCTTTTATACTGATAACAAGTTCAAACAGGTGCCATTAATACAGGTAACGAGTGAAAGAAGAAGTTACAGGTCTGTGAGAGCCAGAAATCTTGCTTATTTTCCACCATATTTTGCAAATAAATTCTTTAAAAATCCTACAATGTGATTTTCTGGATTTGTTTTCATAGTTTGTCTGTCATAGTTGAAGTGTACCTATGATGAAAATTACAGGCCTCTCTCATCTTTTTAAGTGGGAGAACTTTCACAATTGGTGGCTGACTAAATACTTTTTTGCCCCACCGTATAATATAAGTGGTTAGTAACCTCATCCAGGACAGATACATAAGTGGTTAGTAACCTCATCCAGGACAGATATATAAGTGGTTAGTTACCTCATCCAGGACAGATATATAAGTGGTTAGTAACCTCATCCAGGACAGATATATAAGTGGTTAGTTACCTCATCCAGGACAGATACATAAGTGGTTAGTAACCTCATCCAGGACAGATATATAAGTGGTTAGTAACCTCATCCAGGACAGATATATAAGTGGTTAGTAACCTCATCCAGGACAGATATATAAGTGGTTAGTTACCTCATCCAGGACAGATATATAAGTGGTTAGTAACCTCATCCAGGACAGATATATAAGTGGTTAGTGACCTCATCCAGGACAGATACATAAGTGGTTAGTAACCTCATCCAGGACAGATATATAAGTGGTTAGTAACCTCATCCAGGACAGATATATAAGTGGTTAGTTACCTCATCCAGGACCGGGCTGATGAGCAGAGCAGGGCCCCACAGGAACTGTCTGTGGATATCCCACGTCTTCCTGTCGCTCACAAACCTGCCAGAGGACACATTGATACACACTCATGTCAAGGGTACGTTGCTCCTTCATCTTTAGAAAAAGACAACGTGAAACACATATTGATTATATACACAGCCAGGTCAGGTAGCCTAGTGGTTAGAGTGTGTGTGTGTGTGTGTGTGTGTGTGTGTGTGTGTGTGTGTGTGTGTGTGTGTGTGTGTGTGTGTGTGTGTGTGTGTGTGTGTGTGTGTGTGTGTGTGTGTGTGTGTGTGTGTGTGTGTGTGTGTACTCACTCATGCAGCAATGGTCGGACCACTGTACTTCCTTCGCTGTGGGCGTAAAACATGAGTGTGTAGAGGTAGGGAAGGAGTGTGTAGCGGATATTCAACACATCACGAGAAGCCTCAGAAAACGATGCATTCCACGATACAGGGTCTTGTCTCTGTAACACACACACAAAAATACACACACACACACACAGAAAGACAGAAACACACACACACACACAGAAACACACACACGCAAACAGAAACAAACACACACAGAAACACACACACGCAGAAACACACACACACAGAAACACACACACACAGAAACACACAAACACACAGAAACACACACACACAGAAACACACACACACAGAAACACACACACAGAAACACACACACACAGAAACACACACACACAGAAACACACGCACACAGAAACACACGCAAACAGAAACACACACACACAGAAACACACACACACAGAAACACACGCACACAGAAACACACGCACACAGAAACACACACACACAGAAACACACACACACAGAAACACACACAAACAGAAACACACACACGCAGAAACACACACACACAGAAACACACACACACAGAAACACACACACACAGAAACACACGCACACAGAAACACACGCAAACAGAAACACACACAGAAACACACACACACAGAAACACACACACACAGAAACACACACACACAGAAACACACACACACAGAAACACACACAAACAGAAACACACACACACAGAAACACACACACACAGAAACACACACACACAGAAACACACACACACAGAAACACACACACACAGAAACACACACACACAGAAACACACACACACAGCACAGAGTAGTTAATGATAGTACAGAGTAGTTAATGACAGTACAGAGTAGTTAATGACAGTACAGAGTAGTTAATGACAGTACAGAGTAGTTAATGATAGTACAGAGTAGTTAATGATAGTACAGAGTAGTTAATGACAGTACAGAGTAGTTAATGATAGTACAGTCGCACATGTGGTGTCTTGTAAGTGTAACCAGATTGCCTTACAGAACTATAGGTCCAGTTACTGACACACTACAGAACTGTTATTTACAGAACTATAGGTCCAGTTACTGACACACTACAGAACTGTTATTTACAGAACTATAGGTCCAGTTACTGACACACTACAGAACTGTTATTTACAGAACTAAAGGTCCAGAACAGTTATTAACACACTATAGGTCCAGTTATTTACATAACTATAGGTCCAGTTACTGACACACTA
This sequence comes from Oncorhynchus gorbuscha, assembly GCF_021184085.1. Lineage (NCBI taxonomy): Eukaryota > Metazoa > Chordata > Actinopteri > Salmoniformes > Salmonidae > Oncorhynchus > Oncorhynchus gorbuscha. The sequence continues at coordinate 69,340,396 of NC_060191.1, read as the reverse complement.
CAGAACTGTTATTTACAGAACTAAAGGTCCAGAACAGTTATTAACACACTATAGGTCCAGAACAGTTATTAACACACTATAGGCCCAGAACAGTTATTAACACACTATAGGTCCAGAACAGTTATTAACACACTATTCGTCCAGAACAGTTATTAACACACTATAGGTCCAGTTATTGACACACTATAGGTCCAGAACAGTTATTAACACACTATAGGTCCAGAACAGTTATTAACACACTATTCGTCCAGAACATTTATTAACACACTATAGGTCCAGTTATTTACATACTATAGGTCCAGAACAGTTATTAACACACTATTCGTCCAAAACAGTTATTAACACACTATAGGTCCAGTTATTTACACACTATAGGTCCAGAACAGTTATTTACACACTATAGGTCCAGAACAGTTATTAACACACTATTCATCCAGAACAGTTATTAACACACTATAGGTCCAGTTATTTACACACTATAGGTCCAGAACAGTTATTTACACACTATAGGTCCAGAACAGTTATTAACACACTATAGGTCCAGTTATTTACACACTATAGGTCCAGAACAGTTATTGACACACTATAGGTCCAGTTATTTACACACTATAGGTCCAGTTATTTACACACTATAGGTCCAGAACAGTTATTGACACACTATAGGTCCAGAACAGTTATTGACACACTATAGGTCCAGTTATTGACACACTATAGGTCCAGTTATTTACACACTATAGGTCCAGAACAGTTATTGACACACTATAGGTCCAGTTATTTACACACTATAGGTCCAGAACAGTTATTGACACACTATAGGTCCAGAAAAGTTAGGCCCAGAGCAGTTATTGACACACTATAGGTCCAGTTATTTACACACTATAGGTCCAGAACAGTTATTTACACACTATAGGTCCAGTTATTTACACACTATAGGTCCAGTTATTTACACACTATAGGTCCAGAACAGTTATTGACACACTATAGGTCCAGAACAGTTATTTACACACTATAGGTCCAGAACAGTTATTGACACACTATAGGCCCAGTTATTTACACACTATAGGCCCAGAACAGTTATTGACACACTATAGGTCCAGTTATTTACACACTATAGGTCCAGAACAGTTATTTATACACTATAGGTCCAGATATTTACACACTATAGGCCCAGAACAGTTATTGACACACTATAGGTCCAGAACAGTTATTTACACACTATAGGTCCAGTTATTTACACACTAAAGTTCCAGTTATTTACACACTATAGGTCCAGTTATTTACACACTATAGGTCCAGTTATTTACACACTAAAGGTCCAGTTATTTACACACTATAGATCCAGTAATTTACACACTACAGGTCCA
>NC_060191.1:69321532-69334032 GCF_021184085.1 Oncorhynchus gorbuscha | reverse complement strand
CTCTCTCCCTTTCTTTCTTTCTTTCTTTCTTTCTTTCTTTCTTTCTTTCTTTCTTTCTTTCTTTCTTTCTTTCTTTCTTTCTTTCTTTCTTTCTTTCTCTCTCTCTCTCTCTCTCTCTCTCTCTCTCTCTCTCTCTCTCTCTCTCTCTCTCTCTCTCTCTCTCTCTCTCTCTCTCTCTCTCTCTCTCTCTCTCTCTCTCTCTCTCTCTCTCTCTCTCTCTCAATTCAATTCAATTCAAGGGCTTTATTGGCATAGGAAACATGTGTTAACATTGCCAAAGCAAGTGAGGTAGACAACATACAAAGTGAATATATAAAGTGAAAAACAACAAAAATGAACAGTAAACATTACACATACAACAATTTTGAAACAGTAAAGACATTACAAATGTCATATTATATATATATATATATATATATATATATATATATATATATATATATATATATATATATATATATATATATATATATATATATATATATATATATATATATATACACAATGTACAAATAGTTAAAGGACACAAGATAAAATAAATAAGCATAAATATGGGTTGTATTTACAATGGTGTTTGTCCTTCACTGGTTGCCCTTTTCTCGTGGCAACAGGCCACACATCTTGCTGCTGTGATGGCACACTGTGGAATTTCACCCAGTAGATATGGGAGTTTTTCTCTCTCTCTCTCTCTCTCCCTCCATCCATCCATCCATCTCTCTCTCCTAACTCCCAACTCCTCCTCAACCCTCTTCACCCATTCTCATATTTCTCTTCCCCACCGCTCATACTTTCCCCCTCCATTACCCCGAACCCTTCCATCCTTCTCCTGCCAACCCCCACTACTCACCACTCAACTGCATCTGACACCTTCTTCATCCTCCCTCTTTACAAATCTTCAGCCCCCCCCATCTTTCACTCTGTTCTCCGGTCACGTCCCCTGTCCAGGGTGTTTCTGTCTAGTTTCTTCTTGTTTAAACATCCCTTTGAAAGCCATTATTAAATGATTGGGATCGTGTTGGGGGGGCTCAGATCACCTTGAAAATTCAATTTCTCTCTCTCTCTCTCTCTCTCTCTCTCTCTCTCTCTCTCTCTCTCTCTCTCTCTCTCTCTCTCTCTCTCTCTCTCTCTCTCCCTCTCTGAGACACACCCTCTCTCTCTCTGTCTTGTATTCCAACTTGGGAGCAGGGAAATGTAGCCCTGGCGAATCGATGTCCCGACGGCGTTATTGGATGTTCTGAGATGTGTTCCAACACTCCCAAAGGTCACTGCTAAAACGAATGTCACCTCCACTACGGCACTGCCACATTACTTAGTCTGTGTGTGTTTTTTAGGCCCCTGGTTTCAAGGGACCTTATCAATGGGGTGGAGTGTGTCAGTAGGTCTCTGTGAAAAGCACACTGGGGTGGAGGTGCTGCACATGTTCTGACACTGTCATCTACTCACAATAAAAAAAACTGTCACCTTGAAGTTCAATAATGACCCAGGGGGGACTGCCTCGGACTGAAGGAATACGCTCCGGGAAGTGTGTGTGTCATTGTGTGGATGGGTAGATTGCTGGATTACTCACCGGGTTGAACTTGCCGTTGTGGTTGCGAGAGTAAGGATAGAAGGCACCAAGCTGTGTCCAGCGAAGACACATCTCAAACTCGGCAGGATTGAAGAACCCACAGATATCAGCTCCAGTCTGAGAGACAGAGAGAAGGAGAGAGGGGGAGGGAGAGACAGAGAGGGGGAGGGAGGGAGAGACAGAGAGAAGGAGAGAGGGGAGGGAGAGACAGAGAGGGGGAGGGAGGGAGAGACAGAGAGAAGGAGAGAGGGGAGGGAGAGACAGAGAGGGGGAGGGAGGGAGAGACAGAGAGAAGGAGAGAGGGGGAGGGAGGGAGGGACAGAGAGAAGGAGAGACCGGGAGGGAGAGACAGAGAGGGGAGGGAGGGAGAGACAGAGAGAAGGAGAGAGGGGGAGGGAGAGACAGAGAGAAGGAGAGAGGGGGGGAGACAGAGAGAAGGAGAGAGGGGGAGGGAGAGACAGAGAGAAGGAGAGAGGGGGAGGGAGAGACAGAGAGGGGGAGGGAGGGAGAGACAGAGAGAAGGAGAGAGGGGGGAGGGAGGGAGAGACAGAGGGGGAGGGAGAGACAGAGAGGGGGAGGGAGAAACAGAGAGAAGGAGAGAGGGGGAGGGAGGGAGAGACAGAGGGGGAGGGAGGGAGAGACAGAGAGGGGGAGGGAGGGAGAAACAGAGAGAAGGAGAGAGGGTAAGGGAGGGAGAGACAGAGGGGGAGGGAGGGAGAGACAGAGAGGGGGAGGGAGGGAGAAACAGAGAGAAGGAGAGAGGGGGAGGGAGGGAGGGAGAGACAGAGAGAATGAGAGTGGGGGAGGGAGGGAGAGACAGAGAGGGGTAGAGAGAGAGAGACAGAGAGAGAGAGAGAGAGAGAGAGAGACATATATATAGAGAGAGACAGAGGGGGAAGACAGAGACAGAGGGGGAAGACAGACACAGAGGGGGCAGACAGAGACAGAGGGGGTAGACAGAGACAGAGGGGGAAGACAGACACAGAGGGGGTAGACAGAGACAGAGGGGGCAGACAGAGACAGAGTGGGCAGACAGAGACAGAGGGGGCAGACAGAGACAGAGGGGGCAGACACAGCTTTCATTACTTCAACAATATATAAATACTGAAAAATACGACAAACAAACCAGTTATGAAATCAACAACATTTCCCATGTAGAAAGGAGCCAGACAGGAGAGTCACTTACATAAGAAAACCCAAACAGACTGAACTCCATCATTCCTGTTAAATAGAGAGACAGAACAGTCAATACACACACACACACACACACACACACACACACACACACACACACACACACACACACACACACACACACACACACACACACACACACACACACACACACACACACACACACACACACACACACACACACGCACGCATGCGCACACACACACACACGCAACACACACACACACACACACACACACACAACACACACACACACACGCACGCACGCGCACACACACACACACGCAACACACACACACACACACACAACACACACACGCACACGCACGCACGCGTAGGCACGCGCACGCACGCACACGCACACACACACACACACCTATGATTGACTTGTAGAGCTGATCCCAGCTGGAGTTGTTGTCTCCCAGCCAGTGTCCAGCCCACTTCCCACTGGAGGGGTAGGTTGACCTGGTCACCACTATCCCTCGCTTGCCCGTCACGCTCAGCAAGGCGCTGGAGAAAGGGGGAGGTCAAGTCAGATATCTGCTCCCAGTCAGGTCAACCTGTTGCCTGTTTACATTCTGTTTTACTCATTTCATATTTATTTACTGTATTCTACTGTATTTTAGTCAATGCCACTCCCACATCGCTCGGACCTAATATTTATATATTTCTTAATTCCGTTATTTTACTTTTAGATTTATGTGTGTTGTTGTGAATTGTTAGAACCTACTAAACTGTTGGAGCTACTGTAGGAACACGAGCATTTCACCACACCCGCAATAACATCTGCTAAATATGTGTATGTGAACAATAACATCTGCTAAATATGTGTATGTGAACAATAACATCTGCTTTGAACAGGAACTTAAGGCCATTGTTCACTATATAGGAGAATGACTATATACCTAGTTCACTATATAGGAGTATGACTATATACCTAGTTCACTATATAGGAGAATGACTATATACCTAGTTCACTATATAGGAGAATGACTATATACCTAGTTCACTATATAGGAGTATGACTATATACCTAGTTCACTATATAGGAGAATGACTATATACCTAGTTCACTATATAGGAGTATGACTGTATACCTAGTTCACTATATAGGAGAATGACTATATACCTAGTTCACTATATAGGATAATGACTATATACCTAGTTCACTATATAGGAGAATGACTATATACCTAGTTCACTATATAGGATAATGACTATATACCTAGTTCACTATATAGGAGAATGACTATATACCTAGTTCACTATATAGGAGAATGACTATATACCTAGTTCACTATATAGGAGAATGACTATATACCTAGTTCACTATATAGGAGAATGACTATATACCTAGTTCACTATATAGGAGAATGACTATATACCTAGTTCACTATATAGGAGAATGACTATATACCTAGTTCACTATATAGGAGAATGACTATATACCTAGTTCACTATATAGGAGAATGACTATATACCTAGTTCACTATATAGGAGAATGACTATATACCTAGTTCACTATATAGGAGAATGACTATATACCTAGTTCACTATATAGGAGAATGACTATATACCTAGTTCACTATATAGGAGAATGACTATATACCTAGTTCACTATATAGGAGAATGACTATATACCTAGTTCACTATATAGGAGAATGACTATATACGGTATACCTAGTTCACTATATAGGAGAATGACTATATACCTAGTTCACTATATAGGAGAATGACTATATACCTAGTTCACTATATAGGAGAATGACTATATACGGTATACCTAGTTCACTATATAGGAGAATGACTATATACCTAGTTCACTATATAGGAGAATGACTATATACCTAGTTCACTATATAGGAGAATGACTATACTCTATACCTAGTTCACTATATAGGAGAATGACTATATACCTAGTTCACTATATAGGAGAATGACTATATACCTAGTTCATTATATAGGATAATGACTATACTGTATACCTAGTTCACTATATAGGAGAATGACTATACTGTATACCTAGATCACTATATAGGAGAATGACTATATACCTAGTTCACTATATAGGAGAATGACTATACTGTATACCTAGTTCACTATATAGGAGAATGACTATATACCTAGTTCACTATATAGGAGAATGACTATATACCTAGTTCACTATATAGGAGTATGACTATACTGTATACCTACTTCACTATATAGGAGTATGACTATATACCTAGTTCACTATATAGGATAATGACTATATACCTAGTTCACTATATAGGATAATGACTATATACCTAGTTCACTATATAGGAGAATGACTATATACCTAGTTCACTATATAGGATAATGAATATATACCTAGTTCACTATATAGGAGAATGACTATATACCTAGTTCACTATATATGAGAATGACTATATACCTAGTTCACTATATAGGAGAATGACTATACTGTATACCTAGTTCACTATATATGAGAATGACTATATACCTAGTTCACTATATAGGAGAATGACTATATACCTAGTTCACTATATAGGAGTATGACTATATACCTAGTTCACTATATAGGAGTATGACTATACTGTATACCTAGTTCACTATATAGGAGAATGACTATATACCTAGTTCACTATATAGGAGAATGACTATACTCTATACCTAGTTCACTATATAGAAGAATGACTATATACCTAGTTCACTATATAGGAGTATGACTATATACCTAGTTCACTATATAGGAGAATGACTATATACCTAGTTCACTATATAGGAGAATGACTATATACCTAGTTCACTATATAGGATAATGACTATATACCTAGTTCACTATATATGAGAATGACTATATACCTAGTTCACTATATAGGAGAATGACTATACTGTAGTCGCTCTGGATAAGAGCATCTGCTAAATGACTTAAATGTAAATGTAAATATACCTAGTTCACTATATAGGAGAATGACTATACTGTATACCTAGTTCACTATATAGGAGAATGACTATATACCTAGTTCACTATATAGAAGAATGACTATACTGTAGTCGCTCTGGATAAGAGCATCTGCTAAATGACTTAAATGTAAATGTAAATATACCTAGTTCACTATATAGGAGAATGACTATACTATATACCTAGTTCACTATATAGGAGTATGAGTGACATAAAGAGTGACTAGATACAGGGTGACTAGATACAGGGTAACTAGATACAGAGTGACTAGATACAGAGTGACTATATACAGAGTGACTACATACAGAGTGACTAGATACAGAGTGACTAGATACAGAGTGACTAGGTACAGGGTGACTAGATACATGGTGACTAGATACAGGGTGACTAGATACAGAGTGACTAGATACAGGGTGACAAGATACAGAGTGACTACATACAGAGTGACTAGATACAGAGTGACTATATACAGGGTGACTAGATACAGGGTGACTAGATACAGGGTGACTAGATACAGGGTGACTAGATAAATGGTGACTAGATACAGGGTGACTAGATACAGGGTAACTAGATACAGAGTGACTAGATACAGAGTGACTAGATACAGGGTGACAAGATACAGAGTGACTACATACAGAGTGACTAGATACAGAGTGACTAGATACAGAGTGACTATATACAGGGTGACTAGATACAGGGTGACTAGATACAGGGTGACTAGATACAGAGTGACTAGATACAGGGTGACAAGATACAGGGTGACTAGATACAGGGTGACAAGATACAGGGTGACAAGATACAGGGTGACTAGATACAGAGTGACTAGATACAGGGTGACTAGATACAGAGTGACTAGATTATGGGTGGCTAGATAAGATACAGGGTGACTAGATACAGAGTGACTAGATACAGAGTGACATGGCTAGATACAGAGTGACTGATGCTGAAAATGTTGCATTGGTCACTAAAAAGGATGTGTCCATACTCACTCGTATGTGGGTTTGGTGTGAGACCATCCGTACAGGTTGTGTACGTCATAGTGTTTGACCGGGGTACCATCACTGAGGTGCTGTTGGCTGTTCATGCACAGAGTCTTATGGTTGAGACCACGGTGGCTGGATTCCAGGGCTGGAGAGACACACACAACATACTTACTGTCCTGAACATAGCAGGGAGAAAGTCGGGTTTAGGTGGTTGTGACTCGGGCTGTGTGGCGTTTTGTCAGCTGCCGGCCTCACGGTAATTGATCTACATTTATAAAAGTATAATAAATCCATGTAACATTAGTCTAAACCATCACAGTGAATCAATGATCTATATTAGAGAGGTCTACAGAAGTATCATATGAAGAAAATGTAGTCTATTTCAGAAGAACAGAATAGTGTACTCTGAGTTGTCCTTATGTTATGTCCTGATCTGGCTGTGCCATATGGCTGTGGGCTACACCAGTTCATTTAGCAGACAAGATTTTCTTAGTATTCAGTGGCATTATTTTATATTATTTCATGGTATGAAGAATACAATTGAACAAAGCTGAATAAAATAGAAAGGATATTTTCTCCAAACTGTCACGCCTTGGTCATTGTATCTTGTGTTTTTGTTATATGTTTGGGTAGGCCAGGGTGTGACATGGGTTTATAAGTTGTATTTTCGTATTAGGGTTTGTATTAATTGGGAGTGTGTATTATTAGGGGTGTGTCTAGTTAGGCTTGGCTGCCTGAGGCGATTCCTAATTGGAGTCAGCTGATTCTAGTTGTCTCGGATTGGGAACCGTATTTAGGTAGCCTGAGTGCGCGTTGTATTTCGTGGGTGATTGTACCTGTCTTAGTGTTAGTCACCAGATAGGCTGTATTAGTTTCTTTCGTTTGTTGTTTTCGTATTTCTCTGTCATTTCATGTACAGCATTTTTCTTCATTAAAAGTCATGAGTAACCTACACGCTGCATTTCGGTCTGCCTCTCTTCTAACAGCAGACGAATATCATTACACAAACGATATAAGGGAGTGTTGCACATGTGGCTATTCTGTGTTGAGCAGTTAACAAAGAAACACGTACTCATATACTCTTCATTTAGAGCTATTAATGCAACTTTACAAACGTTCAACTATATGTTTTTAGTTTCAATACGTTTCTAAGGCTGCAGGTTTCAATACAAAAAGGTTGCATGAAAGGCATAAGCGCTGCTTTGTTGTTTTTGGCAGGCTGTACACACTTCATCAGTCTCTTATTCACAATTTGACAAGGACTTGATAATGCCTCAAATTTGTGTGGCCATTATGCCCCCTAATAAAATACATGTCTTTGTGTGGCCATTATGCCCCCTAATAAAATACATGTCTTTGTGTGGCCATTATGCCCCCTAATAAAATACATGTCTTTTTGTGGCCGTTATGCCCCCTAATAAAATACATGTCTTTGTGTGGCCGTTATGCCCCCTAATAAATACATGTCTTTGTGTGGCCATTATGCCCCCTAATAAATACATGTCTTTGTGTGGCCATTATGCCCCCTAATAAATACATGTCTTTGTGTGGCCGTTATGCCCCCTAATAAATACATGTCTTTGTGTGGCCATTATGCCCCCTAATAAATACATGTCTTTGTGTGGCCGTTATGCCCCCTAATAAATACATGTCTTTGTGTGGCCGTTATGCCCCCTAATAAATACATGTCTTTGTGTGGCCGTTATGCCCCCTAATAAATACATGTCTTTGTGTGGCCGTTATGCCCCCTAATAAATACATGTCTTTGTGTGGCCGTTATGCCCCCTAATAAATACATGTCTTTGTGTGGCCGTTATGCCCCCTAATAAATACATGTCTTTGTGTGGCCGTTATGCCCCCTAATAAATACATGTCTTTGTGTGGCCATTATGCCCCCTAATAAAATACATGTCTTTGTGTGGCCATTATGCCCCCTAATAAAATACATGTCTTTGTGTGGCCATTATGCCCCCTAATAAATACATGTGTTTTGCGGCCAGTGGCCGTTGTGCTTTCGGGCTGAATATAATAATTATAATTCCCCTTATTTCGGGCTACGTGCTTCAAAACACCTCTCACTCACATGGCTCTCTCAGATAGCTAAATTCTTATTCTTATTCTTATGATCCTTATTCTTATTCTTATGATCCTCAGTCAGAGACAATGATAGACAGCTGCCTCTGATTGGGAACCATACCAGGCCAACATCGAAATACAAAAACTTGACTACACATAGAAATAATAAACTAGAACACCTACCAGTCACGCCCTGACCTTCTCCAGCATAGAAAATAAAGGCTTTCTATGGTCAGGATGTGACAGCTAGGTTAAATGAGGTGTGCGACTTTGATTATAAAAAGTTGCAAAAAAAAGGCGTGCTCTGTTTCTTGCCTTTCTGGAACAACCTGGGCATAATTCACAAGTGATAGGCTAATATTGTCACCCATCAGACAATACTGGATTTACATATACTAAATAATATAAATGTCAACTTTGTTTTGATTTGGAAAGGACAAGTATCATCCTGTCTCCAAACAGTCATCTGTGTATTTAAATAGCAACCGCAGGATGCTTTTCCCATGGGTAATTTTCCTGCCAGCCAGGTAGGCTGTACTCCTGTTGTAAATATAAGCAATGTGCTTAATATTAGGAAAGCTGAGAAATAAATATAGTAGGCCTAGCCTATAGTAAGCTGATGGGATCCTCCTCTTTTTAAGAGGCCATCACTCTGTCGTTTTCTCACGCAATTGCGTAGCCTATAGAAATGTTGCGCAACATGAGCTCTCATGGTTGATTCGATTTTCAATTACGTTTGCAATGACGTCAGAGTGATTACAGGGACAGTATCGTGCTGAATACCAGGCAGTTAGCACGTTTGCTAGGCTACTAATGGGGTGGCAGGGTAGCCTAGTGGTTAGAGCGTTGGACTAGTAACCAGAAGGCTGCAAGTTCAAACCCCCGAGCTGACAAGGTACAAATCTGTCGTTCTGCCCCTGAACAGGCAGTTAACCCACTGTTCCTAGGCAGTAATAGAAAATAAGAATTTGTTCTTAACTGACTTTAAATAAAGGTAAAAATAAAAAAAATAAAAAATGACCAGCATCAGAGCTTGAAGAAACCTAATTACCGTGACTAAACAATCTCAGAGAATTTGACTGCCGTCATGACCCGTGACTGTTACTGTGGCGATAATATGGTCACCGCAACAGGCCTAGTTATGACCCAACTCAGTGGCATTGTGGTTAGAGTGTCCGCCCTAAGATTGGAAGGTTGGGAGTTTGATCCCTAGCCTAGTCATACCAAAGACTGTAAAAATGGACATGATGCTTGGCACTAAGCAGTAGGAGATTGGGGGTAAAACCCTGTGATAGACTAGCGTCCTTACCATACTTGTACATTAAGCTAACTGTAAGTGTCTTGATACAGGTGCGAGTGTATTAATACAAGTGTGTGTATTGACACAAGTGTGAGTGTATTGATACAGATATGAGTGTGTTGATACAGGTGTGAGTGTCTTGATACAGGTATGAGTGTCTTGATACAGGTGTGAGTGTCTTGATATAGGTGTGAGTGTATTGATACAGGCATGAGTGTATTGATACAGGTGTGAGTGTCTTGATACAGGTGTGAGTGTCTTGATACAGGCATGAGTGTATTGATACAGGTGTGAGTGTCTTGATATAGGTGTGAGTGTATTGATACAGGTGTGAGTGTTCTTACGTGGCATGTATGGGGGGTTGTCGTAGACAGAGGGACCCAGACACTTCTCTCCAACTGTTCCATGGACAAAGCTGGATGGTTCGTTCATGTCCTAAACACACAATCACACTCAAAGTAAAGCACAGACTGTGTGTGTGTGTGTGTGTGTGTGTGTGTGTGTGTGTGTGTGTGTGTGTGTGTGTGTGTGTGTGTGTGTGTGTGTGTGTGTGTGTGTGTGTGTGTGTGTGTGTGTGTGTGTGTGTGTGCGTGTGCGTGTGTGTGCGTGTGCGTGTGCGTGTGTGTGTGTGTGTGTGTGTGCTCAGTGGTATGATATCACTCACGATCCAGAGTCCATCAAATTTCATGATTTTATTGTAGAAATCTGAAATTTCCCTTTGCCACCACGTTGCTGTACGATTCATGAAGAAGTCTGGGAATGCTGCATAGGACCTATAGATCTGGGAGTGACCAGGGAACACATGACCAACAAAAACATTCAGACATGTCAGTAATTAGACTGTAAAACAGGAAGTGTGTCAGGCTCTGTGATTGGACAGTTGATGTGTTAACAGGAAGTGAGACATACCTCTACTTGCGTGTCCCAGTCTACAGACTCATTGACTACAACACCAGGGAAGTCAGGCCATACCTACAGATAGAAAAGACAACTTTAGTACAGTTGAATAGATGAAATTAGTAGAGTTGAGTAGAGTTAAATAGTATAGTTGAATATAGATAATTAGTAGAGTTGAGTAGAGTTAAATAGTATAGTTGAATATGGATAATTAGTAGAGTTGAGTAGAGTTAAATAGTATAGTTGAATAGAGATAATTAGTAGAGTTGAGTAGAGTTAAATAGTATAGTTGAATAGAGATAATTAGTAGAGTTGAGTAGAGTTAAATAGTATAGTTGAATAGAGGAAATTAGTAGAGTTGAGTAGAGTTAAATAGTATAGTTGAATAGAGATAATTAGTAGAGTTGAGTAGAGTTAAATAGTATAGTTGAATAGAGAGAATGTGAAGTTTGATAGAGACAATTAGTAGAGTTGAATAGAGTCAATTAGTAGAGTTGACTAGAGACAATTAGCAGAGTTGAATAGAGACAATTAGTAGAGTTGACTCGAGACAATTAGTAGAGTTGAATAGAGAGAATGTGAAGTTTGATAGAGACAATTAGTAGAGTTGAATAGAGAGAATGTGAAGTTTGATAGAGACAATTAGTAGAGTTGACTAGAGACAATTAGTAGAGTTGAATAGAGAGAATGTGAAGTTTGATAGAGATAATTAGTAGAGTTGAATAGAGACAATTAGCAGAGTTGACTAGAGACAATTAGTAGAGTTAAATAGAGAGAATGTGAAGTTTGATAGAGATAATTAGTAGAGTTGAATAGAGAGAATGTGAAGTTTGATAGAGATAATTATAATTATTAATAGAGAATAGAAAGCTGGATGAACACAACAGCGTAATGAATGTGATGTCAGACTCAGACCTCCATCTAACTACTTCCTCTCTGTCTCACTCACTTATTCTTTCTTCTTTATTTTATTCCATTTCGAAATGGTAGTTTAAAAACTTGAATATTTATTGTTGTCCGTCAGTTTAATCCTCAACTCAACCCACCCTCCCCCTCTCTCTCTTTATGCCACCCTCCCTCTCCATCTCCCCTCACCTTCCCCCAGACGATGTCATTGCTGAGCTCCTTGGGCCATTTGATGAATACGTCTTCTTCTACACCACGGTCAAAGGCAGTGTAAGGCGTTGTCTCGTTGGCACCGATGGCAGGGTCCTGCAGGCCATACACAAACACGCATTCAAAAACACCTTGTCAGAAAATACGTCAGGCCCTTATTACTGTTCTAAACGTGATCGTTAATATGTTTCACATTCCATAATGTACCAGTATGAAGATGAATCTCATGCCCTCTCCTCTCATGTGGTCCACCAGCGCTGGTAGACCCTGGAACTGGCTATCCAGAACAAAGTTCAGCTGGCGCTCCATGTAGTCTATGTCTGCATACTGCACATCCTACAGGAGGTCGAGGATATGGGTTAGTCTATGTCTGCATACTGCACATCCTACAGGAGGTCGAGGGTATGGGTTAGTCTATGT
>NC_060191.1:69291532-69319032 GCF_021184085.1 Oncorhynchus gorbuscha | reverse complement strand
TAAATAACAGCTGGTGCACGATATCTAAGGAAGGTAGACTATCTCATGATAAGCTGTAGACCACACAATCTACCTAGAGAGTTTTCATCTGTATTTTTCGTAGCTGTTTACAAACCACCACAGTCAGAGGCTGGCACTAAGACAGCATTGAATGAGCTGTATTCTGCCATAAGCGACCAAGAAAATGCTCACCCAGAGGCAGCGCTCCTAGAGGATGGGGACTTTGTTAAATGAGCAACCAGAGGAAAAAGATCTCTGGACCACCTATTGTCATGTTTTGTCTTATATTGTCTTGTCATTTTGCTTTCCCTTCTGTTCGTTTTTCCCCCTGCTGGTCTTTTTAGGTTCGTTCCCTTTTTTCTCTCTCCCTCCCTCTCTCTCTTCTCTCTATCGTTCCGTTCCTGCTCCCAGCTGTTCCTATTCCCCTAATCAATCATTTAGTCTTTCCACACCTGTTCCCTATCTTTTCCCCTGATTAGAGTCCCTATTTCTCCCCTTGTTTTCCGTTTCTGTCCTGTCGGATCCTTGTATATTGTTCACCGTGCTGTGTCTTTGTATCGCCCTGTCGTGTCGTGTTTCCCTCAGATGCTGCGTGGTGAGCAGGTGTCTGAGTCTGCTACGGTCAAGTGCCTTCCCGAGGCAACCTACAGTTTATGATCGAGTCTCCAGTCTGTTCTCGTCATTACGAGTGGAATTGTTTTTTATGCTTTATTTACCGCTCCGATTTGTCTAGGAGTATTGCTATTTCCTTTACTGGATTAAAGACTCTGTTTTCGCCAAGTCGCTTTTGGGTCCTCATTCACCTGCATAACAGAAGGATCCGACCAAAGAATGGACCCAGCGACTACAGACGCTCGTAACACTGCCGTCGAGATCCAAGGAGCCATGCTCGGCAGACACGAGCAGGAATTGTCTGCTGCTCGTCATGCCGTGGAGAACCTGGCCGCTCAGGTTTCCGACCTCTCTGGACAGTTCCAGAGTCTTCGTCTCGTGCCACCTGTTACTTCCTGGTCTGCCGAGCCTCCGGAACCTAGGGTTAATAACCCACCTTGTTACTCCGGGCAGCCCACGGAGTGCCGCTCCTTTCTCACCCAGTGTGATATTGTGTTCTCTCTCCAACCCAACACATACTCTAGAGAGAGAGCTCGGGTTGCTTACGTCATATCACTCCTTACTGGCCGGGCTCGAGAGTGGGGCACAGCTATCTGGGAGGCAAGGGCTGATTGTTCTAACAATTACCAGAACTTTAAAGAGGAGATGATTCGGGTTTTTGACCGTTCAGTTTTTGGTAGGGAGGCTTCTAGGGCCCTGGCTTCCCTATGCCAAGGTGATCGATCCATAACGGATTACTCTATAGAGTTTCGCACTCTTGCTGCCTCTAGTGACTGGAACGAGCCGGCGCTGCTCGCTCGTTTTCTGGAGGGACTCCACGCAGTGGTTAAAGATGAGATTCTCTCCCGGGAGGTTCCTTCCAGTGTGGACTCTTTGATTGCTCTCGCCATCCGCATAGAACGACGGGTAGATCTTCGTCACCAAGCTCGTGGAAGAGAGCTCGCGTCAACGGTGTTTCCCTGCTCCGCATCGCAACCATCTCCCTCCTCTGGCTCAGAGACTGAGCCCATGCAGCTGGGAGGTATTCGCATCTCGACTAAGGAGAGGGAACGGAGGATCACCAACCGCCTGTGCCTCTATTGCGGACTTGCTGGACATTTTGTCAATTCATGTCCAGTAAAAGCCAGAGCTCATCAGTAAGCGGAGGGCTACTGGTGAGCGCTACTACTCAGGTCTCTCCATCTAGATCCTGTACTACTATGTCGGTCCATCTACGCTGGACCGGTTCGGGTGCTACATGCAGTGCCTTGATAGACTCTGGGGCTGAGGGTTGTTTCATGGACGAAGCATGGGCTCGGAAACATGACATTCCTTTCAGACAGTTAGACAAGCCTACGCCCATGTTCGCCTTAGATGGTAGTCATCTTCCCAGTATCAGATTTGAGACACTACCTTTAACCCTCACAGTATCTGGTAACCACAGTGAGACTATTTCCTTTTTGATTTTTCGTTCACCTTTTACACCTGTTGTTTTGGGTCATCCCTGGCTTGTATGTCATAATCCTTCTATTAATTGGTCTAGTAATTCTATCCTATCCTGGAACGTTTCTTGTCATGTGAAGTGTTTAATGTCTGCCATCCCTCCCGTTTCTTCTGTCCCCACTTCTCAGGAGGAACCTGGCGATTTGACAGGAGTGCCGGAGGAATATCATGATCTGCGCACGGTCTTCAGTCGGTCCCGAGCCAACTCCCTTCCTCCTCACCGGTCGTATGATTGTAGTATTGATCTCCTTCCGGGGACCACTCCTCCTCGGGGTAGACTATACTCTCTGTCGGCTCCCGAACGTAAGGCTCTCGAGGATTATTTGTCTGTGTCTCTTGACGCCGGTACCATAGTGCCTTCTTCCTCTCCGGCCGGGGCGGGGTTTTTTTTTGTTAAGAAGAAGGACGGTACTCTGCGCCCCTGCGTGGATTATCGAGGGCTGAATGACATAACGGTTAAGAATCGTTATCCGCTTCCCCTTATGTCATCAGCCTTCGAGATTCTGCAGGGAGCCAGGTGCTTTACTAAGTTGGACCTTCGTAACGCTTACCATCTCGTGCGCATCAGAGAGGGGGACGAGTGGAAAACGGCGTTTAACACTCCGTTAGGGCATTTTGAGTACCGGGTTCTGCCGTTTGGTCTCGCCAATGCGCCAGCTGTTTTTCAGGCATTAGTTAATGATGTTCTGAGAGACATGCTGAACATCTTTGTTTTTGTCTACCTTGACGATATCCTGATTTTTTCACCGTCACTCGAGATTCATGTTCAGCACGTTCGACGTGTTCTCCAGCGCCTTTTAGAGAATTGTCTCTACGTGAAGGCTGAGAAGTGCTCTTTTCATGTCTCCTCCGTTACTTTTCTCGGTTCCGTTATTTCCGCTGAAGGCATTCAGATGGATTCCGCTAAGGTCCAAGCTGTCAGTGAGTGGCCCGTTCCAAGGTCACGTGTCGAGTTGCAGCGCTTTCTAGGTTTCGCTAATTTCTATCGGCGTTTCATTCGTAATTTCGGTCAAGTTGCTGCCCCTCTCACAGCTCTTACTTCTGTCAAGATGTGTTTTAAGTGGTCCGGTTCCGCCCAGGGAGCTTTTGATCTTCTAAAAGAACGTTTTACGTCCGCTCCTATCCTCGTTACTCCTGACGTCACTAGACAATTCATTGTCGAGGTTGACGCTTCAGAGGTAGGCGTGGGAGCCATTCTATCCCAGCGCTTCCAGTCTGACGATAAGGTTCATCCTTGCGCTTATTTTTCTCATCGCCTGTCGCCATCTGAACGCAACTATGATGTGGGTAACACGAACTGCTCGCCATCCGCTTAGCCCTAGGCGAATGGCGACAGTGGTTGGAGGGGGCGACCGTTCCTTTTGTCGTTTGGACAGACCATAAGAACCTTGAGTACATCCGTTCTGCCAAACGACTTAATGCTCGTCAAGCTCGTTGGGCGTTGTTTTTCGCTCGTTTCGAGTTTGTGATTTCTTACCGTCCGGGTAGCAAGAACACCAAGCCTGATGCCTTATCCCGTCTTTTTAGTTCTTCTGTGGCTTCTACTGATCCCGAGGGATTCTTCCTTATGGGCGTGTTGTCGGGTTGACAGTCTGGGAATTGAAAGACAGGTTAAGCAAGCACTCACGCACACTGCGTCGCCGCGCGCTTGTCCTAGTAACCTTCTTTTCGTTCCTGTTTCTACTCGTCTGGCTGTTCTTCAGTGGGCTCACTCTGCCAAGTTAGCTGGTCATCCCGGCGTTCGAGGCACTCTTGCTTCTATTCGCCAGCGCTTTTGGTGGCCGACTCAGGAGCGTAACACGCGCCGTTTCGTGGCTGCTTGTTCGGACTGCGCGCAGACTAAGTCATGTAACTCTCCTCCTGCCGGTCGTCTCAGAACGCTTCCCATTCCTTCTCGACCATGGTCTCACATCGCCCTAGACTTCATTACCGGTCTGCCTTTGTCTGCGGGGAAGACTGTGATTCTTACGGTTGTCGATAGGTTCTCTAAGGCGGCACATTTCATTCCCCTCGCTAAACTTCCTTCCGCTAAGGAGACGGCACAAATCATCATCGAGAATGTGTTCAGAATTCATGGCCTCCCGTTAGACGCCGTTTCTGACAGAGGCCCACAATTCACGTCACAGTTTTGGAGGGAGTTCTGTCGTTTGATTGGTGCGTCCGTCAGTCTCTCTTCCGGGTTTCATCCCCAGTCTAACGGTCAAGCAGAGAGGGCCAATCAGACGATTGGTCGCATACTACGCAGCCTTTCTTTCAGAAACCCTGCGTCTTGGGCAGAACAGCTCCCCTGGGCAGAATACGCTCACAACTCGCTTCCTTCGTCTGCTACCGGGTTATCTCCGTTTCAGAGTAGTCTGGGTTACCAGCCTCCTCTGTTCTCATCCCAGCTTGCCGAGTCCAGCGTTCCCTCCGCTCAAGCGTTTGTCCAACGTTGTGAGCGCACCTGGAGGAGGGTGAGGTCTGCACTTTGCCGTTACAGGGCACAGACTGTGAGAGCCGACAATAAACGTAGGATTAAGAGTCCTAGGTATTGTTGCGGCCAGAGAGTGTGGCTTTCCACTCGCAACCTTCCTCTTACGACAACTTCTCGTAAGTTGACTCCGCGGTTCATTGGTCCGTTCCATGTCTCCCAGGTCGTCAATCCTGTCGCTGTGCGACTGCTTCTTCCGCGACATCTTCGTCGCGTCCATCCTGTCTTCCATGTCTCCTGTGTCAAGCCCTTTCTTCGCACCCCCGTTCGTCTTCCCTCCCCCCCCCTCCCGTCCTTGTCGAGAGCGCACCTATTTACAAGGTACGTAGGATCATGGACATGCGTTCTCGGGGACGGGTCACCAATACTTAGTGGATTGGGAGGGTTACGGTCCTGAGGAGAGGAGTTGGGTTCCGTCTCGGGACGTGCTGGACCGTTCACTGATTGATGATTTCCTCCGTTGCCGCCAGGATTCCTCCTCGAGTGCGCCAGGAGGCGCTCGGTGAGTGGGGGGGTACTGTCATGTTTTGTCTTATATTGTCTTGTCATTTTGCTTTCCCTTCTGTTCGTTTTTCCCCCCTGCTGGTCTTTTTAGGTTTGTTCCCTTTTTTCTCTCTCCCTCCCTCTCTCTCTTCTCTCTATCGTTCCGTTCCTGCTCCCAGCTGTTCCTATTCCCCTAATCAATCATTTAGTCTTTCCACACCTGTTCCCTATCTTTTCCCCTGATTAGAGTCCCTATTTCTCCCCTTGTTTTCCGTTTCTGTCCTGTCGGATCCTTGTATATTGTTCACCGTGCTGTGTCTTTGTATCGCCCTGTCGTGTCGTGTTTCCCTCAGATGCTGCGTGGTGAGCAGGTGTCTGAGTCTGCTACGGTCAAGTGCCTTCCCGAGGCAACCTACAGTTTATGATCGAGTCTCCAGTCTGTTCTCGTCATTACGAGTGGAATTGTTTTTTATGCTTTATTTACCGCTCCGATTTGTCTAGGAGTATTGCATATTTCCTTTACTGGATTAAAGACTCTGTTTTCGCCAAGTCGCTTTTGGGTCCTCATTCACCTGCATAACACCTATACTCCGCACACAGAGACGCATACAAAGCTCTTCCTCGCCCTCAATTTGGCAAATCTGACCATAATTATATCCTCCTGATTCCTGATTACAAGCAAAAATTAAAGCAGGAAGCACCCGTGACGAGATCAAGAAAAATGTGGTCAGATGAAGCAGATCTTAAACTACAGGACTGTTTTGCTATCACAGACTGGAATATGTTCCGGGGATTCCTCCGATGGCATTGAGGAGTACACCACATCAGTCATTGGCTTCATCAATAAGTGCATCGATGATGTCGTCCCCACAGTGACCGTATGTACGTACATACCCCAATCAGAAGCCATGGATTACAGGCAGCATCCTCACTAAATTAAAGGCTTGAGCTGATGGATTCAAGGAGCGGGACTCTAAACCGGAAGGAAGCATATAAGAAATCCCGCTATGCCCTCCAAAGAACCATCAAACAGGCAAAGCTTCAATACAGGACTAAGATCGAATCGTACTACACGATGAGCTAAACTACTTCTATGCTTTCTTCGAGGCAAATAACACTGAAACATTACAGACTACAAAGGGAAGCACAGCCGGGAGCTGCCCAGTGACACAAGCCTACCAGACAAGCTAAACTACTTCTATGCTTGCTTCGAGGCAAATAACACTGAAACATGCATGAGTGCACCAACTGTTCTGGAAGACTGTGTGATCATGCTCTCCGAACCTCTCCCTGACCGAGTCTGTAATGCCAACATGTTTTAAGCAGACCACCATAGTGCCTGTGCCCAAGAACACTATGGTAATCTGCCAAAATGACTACTGACTGGCTGGTCAAGGCTCACAGCAGCACCATTATCCCAGAAACCCTAGCTAGACCCACTCCAATTTGCATACCGCCCAAATAGATCCACAGATGATGCAATCTCTATTGCACTCCACACTATCCTTTCCCACCTGGACAAAAGGAACACCTATGTGAGAATGCTATTCATTGACTACAGCTCAGCGTTCAACACCATAGTACCCTCAAAGCTAAGGACCCTGGAACTAAACACCTCCCTCTGCAACTGGATCCTGGACTTCCTGAAGGGCCACCCCCAGCCACGCTGATCCTCAACACAGGGGCCCCTCATGGTTGCGTGCTCAGTCCCCTCCTGTACTCCCTGTTCACTCATGACTGCACGGCCAAGCAGACTCCAACACCATCATTAAATTTGCAGGTGACATAACAGTAGTAGGCCTGTTGTTTCTGGTTTCTGAATGATTATTTCCCTTCTGTAGCAAACTGGCTCAAATTAAGATACTACATCTGTAGAAAGAGGGTGTTTTGAGCTGTAGTTAGAAAAATAGGTGCTATCCAGAACTTAAAAGTGTTCTTCAGAGAACTCTTTGAAGAACCATTTTGGTTCCCGGTAGAACCCTCTGTGGAAATGTAAATGAAAATGAAAGGAT
Organism: Oncorhynchus gorbuscha; assembly: GCF_021184085.1. Classification (NCBI taxonomy): domain Eukaryota; kingdom Metazoa; phylum Chordata; class Actinopteri; order Salmoniformes; family Salmonidae; genus Oncorhynchus; species Oncorhynchus gorbuscha. The sequence continues at coordinate 69,311,973 of NC_060191.1, read as the reverse complement.
TCTACATGGAACCCAAAATGGTTCTCCTATGAGAGTGGTCACCAATCTTTTCTGAGTCAAAATCAGCTGAGATCAGAATGATTTTTAACATAACCTATTAAAAACAGTACCGCAGTAGCAGTACAATATCACCGCATATTGGCTTTGCTTGACTTGCCCTGCCAATGCATTGTTGTTTGGAATATTTTTTTAAATGATACTAAAACTTTTGAGATAAGACTAAATGTTCTAACCGGTAGTTGTATTACTTGTGGGACACAGCTGAGTGAGGTACATTAAAAATAATTCGCCTTTTATTTTTATTTTGGGCTGATTTCCTGCATCTGATGGTCTGTCTCAACTACTCAACCACTCAACATCCCTCCTCTCTCCTTATCCACCACTGACACTGACCAAATTCATGTTGTTACTCCTATGAACAGAGAGAGAGAAAGAAAGAGAGAGAGATAGAGAAGGGGAAATGAGTGGGTGTGTTAGAGGGAGGCAGAGACTGCTAATGCTCCGAAAGATCTGAAGTCACATTCCAATGCCAATACAGAGAGAACAACTAAGAGAGAGAGAGGGATGGGGGGTGGGGTAGAACCGACCTAGAATACATCACAATAAAATGCCGTCCGCATTACCTCCCGCAAGAATTATCTTCGGTCATCGTCACAGCCGTGTATATTCCCCCTCAAGCCGATACCACAACGACTCTCAAGGAACTACACTGAACTTTTATGCAAACTGTAATCATCCTGTAAACCTCATATCCTGAAGTTGCATGTATTGTAGCTGGAGACTTGAACAATCTGAGGAAAACACTACGGAAGAGGAATCAACTATGAGGAACTGTGTGTAGATTGATGTATAAAAAAAAACAATTTAATCAATTTAGTATAAGGCTGTAACGTAACATAATGTGGAAAAAGTGAAGGACTCCAACCTCTCCACAATGGCCAAGACCAGAGAGCTGTGTTAGGACATCAGGGATACAATTGTAGACCTGCACAAGGCTGGGATGGGCTACAGGACAATAGGCAGGCAGCTTGGTGAGAAGGCAACAACTGTTGGCGCAATTATTAGAAAATGGACGAAGTTCAAGATGACGGTCAATCACCCTCGGTCTGGGGCTCCATGCAAGATCTCACCTCGTGGGGCATCAATGATCATGAGGAAGGAGAGGGATCAGCCCAGAACTACACGGCAGGACCTGGTCAATGACCTGAAGAGAGCTGGGACCACAGTCTCAAAGAAAACCATTAGTAACACACTACGCCGTCATGGATTAAAATCCTGCAGCGCACGCAAGGTCCCCCTGCTCAAGCCAGCCAATGTCCAGGCCCGTCTGAAGTTTGCCAATGACCATCTGGATGATCCAGAGGAGGAATGGGAGAAGGTCATGTGGTCTGATGAGACCAAAATAGAGCTTTTTGGACTAAACTCCACTCACCGTGTTTGGAGGAAGAAAAAGGATGAGTACAACCCTAAGAACACCATCCCAACCGTGAAGCATGGAGACAGAAACATCATTCTTTGGGGATGCTTTTCTGCAAAGGGGAGAGAACGACTGCACCGTATTGAGGGGAGGATGGATGGGGCCATGTATCGCAAGATCTTGGCCAACAACCTCCTCCCTCAGTAAGAACATTGAAGATGGGTCGTGGCTGAGTCTTCCAGCATGACAACGACCTGAAACACACAGCCAGGGCAACTAAGGAGTGGCTCCGTAAGAAGCATCTCAAGGTCCAGGAGCAGCCTTGCCAGTATCCAGCCTAACCTAACCTGAATCCAATAGAAAATCTTTGGAGGGAGCTGAAAGTCCGTATTGCCCAGCGACAGCCCAGAAACCTGAAGGATCTGGAGAAGGTCTGTATGGAGGAGTGGGCCAAAATCCCTGCTGCAGTGTGTGCAAACCTGGTCGAGAACTACAGGAAACGTACGATCTCTGTCATTTCAAACAAAGGTTTCTGTACCAAATATTTAGTTCTGCTTTTCTGATGTATTAAATACTTATGTCATGCAATAAAATGCAAATTTAAAACAAATACAGACCTCTACATGCTTTGTAAGTAGGAAACCTGCAAAATCGGCAGTATATCAAATACTTGATCTCCCGACAGTATGTGTTTATGTGACTGATAACATCTGCTAAATATGTTCATGCGACCAATACATTTTTATTTAATTTGAGTATCATTACATTTAACAGTCACATTTCAGTCATTTCGCAGACAGTCTTATCCGAAGGACTGAAAAACATTGTCCTATTGTCATGTTTGTCATTTATTATCATGTCTTGTCCCTGTGCTCCCCATTCTATTCGTTTCCCTCTGCTGGTCTTATTTGGTTCTTTCCCTCCTTCTATCCCTCTCTCTCCCCCTCCCTCTCTCACTCTCTCGCTCTCTCTTCTCTCTATCGTTCCGTTCCTGCTCCCAGCTGTTCCTATTCCCCTAATCATCATTTAGTCTTCCCACACCTGTTCCCGATCCTTTCCCCTGATTAGAGTCCCTATTTATTCCTTTGTGTTCCGTTCCTGTCCCGTCGGTTCCTTGTTTAGTATTCACCATGCTGTGATTGCGTTTCGCCCTGTCCTGTCGTGTTTTTGCTGTGATTGTGTATCGCCCTGTCCTGTCGTGTTTTTTGCCTTCATCAGATGCTGCGTGTGAGCAGGTGTCTCTGTCAACTACGGCCTGCGCCTACCCGAAGCGACCTACAGTCTGTGGCCGCTTCTCCAGTTATTCCCCTCTACAGACTAGAGGATTTTTGTTATTCCCTGTTTGGACTTAAATAAACTCTGTTTCTGTTAAGTCGCTTTTGGGTCCTCTTTCACCTGCAAGACAGAAGGAACCGACCAAGGAATGGACCCAGCGACTTCAGACGCTCGTTACACTGCCGTCGAGATCCAAGGAGCCATGCTCGGCAGACACGAGCAGGAATTGTCTGCTGCTCGCCATGCCGTGGAGAACCTGGCCGCTCAGGTTTCCGACCTCTCTGGACAGTTCCAGAGTCTACGTCTCGTGCCACCTGTTACTTCCTGGCCTGCCGAGCCTCCAGAACCTAGGGTTAATAACCCACCTTGCTACTCCGGGCAGCCCACTGAGTGCCGCTCCTTTCTCACGCAGTGTGAGATTGTGTTCTCTCTCCAACCCAACACATACTCTAGAGAGAGAGCTCGGGTTGCTTACGTCATTTCACTCCTTACTGGCCGGGCTCGAGAATGGGGCACAGCTATCTGGGAGGCAAGGGCTGATTGCTCTAACAAGTTCCAGAACTTTAAAGAGGAGATGATTCAGGTTTTTGACCGTTCAGTTTTTGGTGGGGAGGCTTCTAGGGCCCTGGCTTCCTTATGCCAAGGTGAACGGTCCATAACGGATTATTCTATTGAGTTTCGCACTCTTGCTGCCTCTAGTGAGTGGAACGAGCCGGCGCTGCTCGCTCGTTTTCTGGAGGGACTCCACGCAGTGGTTAAGGATGAGATTCTCTCCCGGGAGGTTCCTTCAGATGTGGACTCTTTGATTGCTCTCGCCATCCGCATAGAACGACGGGTAGATCTTCGTCACCGGGCTCGTGGAAGAGAGCTCGCATCAACGGTGTTTCCCTGCTCCGCATCGCAACCATCTCCCTCCTCTGGCTTTGAGACTGAGCCCATGCAGCTGGGAGGGATTCGCATCTCGAATAAGGAGAGGGAACGGAGGATCACCAACCGCCTGTGCCTCTATTGCGGAGTTGCTGGACATTTTGTTAATTCATGTCCAGTAAAGCCAGAGCTCATCTGTAAGCTGAGGGCTACAGGTGAGCGCAACTACTCAAGTCTCTCCATCAAAGTCCTGTACTACTTTGTCGGTCCACCTACGCTGGACCGGTTCGGGTGCTACATGTAGTGCCTTGATAGACTCTGGGGCTGAGGGTTGTTTCATGGACGAAGCATGGGTTCGGAAACATGACATTCCTTTCAGAGAGTTAGAGAAGCCTACGCCCATGTTCGCCTTAGATGGTAGTCATCTTCCCAGTATCAGATTTGAGACACTACCTTTAACCCTCACAGTATCTGGTAACCACAGTGAGACTATTTCTTTTTTGATTTTCCGTTCACCGTTTACACCTGTTGTTTTGGGTCATCCCTGGCTAGTATGTCATAATCCTTCTATTAATTGGTCTAGTAATTCTATCCTATCCTGGAACGTTTCTTGTCATGTGAAGTGTTTAATGTCTGCCATCCCTCCGTTTCTTCTGTCCCTACTTCTCAGGAGGAACCTGGCGATTTGACAGGAGTGCCGGAGGAATATCATGATCTGCGCACGGTCTTCAGTCGGTCCCGAGCCAACTCCCTTCCTCCTCACCGGTCGTATGATTGTAGTATTGATCTCCTTCCGGGGACCACTCCTCCTCGAGGTAGACTATACTCTCTGTCGGCTCCCGAACGTAAGGCTCTCGAGGATTATTTGTCTGTGTCTCTTGACGCCGGTACCATAGTGCCTTCTTCTTCTCCGGCCGGGGCGGGGTTCTTTTTGTTAAGAAGAAGGACGGTACTCTGCGCCCTGCGTGGATTATCGAGGGCTGAATGACATAACGGTTAAGAATCGTTATCCGCTTCCCCTTATGTCATCAGCCTTCGAGATTCTGCAGGGAGCCAGGTGCTTTACTAAGTTGGACCTTCGTAACGCTTACCATCTCGTGCGCATCAGAGAGGGGGACGAGTGGAAAACGGCGTTTAACACTCCGTTAGGGCATTTTGAGTACCGGGTTCTGCCGTTCGGTCTCGCCAATGCGCCAGCTGTTTTTCAGGCATTAGTTAATGATGTTCTGAGAGACATGCTGAACATTTTTGTTTTTGTCTATCTTGACGATATCCTGATTTTTTCTCCGTCACTCGAGATTCATGTTCAGCACGTTCGACGTGTTCTACAGCGCCTTTTAGAGAATTGTCTCTACGTAAAGGCTGAGAAGTGCTCTTTTCATGTCTCCTCCGTTACTTTTCTCGGTTCCGTTATTTCCGCTGAAGGCATTCAGATGGATTCCGCTAAGGTCCAAGCTGTCAGTGATTGGCCCGTTCCAAGGTCACGTGTCGAGTTGCAGCGCTTTTTTAGGTTTCGCTAATTTCTATCGGCGTTTCATTCGTAATTTCGGTCAAGTTGCTGCCCCTCTCACAGCTCTTACTTCTGTCAAGACGTGTTTTAAGTGGTCCGGTTCCGCCCAGGAGCTTTTGATCTTCTAAAAGAACGTTTTACGTCCGCTCCTATCCTCGTTACTCCTGACGTCACTAGACAATTCATTGTCGAGGTTGACGCTTCAGAGGTAGGCGTGGGAGCCATTCTATCCCAGCGCTTCCAGTCTGACGATAAGGTTCATCCTTGCGCTTATTTTTCTCATCGCCTGTCGCCATCTGAGCGCAACTATGATGTGGGTAACCGTGAACTGCTCGCCATCCGCTTAGCCCTAGGCGAATGGCGACAGTGGTTGGAGGGGGCGACCGTTCCTTTTGTCGTTTGGACAGACCATAAGAACCTTGAGTACATCCGTTCTGCCAAACGACTTAATGCCCGTCAAGCTCGTTGGGCGTTGTTTTTCGCTCGTTTCGAGTTTGTGATTTCTTACCGTCCGGGTAGCAAGAACACCAAGCCTGATGCCTTATCCCGTCTGTTTAGTTCTTCTGTGGCTTCTACTGATCCCGAGGGGATTCTTCCTTATGGGCGTGTTGTCGGGTTAACAGTCTGGGGAATTGAAAGACAGGTTAAGCAAGCACTCACGCACACTGCGTCGCCGCGCGCTTGTCCTAGTAACCTCCTTTTCGTTCCTGTTTCCACTCGTCTGGCTGTTCTTCAGTGGGCTCACTCTGCCAAGTTAGCTGGTCATCCCGGTGTTCGAGGCACTCTTGCGTCTATTCGCCAGCGCTTTTGGTGGCCGACTCAGGAGCGTGACACGCGCCGTTTCGTGGCTGCTTGTTCGGACTGCGCGCAGACTAAGTCGGGTAACTCTCCTCCTGCCGGTCGTCTCAGACCGCTCCCCATTCCTTCTCGACCATGGTCTCACATTGCCTTAGACTTCATTACCGGTCTGCCTTTGTCTGCGGGGAAGACTGTGATTCTGACGGTTGTCGATAGGTTCTCTAAGGCGGCACATTTCATTCCCCTCGCTAAACTTCCTTCCGCTAAGGAGACGGCACAAATCATTATTGAGAATGTATTCAGAATTCATGGCCTCCCGTTAGACGCCGTTTCAGACAGAGGCCCGCAATTCACGTCACAGTTTTGGAGGGAGTTCTGTCGTTTGATTGGTGCGTCCGTCAGTCTCTCTTCCGGGTTTCATCCCCAGTCTAACGGTCAAGCAGAGAGGGCCAATCAGACGATTGGTCGCATACTACGCAGCCTTTCTTTCAGAAACCCTGCGTCTTGGGCAGAACAGCTCCCCTGGGCAGAATACGCTCACAATTCGCTTCCTTCGTCTGCTACCGGGTTATCTCCGTTTCAGAGTAGTCTGGGTTACCAGCCTCCTCTGTTCTCATCCCAGCTTGCCGAGTCCAGCGTTCCCTCCGCTCAAGCGTTTGTCCAACGTTGTGAGCGCACCTGGAGGAGGGTGAGGTCTGCACTTTGCCGTTACAGGGCACAGACGGTGAGAGCCGCCAATAAACGCAGGATTAAGAGTCCAAGGTATTGTTGCGGCCAGAGAGTGTGGCTTTCCACTCGCAACCTTCCTCTTACGACAGCTTCTCGTAAGTTGACTCCGCGGTTCATTGGTCCGTTCCGTGTCTCCCAGGTCGTCAATCCTGTCGCTGTGCGACTGCTTCTTCCGCGACATCTTCGTCGCGTCCATCCTGTCTTCCATGTCTCCTGTGTTAAGCCCTTTCTTCGCACCCCCGTTCGTCTTCCCTCCCCCTCCCGTCCTTGTCGAGAGCGCACCTATTTACAAGGTACATAAGATCATGGACATGCGTTCTCGGGGACGGGGTCACCAATACTTAGTGGATTGGGAGGGTTACGGTCCTGAGGAGAGGAGTTGGGTTCCGTCTCGGGACGTGCTGGACCGTTCACTCATCGATGATTTCCTCCGTTGCCGCCAGGATTCCTCCTCGAGTGCGCCAGGAGGCGCTCGGTGAGTGGGGGGTACTGTCATGTTTGTCATTTATTATCATGTCTTGTCCCTGTGCTCCCCATTCTATTCGTTTCCCTCTGCTGGTCTTATTTGGTTCTTTCCCTCCTTCTATCCCTCTCTCTCCCCCTCCCTCTCTCACTCTCTCGCTCTCTCTTCTCTCTATCGTTCCGTTCCTGCTCCCAGCTGTTCCTATTCCCCTAATCATCATTTAGTCTTCCCACACCTGTTCCCGATCCTTTCCCCTGATTAGAGTCCCTATTTATTCCTTTGTGTTCCGTTCCTGTCCCGTCGGTTCCTTGTTTAGTATTCACCATGCTGTGATTGCGTTTCGCCCTGTCCTGTCGTGTTTTTGCTGTGATTGTGTATCGCCCTGTCCTGTCGTGTTTTTTGCCTTCATCAGATGCTGCGTGTGAGCAGGTGTCTCTGTCAACTACGGCCTGCGCCTACCCGAAGCGACCTACAGTCTGTGGCCGCTTCTCCAGTTATTCCCCTCTACAGACTAGAGGATTTTTGTTATTCCCTGTTTGGACTTAAATAAACTCTGTTTCTGTTAAGTCGCTTTTGGGTCCTCTTTCACCTGCATGACACCTATATCCTATCGGAACACCTGCAGCTGAAATGACACCAGTGTTCTTTCATTCCTGGATACAGAAAGTTCTTCAGCAAAGTTCTTTATTCAGTCTGGTCCAGAAGGAGAGAAGCATGTGACTCTTTTCAGTGTGTGCTATGAAGAATTGTCTCGAATGATGTAAGTTAAATACTGTACATTCTGTCAGAAGGACATATGCTAAAACGTCCTCACACGTTCACATACATATACATGGATGAATATGACTGTGTGCATATGGCCAGGCACATAAAGTGTGTGTGTGAATGTGCGCGTTGTCCTCACCCATAGCGTTGCTGTTCAGCAGTAGTACACCATGAGCATCGGCGGTCGTCTCTAGACCCATATAAAAGGGATGCACACCATAGCCATTCAACTTATACTGTACCGGGAGAGAAAGAGAGAGAGACAGAGATTAAAAATGATGCATTAGATCCCAGAGAGTCCCAGAGTTAATTTGAGTGGAGGCACAGATAGAGACTGGATACTGAGTTCCCACTGTGGAGGCAGAGATAGAGACTGGATACTGAGTTCCCTCTGTGGAGGCACAGATAGAGACTGGATACTGAGTTCCCTCTGTGGAGGCACAGATAGAGACTGGATACTGAGTTCCCTCTGTGGAGGCACAGATAGAGACTGGATACTGAGATCCCTCTGTGGAGGCACAGATAGAGACTGGATACTGAGTTCCCTCTGTGGAGGCACAGATAGAGACTGGATACTGAGTTCCCTCTGTGGAGGCACAGATAGAAACTAGATACTGGGTTCCCTCTGTGGAGGCAGAAATATAGATTGAATGCTGAGTTCCCTCTGTGGAGGCAGAGATATAGATTGAATGCTGAGTTCCCACTGTGGAGAAAAAGATAGAAATTCCTGGTGGCATAAGGATGTGGCGTGATGTCACGTGTCAGAAGAGAAAGGTTGTTAGCTCTAACAAGGACTGACAGCTAATGACGACACACACAATCACACAAAAACGCACGAGCACACCCACACACACACACACACACACACACACACACACACACACACACACACACACACACACACACACACACACACACACACACACACACACACACACACACACACACACACACACACACACACACATAGGAGAGGCTCAAGAGGGGAACATACACACTGCATTACCCTGTGGAGTTGTCATAACAGCTCAGCAATTAAACAGGATAATGCAGCCACGAGCAGACTTCTTGGCCCTGCATGTGTTGGGCATTATGAATGTCATGATTATACTGGTCCATCTGGTCAAATGCCAACAGACACTGATAGGAAGTTTTCAATGTAATATAATGTCTACTCTGTTTGGGACTGTGTGTGTGTGTGTGTGTGTGTGTGTGTGTGTGTGTGTGTGTGTGTGTGTGTGTGTGTGTGTGTGTGTGTGTGTGTGTGTGTGTGTGTGTGTGTGTGTGTGTGTGTGTGTGTGTGTGTGTGTGTGTGTGTGTGTGTGTGTGTGTGTACGTTTGCGTGTGTGTGTGTGTGTGTGTGTGTGTGTGTATGTGTGTGTGTGTGTGTTATGTGTGTGTGTGTGTGTGTGTGTGTGTGTGTGTGTGTGTGTGTGTGTGTGTGTGTGTGTGTGTGTGTGTGTGTGTGTGTGTGTGTGTGTGTGTGTGTGTGTGTGTGTGTGTGTGTGTGTGTGTGTGTTTGTATGTTTGTATGTTTGTGTAAGTGTACGTTTGTGTGTGTATGTGTGTGTGTATGTGTGTGTGTGTATTTATGTATGTATGTGTGTATCTGTGTGTCTGTGTCTGTGTCTGTGTGTGTGTGTGTATGTTTGTGTGTGTATGTGTCTGCGAGTGACTCACCCCAGGAGGCTGGTCCTTTGTGAACATGCCCCAGGTATGATAGTTGAGATCGTGCTTGTATGAGGCGTGTTCTGTCTCTCCAAAGCCATAGACATAATCTGAAGACAGACGTGTTGACACCTGGATGAACAGATCTGAGAAGGTAAAGCCTGGCAACGCAGAGTCCCATCTGAGAGAGAGACAGAGAGAGAGAGACAGAGAGAAACAGAGAGAGAGAGAGAGAGAGAGAGAGAGAGAGAGAGAGAGAGAGAGACAGAGAGAGAGAGAGACAGAGAGACAGAGAGAGAGAGAGAGAGAGAGAGAGAGAGAGAGAGAGAGAGACAGACAGAAATAGCATGGGACGAAGAGTGGAAATTTTTATTCATCCTTCACCATTGTAGTCATTGTTTGTATCCCATTCTCATATCTATGGTGGAGTTAGCATCCAGGGACTGTTGCTATGAGGGAGGTCACTTACATTAATGTGCCAGTGCTCTTTCTGATGACCTGGATGCCAAAAGGCTGTTTTTTGACCTGGACAATATAAAGTCTCTTGGTCTCATCTGTCTCTGGGGTGGAGGGGACATTAAGGGGGACAGGAACCTCAAATCGCTTATTTGTAGGGTCATAGATCTAGAAAGAGAGAGAGAGAGACAGACAGACAGACAGACAGACAGACAGACAGACAGACAGACAGACAGACAGACAGACAGACAGACAGACAGACAGACAGACAGACAGACAGACAGACAGACAGACAGACAGACAGACAGACAGACAGACAGACAGACAGACAGACAGACAGACAGACAGATGAGTACCATGTGACACTAACTGAGTCATTCCAATCTTTCAGTCATAAGAGGGAAGGAACCTTAAACTGCAGTAGGTCTGCACTGTGGTATTTGATCTCCACTCTGAGAGAGTTTATATCTGGAGATTCTGGTCTCCCGCTGCTCCGGAGCCCAGCGTTCCGCGTGATGTCGAAGCTCCAGCCAGAAGGTTGCTCTATCACCGTGGTAGCGGTGTAACCATAGTCTTCAGGGTAGTAACACCACGGGACGCCCTCAGTGGTAGACGTCTGGTCAGGAGAGAGACATTCAAAGTATCAACATGGGTGTTTTGATTAAATACCTTTCGGAGGAACTGAGTGTGTGTGTGTGTGTGTGTGTGTGTGTGTGTGTGTGTGTGTGTGTGTGTGTGTGTGTGTGTGTGTGTGTGTGTGTGTGTGTGTGTGTGTGTGTGTGTGTGTGTGTGTGTGTGTGTGTGTGTGTGTGTGTGTGTGTGTGTTTTTGAGACCCACCCCCCAGATGCAGCCCCTGGCCCTACACTTGGTCTCGTCACTGTCGGGCTCTGGGTAGCAGTCAAAGCGCTGGATCTCTGGCACTGGATCACTGACCTGGTCCCATCGCACTGTGTAGTTCTGACCCAGAATCAGATTCAAATCTTTCAGATACAACACCTAGGACCAAGAGAGGAGGGGGGGGGGGGGTAGGTGACAGAGGGGGAACGAGATGGGTGGGGGGACAAAGTGAGAGACAGAGAGTATATTTAAGCAATAAGTCATGATGGGATGTGGACTATGGCCAATATACCACTCCTAAGGGCTGTTCTTATGCATTATTATGGAGTTGCTCCCCAATTTGCTGCTATAAAAGCCTCCACTCTTCTGGGAAGACGTTCCACTAGATGCTGGAACATTGCTTTGGGGACTTACTTCCATTCAGCCACAAGAGCATTAATGAGGTCAGGCACTAATGTTAGGTGATTAAGCCTGGATTGCAGTCGGCTTTACAATTCATCCCAAAGGTGTTGGATGGGGTTGAAGTTCTTCCACACCGATCTCGACAAACCATTTCTGTATGGACCTCGCTTTGTGCTTGGGGGCGTTGTCATGCTGAAACAGGAAAGGGCCTCCCCCAAACTGTTGCCCCAAAGTTGGAGGCACAGAATAGTCTAGAATGTCATTGTATGCTGTAGCATTAAGATTTCCCTTCACTGTAACTAAGGGGCCTGAACCATGAACAACAGCCCCAGACTATTATTAATCATCCACCAAACTTTACAGTTGGCGCTACGCTTTTGGGCAGGTAGTGTTGTCCTAGCATCCGCCAAACCCAGATTCGTCCGTCAGACGGCCAGATGCAGAGGCGTGATTCATTCCTCCAGAAAATGTGTTTCCACAGCTCAGAGTACAATGGTGGGAAGCTTTACACCACTCAAGCCGACGTTTGGCACTGCTCACGGTGATGTTAGGCTTGTGTGCGGCTGCTCGTCCATGGAAACCCAGTTCATGAAGCTCCAGACGAAAAGTTATAGTGCTGACGTTACTCCCAGAGGCAGTTTGGAACTTGGTAGTGAGTGTTGCAACCTGAGGAAAGAAGCAGGAGCTTGTGTGGCCTGCCACTTCGCGGCTGAGCTGTTGTTGCTCTAACTTGGCAAATCAGTTAAAGAACAAATTCTTATTTCCAATGACGGCCTACTGGGGAAAAGTGGTTTAATTAACTGCCCCGTTCAGGAGCAGAACAGATTTTTACTTTGTCAGCTCAGGAATTCGATACAGCTAACTTTCGGTTACTGGCCCAAAGCTCGAACCACTAGGCTACCGGCCATCCTGAAATATCAGTGCTTAAAGTTGACCGGGGCAGCTCTAGCAGGGCAGAAACTTGACAAACTGACGTGTTGGAAAGGTGACATCCTATGAGCTCTTCAGTAAAGCCATTCTAATGGCAATGTTTGTCTATGGAGATTGCATGGCTGGGTAAACAATTTAATACAACTGTCAGCAATGAGTGTGGCTGAAATAGACAAATCCTAATAAAGACAATTCCTCCTGACAGGTTATACTGTAGGTAACCCTGGCCTGTCAGTGTCTGAGGTTTAGCTAACGCTTTTACCTACCTACCTACCTACCTACCTACCTACCTACCTACCTACCTACCACCATGTTAGTACCTCTATCATACCTATCTACCACCATGTTAGTACCTCTATCCAACCTACCTACCATGTTAGTACCTCTATCATACCTACCACCATGTTAGTACCTCTATCATAACTACCACCATGTTAGTACCTCTATCATAACTACCACCATGTTAGTACCTCTATCCTACCTACCACCATGTTAGTACCTCTATCCTACCTACCACCATGTTAGTACCTCTATCCTACCTACCACCATGTTAGTACCTCTATCCTACCTACCACCATGTTAGTACCTCTATCATACGTACCATGTTAGTACCTCTATCCTACCTACCACCATGTTAGTAGGTACCTCTATCACACCTACCTACCATGTTAGTACCTCTATCACACCTACCTACCATGTTAGTACCTCTATCACACCTACCTACCATGTTAGTACCTCTATCACACCTACCAACCATGTTAGTACCTCTAGCACACCGACCTACCATGTTAGTACCTCTATCACACCTACCACCATGTTAGTAGCTCTATCATACCTACCTACCACCATGTTAGTAGTTACCTCTATCACACCTACCTACCATGTTAGTACCTCTATCATACCTACCTTCCATGTTAGTACCTCAATCATACCTACCTACCGTGTTAGTACCTCTATCATACCTACCTACCATGTTAGTACCCCAATCATACCTACAATGTTAGTACATCTATCGTACCTACCATGTTAGTACCTCAACCATACCTACAATGTTAGTACATCTATCGTACCTACCATGTTAGTACCTCAACCATACCTACAATGTTAGTACATCTATCGTACCTACCATGTTAGTACCTCTATCACACCTATCTACCACCATGTTAGAAGTTACCTCTATCACACCTACCTACCATGTTAGTACCTCCATCATACCTACCTACCATGTTAGTACCGCAATCATACCTACAATGTTAGTACCTCTATCGTACCTACCATGTTAGTACCTCAACCATACCTACAATGTTAGTACCTCTATCATACCTACCTTCCATGTTAGTACCTCAATCATACCTACCTACCGTGTTAGTACCTCTATCATACCTACCTACCATGTTAGTACCCCAATCATACCTACAATGTTAGTACCTCTATCGTACCTACCATGTTATTACCTCAACCATACCTACAATGTTAGTACCTCTATCGTACCTACCATGTTAGTACCTCTATCACACCTATCTACCACCATGTTAGAAGTTACCTCTATCACACCTACCTACCATGTTAGTACCTCCATCATACCTACCTACCATGTTAGTACCGCAATCATACCTACAATGTTAATACCTCTATCGTACCTACCATGTTAGTACCTCAACCATACCTACAATGTTAGTACCTCTATCGTACCTACCATGTTAGTACCTCAACCATGCCTACAATGTTAGTACATCTATCGTACCTACCATGTTAGTACCTCTATCACACCTATCTACCACCATGTTAGAAGTTACCTCTATCACACCTACCTACCATGTTAGCACCTCTATCATACCTACCTACCATGTTAGTACATCTAACATACCTACCTACCATGTTAGTACCTCAATGATATTTACAATGTTTGTACCTCTATCGTACCTACCTACCACCATGTTAGTACCTCTATCATACCTACCTACCATGTTAGTACCTCTATCATACCTACCTACCATGTTAGTACCTCTATCATACCTACCTACCATGTTAGTACCTCTATCATACCTACCTACCATGTTAGTACCTCTATCATACCTACCTACCATGTTAGTACCTCTATCATACCCTCCTACCATGTTAGTACCTCTATCATACCCTCCTAACATGTTAGTACCTCTATCATACCTACCTACCATGTTAGTACCTCTATCATACCTACCATGTTAGTACCTCTATCATACCCTCCTACCATGTTAGTACCTCTATCATACCTACCTACCATGTTAGCACCTCTATCATACCTACCTACCACCATGTTAGTACCTCTATCATACCTACCTACCTACCTACCTACCATGTTAGTACCTCTATCATATCTACCTACCATGTTAGTACCTCTATCATACCTACCTACCTACCTACCTACCATGTTAGTACCTCTATCATACCTACCTACCTACCTACCTACCTACCTACCTACCTACCTACCTACCAACCTACCATGTTAGTACCTCTATCATACCTACCTACCACCATGTTAGTACCTCTTTCCTGACCATAATGTGGAACATTTACTTCCATATCTTCCTCTGGAAGACTAACCTTGAACTGAATTATATGACCGTATCTTCTCCTACTGCTTATGTTGGGTTTCTCACTAAGGTAAGATAAATACAGAAAGATAGAACTGGTGGGGAGGGTAGGTAGTTATCTCAAGGTCCTCCGCTCCACTGTATCTGTGAGAGTCATGTATGTTGGGTAGCAACAGCAGCCTTGGTTACCTGCTTGACGGTGTCGTATTTGAAAGTAGATACGACGACATTGTTGTTGTTGTGGGTAACATTGACAGTCATGGGGGGGCTGGAGACTCCCAACACAGTGATGTTCTCAAACTTCAGGTTGTTTGGGTCACTGTACCCAGAATGCATCACCTGGATGGTCAACTCGCCCTGCAGAGAGAGAACATACAGAGTAGACATGACTGTAAGTCGCTTTGGATAAAAGCGTCTGCTAAATGGCATTTATTATTATTATTATAGAATGACGTTATACCTAGACACTGATCTTAGGTGAGATTTTACTTGTTTTGTTATCATTAATAACATCTACTTACATTGTTCAAAGAGAACTGGTAGTGCATGTAGTTGCCAGTTTCAACGGTGTCTGTGAGAGAGAGAGAGAGAGACATAGAGAGAGAGAGAAAGAGAGAGAGAGAGAGAGAGAGAGAGAGAGAGAGAGAGAGAGAGAGACATAGAGAGAGACATAGAGAGAGACATAGAGAGAGAGAGAGAGAGAGAGAGAGAGAGAGAGAGAGAGAGAGAGACAGAAAGAGAGAGAGACGCAGAAAGAGAGAGAGAGATGGGGGAGTTGAATTATACAAGCAAGTCCTCATCTTCCCAAGAAACACTTTTTTGGTTACTACATGATTTTTGGAAACTACATGTGTTATTTCATAGTTTTGATGTCTTCTCTAATAGTCAAACAATTAAGAAAAAACAACTAATGAGTAGGTGTGTTCAAACGTTTAACTGGGACTGTATATGTTACCCCCCATTTCTAAACGACAGTTGTGCTCCTATACACAAACATCTATGCACACAAACACACACACAAACATAAACATAGACACACACATGTAGACACACACATGTAGACACACACATGTAGACACACACATGTAGACACACAAACATAGACACACACATGTAGACACACACATGTAGACACACAAACATAGACACACACATGTAGACACACACATGTAGACACACAAACATAGACACACACATGTAGACACACACATGTAGACACACACATGTAGACACACACATGTAGACACACAAACATAGACACACACATGTAGACACACACATGTAGACACACAAACATAGACACACACATGTAGACACACACATGTAGACACACACATGTAGACACACAAACATAGACACACACATGTAGACACACACATGTAGACACACAAACATAGACACACACATGTAGACACACACATGTAGACACACACATGTAGACACACAAACATAGACACACACATGTAGACACACAAACATAGACACACACACATGTAGACACACACATGTAGACACACAAACATAGACACACACATGTAGACACACACATGTAGACACACACATGTAGACACACAAACATAGACACACACATGTAGTCACACACATGTAGACACACAAACATAGACACACACATGTAGACACACACATGTAGACACACAAACATAGACACACACATGTAGACACACACATGTAGACACACAAACATAGACACACACATGTAGACACACACATGTAGACACACACATGTAGACACACACGTAGACACACAAACATAGACACACACATGTAGACACACACATGTAGACACACACATGTAGACACACACATGTAGACACACAAACATAGACACACACATGTAGACACACATGTAGACACACACATGTAGACACACAAACATAGACACACACATGTAGACACACACATGTAGACACACACATGTAGACACACAAACATAGACACACACATGTAGACACACACATGTAGACACACACATGTAGACACACACATGTAGACACACACATACACACAAACTCTGACTTCATTAAATACCTCGAGAGTCTCCGTCATCCCAGAATAGCTCTCCTGCTGCTCTGTTGTTGTCATCGAGCGCAACGATCAGACCCATGGGGTTACGCCGGCTGAGGGGAACACACACACACACACACACACACACACACACACACACACACACACACACACACACACACACACACACACACACACACACACACACACACACACACACACACACACACAGACACACACACACACACACACACACACACACACACACACACACACACACACACACACACACACACACACACACACACACACACACACACACACACACACACACAGACACAGACACAGACACAGACACAGACACAGACACACACAGACACACACAGACACACACACACACACACACACCCCCACACAGACACACACACACACACGTCACAATTTTTTTCAAGGAACTAAAATCAAAAAGGGAAATTAACCCCTTTGAAGTTGTTTAATATGTATAAACTTGGCAGTTCGAACCCTGAATGCTGTTTGGCTCAAAGCTGTGGTATATCAGACCGTACACCACGGGTATGACAAAACAGTTTATAATAGCAGACACAGTATACTTAAGCAATCAGGACCTCAGGGGTTTGTGGTATATGGCCAATATACCACTGCCAAGGGCTGTATCCAGGCAGTCCTCAGGCCTTATTGTTTACGTATATTGTGCATGACTGTGCAATCGTTCATGGATGTGTGTACCTGTAAACAGTTGTGACCGCAGGTCTCTGAATAGGTAGAATAGCTCCGCCCCTGATGTGTAAACCAAGCTTGTCTGCAGGCAGGTATATATCAACGTGATTCTTACGGACTGTAATTCGCTCTTCCTGATTGGTCAATGGGAAAATAATCAACTAGTTGGAAAGCACAACATAAAGTACGCTGGGCAGAAGAAAGGGTGGAATAACATGTTCTTATACATACAGTAGATGTAGCGGTATTGAGGACAGAGATGGAGTGAGAGACTGAGAGATGATTTTCCTATAGCCCCCTTGCCTATCTCTGTCCATGAGGGTATTTTGCCTTCTCATACTAAAATAGCTCACTTGCTCACACACACACACACACACACACACACACACACACACACACACACACACACACACACACACACACGCACACACGCACACACGCACACACGCACACACGCACACACGCACACACGCACAGTTACACAGCACAGCAGCTCAAAGAAAAATTCCAAGCCTCAATTAATTTCTAACATCCTAAGGACGGAATGTTCAGACCAGCTCAGGACAATTTAGAGTACTTCTTCTCTCTCTCTCATTCTCTATTCTCCATCTGGGATATGAAGGTAGAGAGAGAGAGCAGGGAGTCACTAGAGCGTCTGGAAGTAATTTCAGATCGCATCGCCTCATTGTCAGTGCTAAGTAGTACTCCCCTCCTCCCCCTCCTCCCCCTCCACTCCTCCCCCTCCACTTGTCTTCCTGTTTCACTCCCCCTCCTCCCCCTTTCCTCCCCCACTCCTCCTCTCCTCTCGTCTTCCTCTTCCAATCCTCCCCCTCCTCCCCCTCCTCAACTTGTCTTCCTCTTCCACTCCTCCCACTCCCCCACTCCCCCTCCACTCGTCTTCCTCTTCCCCTCCTCCACTCCTCCCCCTCCTCAACTTGTCTTCCTCCTGCTTCCCTCTTCTCTTCACCCTCCTCAACTCCTCCCCCTGCTCTACACCGTACCTTCCCAACTTGTTCCCTCTTCCACTCCTCCCCCTCCGCAACTCGTCTTCCTCTTCCACTCCTCCCTCTCCTCCCCCCCCACCTCAACTTGTCTTCCTCCTCCTCTCCTCCCCTTCCTCAACTCATCTTCCCCTTCTCTTTCCTCTTATCCTATCCTCTCATTTTGTCTTCTCCTTTTACTCTCATCTCCTCCAACATCTCTCCTCCTGTTCCCCTCATCTCCTCCAACATCTCTCCTCCTGTTCCCCTCATCTCCTCCAACATCTCTCCTCCTGTTCCCCTCATTTCCTCCAACATCTCTCCTCCTGTTCCTCTCATCTCCTCCAACATCTCTCCTCCTGTTCCCCTCATCTCCTCCAACATCTCTCCTCCTGTTCCTCTCATCTCCACCAACATCTCTCCTCCTGTTCCTCTCATCTCCACCAACATCTCTCCTCATGTTCCCCTCATCTCCTCCAACATCTCTCCTCATGTTCCCCTCATCTCCTCCAACATCTCTCCTCCTGTTCCCCTCATCTCCTCCAACATCTCTCCTCCTGTTCCTCTCATCTCCTCCAACATCTCTCCTCATGTTCCTCTCATCTCCTCCAACATCTCGACTCATGTTCCTCTCATCTCCGCCAACATCTCTCCTCATGTTCCTCTCATCTCCTCCAACATATCGACTTCTTTCCTCTCCTGTCAGGTACCTTTTTCCTCCTAATTGACTGCACCGCACCCCTTCCTCCTCCCACCCCCGTAACCTCATTGGCCCACCAGGACAAGGCGCAGCAGTGAGGAAACCAATCTAAACTCTCATCTGATCAGAAGCTCTTTACACAGCTGTGTGATGCCCAAATTAGGTCCCGCAGGATCTCAACACCCCTTTAATCAATGAGACAGGGAGATTCTCTTTCTAGTGTCTCTGTGTCTCCTCTGTCCTTCTTCCTACATATTTCCTCCCTTATCTCTATCCCTCTGAATCTGACTTATATAGTACAGCAGTGGTTCTCTTCTCCAGTGTGCTTTATGTAAAGCTCTTGTAAATAGTCTACTCCTTTTTCATGTCTTTCTAGGAAGGAAGCAAAGATGAAGTAAACAGAATGCTCACCTTTTCATAGTCAAACCACACAGCGTCTGGGACGTAGGCTTGGATCCACTCCACCCCCTGCAGAAATCAACCAATCACGCATCAGCAAGGGCAAAACAAACACCAAATGAGGTAATTGGTTGAGCAGACTTCTCCCTATTTCTCTCCACACAACATGGCCGATCCAAAAACGAAACAGCCTTGGCAATGTTCTAACAGTAGAGGATCTGGGTTTGGTTGAAGTTATGCCTGCATCACAACTGGATGTGGGGTCACAATCAAAAGCAAAGGCACCATCAAGAGATGGACAATGGCCTTTGAGGATTGTAGGGCGGCAGACATGAGTAATCGATAACCAAGCGGCTGTCCTTTGATAGAGCTGTCTTAACTGTGTTCACTGTCCTGCTGACAGACGGGAACACAGAGAGAACAGAGAGATGAAACAGAGACAAAGAACAGAGGGAATGAAAAGAATAGAGAGAAAGAGAATGATGTGTCCTTTTCAAGCAGAGCGATGGTAAAGCATGCCGTCTGTGAACACCACAAGTTCTCCTCTCTCTAACTTTAAAGCCACTGCTGACACCATTTGTTCCACTGGCCTGCCTTGTCCCCTTTAATGTTCTACAGAACCCTGTCATTAGGGATCGGAGAGAGGCAATTATATGAAGAGGAGAAGAAAGAGGGGATGGACAAAAGTGGTCAAGAAGAAGAAGTTTCAAGTAGTATTAGTTGTATGTACAGTACGGAATATGCATTTTTTTTACACCATCCAACAAAATGCTTACTGCAGGTTCCTTCTCGACCATGAAACAACACAAATAAACAGTAAAAAAATCACAACAGGAACATAAAGTAAATGGCCCTGTAGAATAGAATAAACATTTTAGCACCAGTATAATACAGGAAGGCACAATTTA
>NC_060191.1:69256532-69289032 GCF_021184085.1 Oncorhynchus gorbuscha | reverse complement strand
GAGAGAGAGAGAGAGAGAGAGAGAGAGAGAGAGAGAGAGAGAGAGAGAGAGAGAGAGAGAGAGAGAGACAGAGAGAGAGAGAGAGAGAGAGAGACAGAGAGACAGAGAGAGAGAGAGAGAGAGAGAGAGAGAGAGAGAGAGAGAGAGAGAGAGAGAGAGAGAGAGAGCCATATGAAGGACCAACAAAGGACATGATTTTTCACACAAGTTATGTCTTGATGTCAATTAACAACTTATTACATAAGCCTGAATTATTACACAACGTTTGACTTTTTAGATGACATCCTCTCTGTATCCCCAAGGAGAAGTCAAGCTTGGGCTTCTCCCTTCTCTCTGCTGGCATGACAACCTTTTCACTCTGATTACAGTTGTTATATTCAGACTGGAGCCCCACTCTGCTTGTCTCTAATTCACCAGAGGCCATGCTAAATTGCTTATTAATCAGCTGGCCACTTTTAACATGACCACAATCTATCTGCACTCGCAAAACACACACACACACACACACACACTCGTGCAAATACACACGGACATGCGCACACACACTCATATGCACAAATGCGTACATACAAACTCTTTGGCGCATACACAAAAACTATTGAGTACACACACACACACACACACACACACACACACACACACACACACACACACACACACACACACACACACACACACACACACACACACACACACACACACACACACACACACACACACACACACACACACACACACACACACACACACACACACTAGTTCACACACACACACACACACACACTAGTTCACACACTAGTTGACCTCCGTTGGGACAAGCGCATAACATGACACACACACACACGCACGCACATAATGTATCTACGCTTCTAATCTGCTTGTAATGAGGTCAGTGCTCTCATTAGTGCGGCGGGGAAAAAAGGAGGAAATGAAAGAGAAAAGAGAGAGGGAGGATGGAAAGTAAATCCCATGTTATGTGCTTGTCCCAACGGAGGTCAACTAGTGTGTGTGTCATGTTATGTGCTTGTCCCAACGGAGGTCAACTAGTGTGTGTGTCATGTTATGTGCTTGTCCCAACGGAGGTCAACTAGTGTGTGTGCCATGTTATGTGCTTGTCCCAACGGAGGTCAACTAGTGTGTGTGTCATGTTATGTGCTTGTCCCAACGGAGGTCAACTAGTGTGTGTGTCATGTTATGTGCTTGTGTGTCATGTTATGTGCTTGTCCCAACGGAGGTCAACTAGTGTGTGTGTCATGTCTTGTGCTTGTCCCAACGGAGGTCAACTAGTGTGTGTGTGTGTCACGTTATGTGCTTGTTCCAATGGAGGTCAACTAGTGTGTGTGTGTGTGTGTGTGTGTGTGTGTGTGTGTGTGTGTGTGTGTGTGTGTGTGTGTGTGTGTGTGTGTGTGTGTGTGTGTGTGTGTGTGTGTGTGTGTGTGTGTGTGTGTGTGTGTGTGTGTGTGTGTGTGTGTGTGTGTGTTAAGAGAGAGATATCTTCTCTCAAGGTGTTTATTCCACCAATCGTTTTTTTTTTAGATAATTTCAAATTAAATGTGAAATATTATCTGTGTCGTAGTATGAAACGGAGCTAGTCTAGTTCACTGAGCCTGAACCAGTACATGGACTCACAGGGTCCAGTACAGGTGTGATGAGCAGGTGTTTCCCCCAGAGGAACTGGCGGTCCACTGTCCATGTGTTATTGTCAGAGTAGAACCTGGGAGACGGACAGAGGGGGGGGGGTTATTCATGTGGACCGATCAGTGCTTGTTTTTGTAACATCCATGCATTGTTTCCAAAAAAAAATAAAGTTGCCTCTAAACTCTGATCAGTTGGGTCAGTGTTCGTCCTTGTGGACTTGAGGAAGATGATGGTATTCCTGATATGAGCCTGAGAGAAACTGCTACCAAGATCAACAGGAAGTGATGTCACTTACTCGTGCATGACGGGCCGGACCACGGTGTCCCCGGTAGTGTGAGCCTTGTAGAAGAGGGTGTAGAGGTAGGGGAGAAGGGTGTACCGGATATTCAGGTAATGTTTAGAGGTATTCACCAGCAGTGAGTCTACACCAAACGCTGCCGGGTCCTGGGGCTGGAGGGAGGGAGGGATGAAGGGGAGGGGTGGAGAGAAGGGAGGGAGGGAGGGATGGAAGGAAATAGGGAGGGAGGGAGGGAGGGAGGGAGGGAGGGAGGGAGGGAGGGGGAGGGAGGGAGGGAGGGAGGGAGGGAGGGAGGGAGGGAGGGAGGGAGGGAGGGAGGGAGGGAAGGAATGTGGGAGGTAAGGAGAGAGAGAGGGAGAGAAGGAGAGAGGGAGAGAAGGAAGGAATGAGGGAGGGAAGGAGGGAGGGAAGGAGGGTAGGAAGAGAGGGAGGGAGGGAGGGAGGGAAGGAGAGAGGGAGAGCAGTGATTTATAACCACCATGATGACACTTTGTAATCAACAACAACACTCAACAGATAAGTGAACAGAAAGAACAGAAAAAGAGAAAGAGGTGAATTCCAGCTGAAGAGGGAGAGAACAAATAAGAAATCAGGCCAGAGAGACAACAGAGAAAGAGGAATGTCTAGGACTTTGGCTTGTGTGACCTTCTGATGAGAGAAGTGATTAGGGCAAAGCAAAGGTCAAACATTATCCGTCTCATTTAGTGTGAATCTCTCGTTAGATACATTAAAATATCCTGTCTGCCGGCAGAAGGCCTCTCTCTCTCTCTCTCTCTCTCTCTCTCTCTCTCTCCATGTTTTATAAAACCAATATTTTTATTATCAACATTTCAGCAAGGCCTTATTTCAAGACCACTGAAGTTTATTAATACATTTAATGACATATTTTACCAGGTATGATGGCTGATTACATACGTGACTCGTTTCAGGAAACTCGACGTCTGTCACACTTCACTACATTACAGGAGCGGCATTTTAACATAAACTCTTCAGTATTTGCTGACAGTTCTTTCTACCTCACTGTCGTTTTTGAAAGCTGTAGTGTAAGTTTTGCTACTTTTCTCAAACAACATTGATTCCCTAAATTTAAAAGGTGCTATCGACCGATTAGTCGTAAACTGTTCTCTCTGCAACCGCACAGCAAGCGGTACCGGTGCACCAAGTCGAGGTCCAAGAGGCTTATAAACAGTTTCTACCCCCAAGCCACAAGACTTCTGAACAGCTAATCAAATGGCTCCCCAGACTATTTGCATACACAGCTCCTACTCTCTGTTTATTATTTACACATGTACATCTTACCTCAATTACCTTGACTAACCGTTGCCCCGCACAAGGTATATATCCTCCACATTGACTCTGTACCGGTTCCCCTGTATATATCCTCCACATTGACTCTGTACTGATACCCCCTGTATATAGCCTCCACATTGACTCTGTACCGTAACACCCTGTATATAGCCTCCACATTGACTCTGTACTGGTACCCCCTGTATATAGCCTCCACATTGACTCTGTACCGGTTCCCCCTGTATATAGCCTCCACATTGACTCTGTCCCGGTTCCCCCTGTATATAGCCTCCACATTGACTCTGTACCGGTTCCCCCTGTATATAGCCTCCACATTGACTCTATATCGGTACCCCCTGTATATAGCCTCCACATTGCCTCTGTACCGGTACCTCCTGTATATAGCCTCCACATTGACTCTGTATCGGTACCCCCTGTATATAGCCTCCACATTGACTCTGTATCGGTACCCCCTGTATATAGCCTCCACATTGACTCTGTATCGGTATCCCCTGTATATAGCCTCCACATTGACTCTGTACCGGTACCCCTGTATATAGCCTCCACATTGACTCTGTATCGGTACCTCCTGTATATAGCCTCCATATTGACTCTGTACCGGTACCCCCTGTATATAGCGTCCACATTGACTCTGTATCGGTATCCCCTGTATATAGCCTCCACATTGACTCTGTACCGGTACCCCCTGTATATCGCCTCCACATTGACTCTGTATCGGTACCCTCTGTATATAGTCTCCACATTGACTCTGTACTGGTATCCCCTGTATATAGTCTCCACATTGACTCTGTACCGGTACCCCCTGTATATAGTCTCCACATTGACTCTGTACTGGTACCCCCTGTATATAGTCTCCACATTGACTCTGTACTGGTACCCCCTGTATATAGTCTCCACATTGACTCTGTACCGGTACCCCCTGTATATAGTCTCCACATTGACTCTGTACTGGTTCCCCCTGTATATAGTCTCCACATTGACTCTGTACCGGTACCCCCTGTATATAGTCTCCACATTGACTCTGTACTGGTACCCCCTGTATATAGTCTCCACATTGAGTCTGTACTGGTTCCCCCTGTATATAGTCTCCACATTGACTCTGTACCGGTACCCCCTGTATATAGTCTCCACATTGACTCTGTACCGGTACCCCCTGTATATAGTCTCCACATTGACTCTGTACTGGTACCCCCTGTATATAGTCTCCACATTGACTCTGTACTGGTTCCCCCTGTATATAGTCTCCGCATTGACTCTGTACTGGTACCCCCTGTATATAGTCTCCACATTGACTCTGTACTGGTACCCCCTGTATAAAGCCTCACTTGTTATTTTACTGCTGCTGTTTAATTATTTGTTACTAGCATGCTAGCTAGTCACAACGAGAACCAGAGCACCATGCTGGCTAGTCACAACGAGAACCAGAGCACCATGCTGGCTAGTCAGAGAAACAGAGCAGCATGCTGGCTAGTCACAATGAGAACCAGAGCAACATGCTGGCTAGTCACAACGAGAACCAGAGCAACATGCTGGCTAGTCACAACGAGAACCAGAGCAGTATGCTGGCTAGTCACAACGAGAACCAGAGCAGCATGCTGGCTAGTCACAACGAGAACCAGAGCAGCATGGACACACAAGAAGCCGTGAACTCAATGAAGAGAAAGAACAAAACCGACCAGGATGAAACCCTTGCAACCTCTTTACCTCAGACCCCAAGTAAAAATCTACCGTGAAAAAAGTAAAAGAAGACATTTCCATGTCTGAACTTTTCTCTGCAATCCAGTCCCTGTCTACTAAACAAGACGCCACACTCTCCAACGTGTCCATCATAGAGTGGGTTACTGAAAAAACATCAAAGAAGATCAATCATTTGTCAGAAACTGTCAGTTAGCTACGCACAAATTGTGTGCGAGAACAAGGAAAAGATAACGTTCCTGGAGAATGATTTGAAGAAAACTTAGTTGGACTTCAAAGGTACTCTGACAGATGGAATCTGAAAATCCAAGGTGTAAAAGAGGTAGATGGAGAGGATATTAGGGAAGCAGTCATTAATATCCTGGGAAAGGTAGCTCCGTGCATCAAAGACAAGCTAAGAGACGTGATCGCGGTGGTACATCGACTTGGGAAACGAAGATCTGATGGGCCCCCTCGCAATATCATTTTGCGCTTAACTATGCGCCATTACAGGGACATCATCTGGAAAATGGCCAAGGGGAACACGTTTCTGGATGAGAAGAAGATCCGCATTAAAGAAGATCTGATACCGCAGGACCCGACTGACTGCCAGGGAGACTTGAAAATGATATTTTCATCATTTGTAATGTGTATGGATATACCTCACCTGCTCCAAATAAGACCCCTTTTACCCAATTTACTAGGAAAGTACCAGTACAGCTTCTTTGCGCTAGGGGGCAGTATTTTGAAGTTTGGATGACACACGTGTCCAAAGTAAACCACCTGTTACTCAGGCCAAAAAGCTTGGATATAATTGGTTGTTTTGGATAGAAAACACTCTGAAGTTTCTAAAGCTGTTAAAATAATGTCTGTGAGTATAACATAACTGATATGGCAGGCGAAAACCCAAGGAAAATATATCTAGGAAATGGGCCTATTGACTATATAAAAAGCCTATTGACTATATAAAGGGTTAGGACCCAGATTGCAGTTACTATGGCTTCCACTAGATGTCAACAGTCTTTAGACATGGTTTCAGGCTTGTTTTCTGAATAATAAGACCTTTTGCTATGTGGTTTATGGAATCAAGCAGTACTGGTTTGCGCGTGTGACTGTGTGTGCGCTCTTCAGTCTTTTTCCTTTCTATTGAATACGCTATTGTCAGTTGAAATATTATCGATTATTTTGATAACTGACACCCTGAGGGCTAGTTATAAACATTGTTTGACATATTTCAATGAACTTTACCGGTACTTTTAGGATGCATTCGTCTGCATGTTTTGACCGCCTTTGAGCCAGTGGATTACTGAACAAAACGTGCCAACAAAACAGAGTTTTTGTGATATAAAGAGGGACTTTATCAAACAAAACAACAATTTATTGTGTAGCTGGGACCCTTTGGATTGCCAACAGAGGAAGATCTTCAAAGGTAAGTGATTTATTTTATTGCTATTTCTGACTTTCGTGACGCCTCTGCTTGGTTGGAAAATATTTGTAAGCTTTTGTAAGCAGGGCGTTGTCCTAAGATAATCATATGGTATGCTTTCGGCGTAAAGCCTTTTTGAAATCTGACAAAGCGGCTGAATTAACAAGAAGTTCATATTTGAACTGCTTTGGGATAGGGGGCAGCATTTTCACTTTTGGGATGAAAAGAGTGTCCAGAGCAAACTAACTCCCACTCAGTCCCAGATGCTAATATATGCATATTAATATTAGTGTTGGATAGAAAACTCTCTGAAGTTTCTAAAACTGTTTGAATGATGTCTGTGAGTATAACATAACTCATATAACCTATATGGCAGGCAAAAAACTGAGAAGAAATCCAAACAGGAAGTGGGAAATCTGAGGTTTGTAGTTATTCAAAGCTTGGCCTACCGAATACACATTGAGATATGGATAAATTTGCACTTCCTATGGCTTCCACTAGATGTCAACCGTCATTAGAAACTTGAATGAGGATTCTACTATAAAGGAGGGGCTCATGAAACCTCTTTGAGTCAGTGGTCTCATGACGCGAGCTCCCGACAGAGTTACCTCTCGTTCCAGTGCTTTTCTGAAGACAAAGGAATTATCCGGTTGGAACATTATTGATGTTTTATGTTAAAAATATCCTAAAGATTGATTCCATACATTGTTTGGCTTGTTTCTACGACCTCTAATGGAACTGTTTGAGTTTTTGTCTGGACG
Source organism: Oncorhynchus gorbuscha (assembly GCF_021184085.1). NCBI lineage: Eukaryota > Metazoa > Chordata > Actinopteri > Salmoniformes > Salmonidae > Oncorhynchus > Oncorhynchus gorbuscha. Next base: position 69,281,927 of record NC_060191.1, on the reverse strand, counting down.
AAATTCTCGCGCCTCATGAAGATGGGTTACTGGGCTGAACACGCTAACAACAAGTGGCTATTTGGATATACATGATGGACTTTATGGAACAAAACATTTATATCATTTATTGTCGAACTGGGATTCCTGGGAGTGCCTTCTGATGAAGATCATCAAAGGTAAGTGAATATTTATTGTGTAATTTCTAACTTTGTTGATTCCAAAATGGCGGATATTCCTCTGGCTGTTTTTGGGTTCTGAGCGCCATTTTCAGATTATGCTTTTTCCGTTAAGTTTAAAAAAAAATCTGACACAGCACTCCCAGGAATCCCAGTTCGACAAAAAATGACTGATTTGTTCCATAAAATCCATTAATTAAGAAGAAGTCTATCTTTAATTCTGTGAATAAGAGTTGTATCTTTAATCAATGTTTATTATGAGTATTTCTGCAAAATCACCTGATGTTTTGGAATCCAAACATTTCTGCACGTAAGGCACCAATGTAAACTGAGGTTTTGGATATAAAATATGCACATTATCGAACAAAACATACATGTATTGTGTAACATGATGTCCTATGAGTGTAATCTGATGAAGATCATCAAAGGTTAGTGATTCATTTGATCTATATTTCTGGTTTTTGTGACTCCTCCCTTTGGCTGGAAAAATGGCTGTGTGTTTTTTGGAATTGGCTATGACCTAACATAATCAAGGGTAATATTCTCAGATACGAACCATTTATAACATTGAAAGAGTTCCCAATACCTTTCAGAGAGTTTATTTCTGTGATCAAAGCCGTTCCCATTGGTCTAACTACACTAATGAAAACTCATTTTAGCTTTGGTAATGATCACAAAGTTTATCCAGAAGTCAGATTGGAAGGCGTGGGCTTACTTGAGAAATCTTGTTGTAATAAATATATAAGACACATTCTTCAAGGTAAGAATCTGTCTCGCTTGTTCTTTGAATGTAAATTTGTGTCAGAATTTTGGGAAAACCTTGTATTTACCATTATGATCACCACCCATGTTTTTGACGTGAAGGATATAATATGTTACTATTGCAATGATAACAAGACCATTGAAACGATTGTGAATTTTTCTTTCTTGTTGCCAATAACTTTATAGACAAACAAAAATTCAAAAAGTACACTTATTTATGATTGAATTGAACTATTTTATTAAAATAGTGAATAACAACAAGAAGAACATTTTCCTGAACCATTATAATAAGATTTTTTCAAAGTGATTACAATTGCACTAGAATTGTACATTTTTGTATTACTTTATATGTTTTGTATGTTTTAGTATTTTCTCGTTAATACCTATGTTCTGTTTTGTATGATGTAACAATGTAAATTGTTGATCTGAATTTTTTATTTTTTTAATAATAATTACAAATAATAATAACATGTTACTAAACCCACTACAATCATGCAGTAACGTAGCCAGTTAATTGTTACACAAGCAGGCGGACATAGGCAGAGGACGTCCTCTGGAAGTTCTCATAATTACTGTGTAAGTATATGGAAGGGGGTGAGAACCATGAGCCTCCTAGGTTTTGTATTGAAGTCAATGTACCCAGAGGAGGACAGAAGTTACACCATGGTGCTACCCTACAGAGTGCTGCTGAGGCTACTGTAGACATTCTTTGCAAAATAGTGTGTTTTAATCAGTTATTTGGTGACGTAATTGTATTTACTTTAGTTTTATCTAAAAGTTATAGCTTTTTTACATGTTTTACAATTCACATTTTTTTATGAAATTATCTGAGGATGATAGTCCTTCCTTTCTTCCTATGAGGAGCATCCACTGGCGTCGGGTAAGCATCATTGAATAATTATAAAATATTTGTAATATATGCAAGTTACCACTTCACTGTGCCATTTACACCTTCTGTATCCTGTGCATGTGACAAATAAACTTCGATTTCATTTGATATAGTGTGTGTTTGCTACATGACCTCACATTTGAATCCTTACAGAGATGGGTTAAGAAGGTGTGAATGATGCTGAATGGGTGTAGACAAAGAAGAGCTCTTCAGTAGGTGTAGCAAAAGATTCAAGGACCATTTTCACAAAAGTTTCAAAGCAGAATTACTTGCCCCATTGTTCCTCAAGCATAGTGTAGGATATACCATTTTCTAGCTCTGCGTCTCTACTCTGATCCAATGTAAAAAAAAAACACAACATCAAATGCTGCTACATAAGACCGAATCGAGGCAGTCGGTCACATGTTCTCTTTTACAGCAACGAACTGGGGAAGAGTTACAGTGGGGATGTGGAATGGGATGAATGAGCCAATTGGAAGCTGGAGGTGATTAGATTATCGTGAAAGGTATAATAGCCAGATGGGGAAATTAGTCAGGACACCAGGGTTAACGCCCCTACACTTATGATAGGTGACATGGGATCTTTGTTGACCACAGTCAGGACACCCATTGATATGTCCCATCCGAAAAACGGCACCCTATGTAGGGCAATGTCCCCTTCGCTGCCCTGGACTGACCCTGCATTGTTATCCTATCTAAGTCTTGAGCCGTCTCCAATCACAATATAAAGGGAGACTGAGCATTGAAACTGTGACTTGTTTTGAAAAAGCCCCTTAGGCCGAAAAGTTGACAACATGAACCTTCATCAGAAATCCTTCTCTGTTTTTACTTTGACATATCCATACTTGGATCCATACATTTGAAACTTTTTTGACTCCATACTGTACATGGTGTCGTAAAGAAACAAGGGAACAGGTACCTTGTAATGCTGGGCGTTGTGGTTCCGGCTGAAGGGATAGAATGCTCCAACCTGCATCCAACGACGACACAACTCTTCTGACACGTCGTCAAAGAAACCGCAAATATCAGCACCGATCTGAAAACGCACAACACAGGACAAGACAGAACGTTACAAACGCCGACACACTCACAACAAATAATAATCAGGAAAGCACACAGATATAGCGTTTGAAACTAGCATTTGAAACGATACAGCAGGGTCTGGAATGGAATTGTTTATCTTGTCTTATATTGGTTTCCATTTGTTAAAACAATTCAATAAGGCTAAATTGGCACAATACAGAATACATGTATGCAGTCTCTGTTTTGGTAATTGCACATGGTAAGCATAAAAGAAAATACCCAATCAATGGCCCATCCTTTGAGAGCAGTGTGTTTGGGTGTTGCTATTGTTTGATAGCAGGGCACTTTAACAGCATGCTCAATGGGAGGACATCGATCCATATCCAAGCCTCCCTATGCCAGCGATGTGTGTGTGTGTGTGTGTGTGTGTGTGTGTGTGTGTGTGTGTGTGTGTGTGTGTGTGTGTGTGTGTGTGTGTGTGTGTGTGTGTGTGTGTGTGTGTGTGTGTGTGTGTGTGTGTGTGTGTGTGTGTGTGTGTGTGTGTGTGTGTGTGTGTGTGTGTGTGTGTGTGTGTGTGTGTGTGTGTGTAATTGAATGAGAGAGTGAGTTTGAATGGGTGTGTGTGCCAAACAAGAATTGGAAAACCTCTTGGACAGAGTCTCATCAGGACTGTCGTTGGCAACTCTAACACTCCCTGTCACACCTGGAGGTGTGTGTGTGCCTGTGAGCGTGTGCGTGTTGGTTTCTCGTTTGCAATGTTACTTGTCTGAGGCCAGAGCCAAACGGCTTCTAACCATTCTAATATCTCATCAGTACGTGTTTCTTACTTATCTGCCTCTGTCTCAGCTGTGGGAGTAAAGAACAAGCTTCCAGTCAAGACACTTTTCAGTCTCCAAACAGATAAATAGCCCAACCTGTTAAATCAATAGATGACGGTATCAAACCGTTGGACATCACGTTGAGGTACTCACGTAGGGGATTCCGAACAGGCCAAACTCCAGCATGCCAGGTATGGCCCATTTGATGTCGTTCCAGTTAGCAGCATTGTCACCCAGCCAGTGGCCGGAGTACTTCCCCACACCAGGGAAGGACGAGCGGGTCAGTATCAGGCTCCTGTTCCCCTCAAACACACGCTCTAGAGCACTACAGGGAGAGTAGGGGGAGAGGGAGTGGTGTGTAGAGAGAATGAGAGAGATAGAGAGTATCATCATCACTGCTTTACTGCTCTAATTAGCTAGCTAAATCGAACGGCCATTGATTTTCATGACAATATTATGTTCTGAAGATGTTTACATAGTGTGTCTCCTGACAATAAGGCCTTTTAATTACCCGAGAGAGAAATAGACAGAAGAAAAAATTAAAGTCAGGACTAAAGAGGAGTGGAGCTAGTGAGCGGTATGCTAACAGGATGATGTGACAGAGGAGTGGAGCTAGCGAGCGGTATGCTAACAGGATGAAGTGACAGAGGAGTGGAGCTAGCGAGCGGTATGCTAACAGGATGAAGTGACAGAGGAGTGGAGCTAGCGAGCGGTATGCTAACAGGATGAAGTGACAGAGGAGTGGAGCTAGCGAGCGGTATGCTAACAGGATGAAGTGACAGAGGAGTGGAGCTAGCGAGCGTTATGCTAACAGGGTGAGTCAGCGATGGAGGAGGCCTCTCAGAAGACAATGTAACTCAACGAGCTGTGTCAGGATTCCCTGCTGAGACATAACTCTGTGTGTGCGTGCGGGTGGTTATGCGTGCATAGGGATTTACCTCCGAGACACAACAATCCTCATTTGACTAGCCGACCCAATGACAGCGCCCCAGGCTCTATTTTTAATGATGCTCTATTTATTTCGACAAATCATCACAACTCACCTCTCAAACATCAGGACAGTGAAGCCTCACTCAGCACATAGCAAGGCCTCTAACTCTAGACCTACATCAGTTTACAGTGATAAGGATATGCTGGTGGAATTCAAGTATACAGACTAAATAGTCCATTCTATGGCCGAGCTTCAGTACAAGTTCTACACACATAGTAAGATCCCTACTCACTCTCTGGTGGCTAGAACCATGGCGTATCCATAGAGACTGTGGACATCATAGTGGTTTCCCCAGGTCTGTTTCGAGTCCATACACAGAGTCTTACTGTACAACACCCCATCCAGGATACCTGAGGAGGAGGAGGACAGAATGAGAGAGAAGCGTGGAGGATATATATATTTTTTTGTCTGCAGTTTTTGATATTCAAAAAAGTTTGTGTTTCCTGTTAATTAAAAAAAATAGAATGTGGCTCCTTTCATCAGAGATACCAGTGTACTGATTTGGCTTAATAAACAGCCTTACTAGGAGTGATGGGAGGGCAGATGAGGGTAGTTGAGGGTTGCTAAACAGCCTTACTAGGAGTGAAGGGATTGTATTTGAGGGGTACTAAACAGCCTTACTAGGAGTGAAGGGAGGGCAGATGAGGGTAGTTGAGGGTTGCTAAACAGCCTTACTAGGAGTGAAGGGATTGTATTTGAGGGGTACTAAACAGCCTTTACTAGGAGTGAAGGGAGGGTAGTTGAGGGTTACTAAACAGCTTTTACTAGGAGTGAAGGGAGGGTGGTTGAGGGGTACTAAAGAGCCTTACTAGGAGTGAAGGGAGGGTAGTTGAGGGTAGTTGAGGGGTACTAAACAGCCTTACTAGGAGTGAAGGGAGGGTAGTTGAGGGTTACTAAACAGCCTTACTAGGAGTGAAGGGAGGGTAGTTGAGGGTTACTAAACAGCCTTACTAGGAGTGAAGGGAGGGTAGTTGAGGGTTACTAAACAGCCTTACTAGGAGTGAAGGGAGGGCAGTTGAGGGGTACTAAACAGCCTTACTAGGAGTGAAGGGAGGGTAGTTGAGGGTAGTTGAGGGTTACTAAACAGCCTTACTAGGAGTGAAGGGAGGGTAGTTGAGGGTAGTTGAGGGTTGCTAAACAGCCTTACTAGGAGTGAAGGGAGGGTAGTTGAGGGGTACTAAACAGCCTTACTAGGAGTGAAGGGGGGGTAGTTGAGGGTAGTTGAGGGTTACTAAACAGCCTTACTAGGAGTGAAGGGAGGGTAGTTGAGGGTAGTTACTAGGAGGAAGGGAGGGTTGCTAAACAGCCTTACTAGGAGTGAAGGGAGGGTAGTTGAGGGTTACTAAACAGCCTTACTAGGAGTGAAGGGAGGGTAGTTGAGGGTAGTTGAGGGTTACTAAACAGCTTTACTAGGAGTGAAGGGAGGGTAGTTGAGGGTAGTTGAGGGTTGCTAAACAGCCTTACTAGGAGTGAAGGGAGGGTAGTTGAGGGGTACTAAACAGCCTTACTAGGAGTGAAGGGAGGGTAGTTGAGGGGTACTAAACAGCCTTACTAGGAGTGAAGGGAGGGTAGTTGAGGGTAGTACTAAACAGCCTTACTAGGAGTGAAGGGAGGGTAGTTGAGGGTAGTTGAGGGTAGTTGAGGGGTACTAAACAGCCTTACTAGGAGTGAAGGGAGGGTAGTTGAGGGGTACTAAACAGCCTTACTAGGAGTGAAGGGAGGGTAGTTGAGGGGTACTAAACAGCCTTACTAGGAGTGAAGGGAGGGTAGTTGAGGGTAGGTGAGGGGTACTAAACAGCCTTACTAGGAGTGAAGGGAGGGTAGTTGAGGGTAGTTGGGGGTAGTTGAGGGTTACTAAACAGCCTTACTAGGAGTGAAGGGAGGGTAGTTGAGGGGTACTAAACAGCCTTACTAGGAGTGAAGGGAGGGTAGTTGTGGGTAGTTGAGGGTAGTTGAGGGGTACTAAACAGCCTTACTAGGAGTGAAGGGAGGGTAGTTGAGGGTAGTTGAGGGGTACTAAACAGCCTTACTAGGAGTGAAGGGAGGGTAGTTGAGGGGTACTAAACAGTCTTACTAGGAGTGAAGGGAGGGTAGTTGAGGGGTACTAAACAGTCTTACTAGGAGTGAAGGGAGGGTAGTTGAGGGGTACTAAACAGTCTTACTAGGAGTGAAGGGAGGGTAGTTGAGGGGTACTAAACAGTCTTACTAGGAGTGAAGGGAGGGTAGTTGAGGGGTACTAAACAGTCTTACTAGGAGTGAAGGGAGGGTAGTTGAGGGGTACTAAACAGCCTTACTAGGAGTGAAGGGAGGGTAGTTGAGGGGTACTAAACAGTCTTACTAGGAGTGAAGGGAGGGTAGTTGAGGGGTACTAAACAGCCTTACTAGGAGTGAAGGAAGGGTAGTTGAGGGTAGTTGAGGGGTACTAAACAGCCTTACTAGGAGTGAAGGGAGGGTAGTTGAGGGTTACTAAACAGCCTTACTAGGAGTGAAGGGAGGGTAGTTGAGGGGTACTAAACAGCCTTACTAGGAGTGAAGGGAGGGTAGTTGAGGGTAGTTGAGGGTAGTTGAGGGGTACTAAACAGCCTTACTAGGAGTGAAGGGAGGGTAGTTGAGGGTAGTTGAGGGGTACTAAACAGCCTTACTAGGAGTGAAGGGAGGGTAGTTGAGGGTAGTTGAGGGGTACTAAACAGCCTTACTAGGAGTGAAGGGAGGGTAGTTGAGGGTTGAGGGTAAGGGAGGGTTGAGGGGTACTAAACAGTCTTACTAGGAGTGAAGGGAGGGTAGTTGAGGGGTACTAAACAGTCTTACTAGGAGTGAAGGAGGGTAGTTGAGGGTACTAAACAGTCTTACTAGGAGTGAAGGGAGGGTAGTTGAGGGTACTAAACAGTCTTACTAGGAGTGAAGGGAGGGCAGTTGAGGGGTACTAAACAGTCTTACTAGGAGTGAAGGGAGGGCAGTTGAGGGGTACTAAACAGTCTTACTAGGAGTGAAGGGAGGGTAGTTGAGGGGAAGGGAGGGCAGTACTAAACAGTCTTACTAGGAGTGAAGGGAGGGTAGTTGAGGGTTACTAAACAGTCTTACTAGGAGTGAAGGGAGGGTAGTTGAGGGGTACTAAACAGTCTTACTAGGAGTGAAGGGAGGGTAGTTGAGGGGTACTAAACAGTCTTACTAGGAGTGAAGGGAGGGTAGTTGAGGGGTACTAAACAGTCTTACTAGGAGTGAAGGGAGGGTAGTTGAGGGTTACTAAACAGTCTTACTAGGAGTGAAGGGAGGGTAGTTGAGGGGTACTAAACAGTCTTACTAGGAGTGAAGGGAGGGTAGTTGAGGGGTACTAAACAGTCTTACTAGGAGTGAAGGGAGGGTAGTTGAGGGGTACTAAACAGTCTTACTAGGAGTGAAGGGAGGGTAGTTGAGGGGTACTAAACAGTCTTACTAGGAGTGAAGGGAGGGTAGTTGAGGGGTACTAAACAGTCTTACTAGGAGTGAAGGGAGGGTAGTTGAGGGTTACTAAACAGTCTTACTAGGAGTGAAGGGAGGGTAGTTGAGGGGTACTAAACAGTCTTACTAGGAGTGAAGGGAGGGTAGTTGAGGGGTACTAAACAGTCTTACTAGGAGTGAAGGGAGGGTAGTTGAGGGGTACTAAACAGTCTTACTAGGAGTGAAGGGAGGGTAGTTGAGGGTTACTAAACAGTCTTACTAGGAGTGAAGGGAGGGTAGTTGAGGGGTACTAAACAGTCTTACTAGGAGTGAAGGGAGGGTAGTTGAGGGGTACTAAACAGTCTTACTAGGAGTGAAGGGAGGGTAGTTGAGGGGTACTAAACAGTCTTACTAGGAGTGAAGGGAGGGTAGTTGAGGGGTACTAAACAGTCTTACTAGGAGTGAAGGGAGAAGTAGTAGGGTACTAAACAGTTGAGGGGTACTAAACAGTCTTACTAGGAGTGAAGGGAGGGTAGTTGAGGGGTACTAAACAGTCTTACTAGGAGTGAAGGGAGGGTAGTTGAGGGGTACTAAACAGTCTTACTAGGAGTGAAGGGAGGGTAGTTGAGGGGTACTAAACAGTCTTACTAGGAGTGAAGGGAGGGTAGTTGAGGGGTACTAAACAGTCTTACTAGGAGTGAAGGGAGGGTAGTTGAGGGGTAAACTAAACAGTCTTACTAGGAGTGAAGGGAGGGTAGTTGAGGGGTAGTTGAGGGGGAGGGTACTAAACAGTCTTACTAGGAGTGAAGGGAGGGTAGTTGAGGGGTACTAAACAGTCTTACTAGGAGTGAAGGGAGGGTAGTTGAGGGGTACTAAACAGTCTTACTAGGAGTGAAGGGAGGGTAGTTGAGGGGTACTAAACAGTCTTACTAGGAGTGAAGGGAGGGTAGTTGAGGGTAGTTGAGGGGTACTAAACAGCCTTACTAGGAGTGAAGGGAGGGTAGTTGAGGGTTACTAAACAGTCTTACTAGGAGTGAAGGGAGGGTAGTTGAGGGTAGTTGAGGGGTACTAAACAGCCTTACTAGGAGTGAAGGGAGGGTAGTTGAGGGTTACTAAACAGTCTTACTAGGAGTGAAGGGAGGGTAGTTGAGGGGTACTAAACAGTCTTACTAGGAGTGAAGGGAGGGTAGTTGAGGGGTACTAAACAGTCTTACTAGAGTGAAGGGAGGGTAGTTGAGGGGTACTAAACAGTCTTACTAGGAGTGAAGGGAGGGTAGTTGAGGGGTACTAAACAGTCTTACTAGGAGTGAAGGGAGGGTAGTTGAGGGGTACTAAACAGTCTTACTAGGAGTGAAGGGAGGGTAGTTGAGGGGTACTAAACAGTCTTACTAGGAGTGAAGGGAGGGTAGTTGAGGGGTACTAAACAGTCTTACTAGGAGTGAAGGGAGGGTAGTTGAGGGGTACTAAACAGTCTTACTAGGAGTGAAGGGAGGGTAGTTGAGGGGTACTAAACAGTCTTACTAGGAGTGAAGGGAGGGTAGTTGAGGGTTACTAAACAGCCTTACTAGGAGTGAAGGGAGGGTAGTTGAGGGGTACTAAACAGTCTTACTAGGAGTGAAGGGAGGGTAGTTGAGGGTTACTAAACAGTCTTACTAGGAGTGAAGGGAGGGTAGTTGAGGGGTACTAAACAGTCTTACTAGGAGTGAAGGGAGGGTAGTTGAGGTTGTTGTCATCACATCCCTTGATGGATCCTTTCATGAAGTTAGACACCTCATTCATATCCTGTCAGGAAGAAGACAGAGTTGGGATGTGTGGATGTGGATGTCAGACTTGAACAGAAATATAGTACAACCAAGCATTAGTAGAATAGACTTACAATCCACAGAGCGTCATGTTTGATTTCTTTGAATAATCTGACGTACTCATCAATCCACCACTCTTTACAGCTGGGGTTAGTGTAGTCTGGAAACACTGCCACACCTGGCCAGACCTAGAGAGAGAGGGAATAGAAGAGAGAATGGTTATTGCCAAGAAACACCAACTCATCTGGACAGACCTACAATATAGAGAGATAAGAGAAACACTAAGTCATCTGGACAGACCTACAATATATAGAAAGAAGAGAAACAACTAAGTCATCTGGACAGACCTACAATATAGAGAGAGAAGAGAAACACTAAGTCATCTGGACAGACCTACAGTATAGAGAGAGAAGAGAAGAGATAAACACGAAGTCATCTGGACAGACCTAGAGTATAGAGAGAGAAGAGAAGAGATAAACACTAAGTCATCTGGACAGACCTAGAGTATAGAGAGAGAAGAGAAGAGATAAACACGAAGTCATCTGGACAGACCTACAGTATAGAGAGAGAAGAGAGGAGAGAAACACAAAGTCATCTGGACAGACCTACAGTATATAGAGAGAAGAGAGGAGAGAAACACTAAGTCATCTGGACAAACCCACAGTATAGAGAGAGAAACACTAAGCAATCTGGACAGACCTACAGTATAGAGAGAGAAACACTAAGTCATCTGGACAGACCTACAGTATAGAGAGAGAAGAGAAGAGACAAACACTAAGTCATCTGGACAGACCTACAGTATAGAGAGAGAAACACTAATTTATCTGGACAGACCTACAGTATATAGAGAGAAGAGAAGAGAGAAACACTAAGTCATCTGGACAGACCTACAGTATAGAGAGAGAAGAGAAGAGATAAACACTAAGTCATCTGGACAGACCTACAGTATAGAGAGAGAAACACTAAGTCATCTGGACAGACCTACAGTATAGAGAGAGAAGAGAAGAGAGAAACACTAAGTCATCTGGACAGACATACAGTATAGAGAGATAAACACTAAGTCATCTGGACAGACCTACAGTATATAGAGAGAAGAGAGGAGAGAAACACAAAGTCATCTGGACAGACCTACAGTATAGAGAGAGAAACACTAAGTCATCTGGACAGACCTACAGTATAGAGAGAGAAACACTAAGTCATCTGGACAGACCTACAGTATAGAGAGAGAAGAGAAGAGATAAACACTAAGTAGACATAGACGTAGAGAGAGGGAGAGAAGTGGAGCAAAGGACACAGAGAGAAAGAGAGAGGATAGGAGGGGATAACGATGGTAGAAATGCGAGGGAAACATTTAGAGGGGAGAGAAGGACATATGAGAGAGACGGGAGGAGGAATCGATTCTACGATATAAATATCCAGACGTGACTGTGAGTTTGAAGCCTTTGCTAATGACATGCAGCACAGAGAGCAATGATTAATCCTCAGAGAAAGAGGGGGAGGGCATTGCATGTGTGTGTCTGTAGCAATGCATACATGTGTACATTAGGTTGAGGTCTTCACTGACCTTGTATGACAGAGTTGTAAAGATTAAATCTCAAGATTTCTTCACTCCCCACAGTTAAACGTTAGCTAGCTTTTATCCCCGCTAACAACTTTACAACCACGAGCAGAAAGAGAACATTAATGATTTTCACACACGTTCACATAAACACACACACACACACGTGTCCTAATTATGACGATTTAACTCTCAAGGGAGCAGATATATAGGAACAGCTTTTGGGCAGATATATGATGCCTCCAAGGTCAGGGTTAATCTAATCAAATCAAATTAAATTGAAATGGTCATATGCTCTGAATACAACAGGTGTTTCACCTTACAGTGAAATGCTTACTAACGAGGCCCTAACCAAAAATGCAGTTAAAAAAATGCAGATAAGAGATAAGAAATAAAAGTAATTCAAGAGCAGCAGTAAAATAACAGTAGCAAGACTATATACACGGGTGTACCGGTACAGAGTCAATGTGCGGGGTCACCGGTTAGTTGAGGTAATAAGTACAGTACATGTAGATAGAGTTATTGAAGTGACTATGCATAGATGATAACAAACAGAGAGCAATGCAAATAGTTTGGGTAGCCATTTGATTAGGTGTTCAGGAGTCTTATGGATTAGGAGTAGAAGCTGTTTAGAAGCCTCTTGGACCTAGACTTGGCGCTCCGGTACCGCTTGACTTCCTCTGACACTGCCTGGTATAGAGGTCCTTCATAGCAGGAAGCTTGGCCCCACTGCACACTACCCCCTGTAGTGCCTTGCGGTCGAAGGCCGAGCAGATGCAACCAGTTAGGATCTCTCAATGTTGCAGCTGGAGAACCTTTTGAGGATCTGAGGATCCATGCCATATCTTTTCAGTCTCCTGATGGGGAATAGGTTTTGTCGTGCCCTCTTCATGACTTTCTTGGTGTGCTTGCACCATCTTAGTCTCTTGGTGATGTAGACACCAAGGAACTTGAAGCTCTCAACCTGCTTCAATGCAGCCCAGTAGAAGAGAATGGGGGCATGCTTGGTTCTCTTTTTCCTGTAGTCCACAATCATCTCCTTTGACTTGATCATGTTGAGGGAGAGGTTGTTGTCCTGGCACCACACTGCCAGGTCTCTGACCTCCCCCATATAGGCTGTCTAGTCATGGTCTGTAATCAGGCCTACCACTGTTCTGTCATCGGAAAACTTAATGATGGTGTTGGAGTCTGCCTGGCCGTGCAGTTATGGGTGAACAGGGAGTACAGGAGGGGACTGAGCATGCATCCCTGGGGGCCCCTGTGTTGAGGATCAGCGTGGAAGATGTGTTGTTACCGACCATTACCACCTGAGGGCGGCCCGTCAGGAAGTCCAGGAACCAGTTACAGAGAGAGGTGTTTAGTCCCAGGGTCCTCAGCTTATTGATGAGCTTTGAGGGCACTATGGTGTTGAATGCTGAGCTGTAGTCAATGAACAGCATTCTCACTTTTGTCCATGTGGAAAAGGGCAGTGTGGAGTGCAATAGAGATTGCATCATCTGTAGATCTGTTGGGGCTGTATGCACATTTGGAGTGGGTCTAGGGTTTCTGGGATAATGGTATTGATGGTGCTGATGTGAGCTATGACCAGCCTTTCGAAGCATTTCATGGCTACAGACCTGGTCATTTAGGCAGCTTACCTTAGTGTTCTTGGGCACAGGCACTATGGTAGTCTGCTTAAAACATCCTGGTTTTACAGACTCGGACAGGGAGAGGTTGAAAATGTCAGTGAAGACACATGCAAGTTGGTCAGCGCATCTTCGCAGTGCACGTCCTGGTAATCTGTCTGGCCCTGTGTCCTTGTGAATATTGACTTGTTTAATAACTTCTCTAGGTAGGGGGCAGCATTTGGAATTTTGGATGAAAAGTATGCCCAAATTAAATTGCCTTCTAATCGGGCCCAGAAGATAGGATATGCAAACAATAGTAGATTTGGATATAAAATATTCTAAAGTTTCCAAAACTGTTAAAATAATGTTTGTGAGTATAACAGAACTGATTTGTCAGGCAAAAACCTGAGAAAAATCCATTCAGGAAGTAGGAATTGTTTTTATTGATGTAGGTTTGGGGTGGCAGCGTAGCCTAGTGGTTAGAGCGTTGGACTAGTTACCGGAAGGTTGTGAGTTCAAACCCCCGAGCTGACAAGTTACAAATCTGTCAGAACTGATTATAACTGATTAACTGATTATTTCTGCCCCTGAACAGGCAGTTCAGGGGCACTGTTCCCAGGCCGTCATTCAAAATAAGAATATGTTCTTAACTGACTTGCCTGGTTAAATAAAGGTAAAATAAATAGAAAATAAAATAGAAAAATGCCATTACAGTATCCATTGACTTAGGACTCAAATTGCAGTTCCTATGCCTTCCACTAGATGTCAACAGTCTTTAGAAATTGTTTCAGGCTTGTATTCTGAAAAATTCTGTAAGAGCAGTCTGAATGAGTGGACCCTGCCATGTCACAGAGCTTTTTCATGCTTGCGACCAGAGAGTGCATTTCTTGTTTACCTTTTCTATTGACAACGTTATTGTCCGGTTGAAATATTATAGATCATTTAGGCTAAAAACAACCTGAGGATTGAATATTAACATCGTTTGACATGTTTCTATGAACTTGACGGATACAATTTTGACTTTTTGTCTGCCTGTTTCGACTGCGTTTGAGCCTTTGGGTTACTGAAGAAAACACACAAACAAACGAAGGTTTTCGGATATAAGGAGATACTTTATTGAACAAAAGGAACATTTATTGAATAAATTAATGTCTTCTGAGTGCAAACATATGAATATCATCAAAGTGATTCATTTTATCTCTATTTCTGACTGGTGTAACTCTTCTACTTGGCTGGTTACTGTTTGTAATGATTTGTCTGCTGGGCGCTGTTCTCAAAAATTTGTAAGGTATGCTTTCGCCGTAAAGCATTTTAAAAATCTGACACCATGGTTGGATTCACAAGAAGTTAATCTTTAAACCTATGTTTAATAGTCATATCTTTTCTGAATTTTTATAATGAGTATTTCTAGGTAGATAGTGTGTTCTACAGTTAGTCATGAGATACTCTTCCTCAGGCAAGCAACAGCTTGAGACTTCCTTAGATATCGTGCACCAGCTGTTATTTACAAAAAATACATTGTCCGCCGCCCCTTGTCTTACCAGACACCACTGTTCTATCCAGCTGGTACAGCGTATAACCAGCCAGCTGTATGTTGATAGTGTCGTCATTCAGCCACGTCTCCGTGAAGCATTAGATATTACAGTTTTGAATGTCACGTTGGTAGTTTAATCTTCCACATAGGTCATCTATGTTATTGTACAAAGATTGCACATTTGCTGGCAGAATGGAAGGCATTGGGGGTTTATTTGATCGCCTACAAATTCTCAGAAGGCAGCCTGCCCTCCGGACCCTTTTTCTCCTCCTCCTCTTCACGCAAATCACGGGGATCTGGGCCTGTTCCTGAGAAAGCAGTATATCGTTGGCATCGGCCTTTTCAGTCTCGTTAAAAAAAGGATTCTGCCAGTCCGTGGTGAGAAATCGCAGTCCTGATGTCCAGAAGTTGTAATCCATCATCTACAGGAGTTTCCATCTTTCTCGCTCCACCATATTTCTCAGTCCCTCCATCTTTCTGCCTGTTTCGAGGCAGAAAGATGGAGTTACACCACTCGCTCCATTCTCTCTTCCTGACCATTACATTCTCCCCCATTCTGTCTGTTCTCTCTCTCAAATTCTCCCATAACATCATTATATTCTATTCTCCACCTACCTCTGTCTTCCCAAAAATATTCTTGAATCAGATTTTATAAAAAAGTGATTATAAAAAAGGTTTGACGTGTTTCTGTGGACATTACGGATACTATTTGGAGTTTTCGTCTGCGATGTCTTGACCGCTCGAGCCTCTGGATTTCTGAACATAACGCGCCAACCAAATGGACGTATTTTGGATATAAAAATAATCTTTATGGAACAAAAGGAACATTTATTGTGTAACTGGGCGTCTCGTGAGTGAAAACATCAGAATTAATTTGATTGCTTTTCTGATTTTCGTGACCAAGCTACTTTGATGCTAGATGTTCATAATGTTTTGTCTAGTGATCGATAAACTCACACAAACGCTTGGATTGCTTTCACTGTAAAGCATATGTTCAAAATCTGACATGACAGGTGTATTAACAACAAGCTAAGCTTTGTTCTGCTATCTTGCACTTGTGATTTCATGAATATAATTTTTTTGTACATTTTTTTTGAATGTGGCGCTCTACAATTCAGCGGTTGTTGATGAAAATGATCCCGCTAAAGGGATCCGTGCGTCAAGAAGTTAATGCCATAATAAATACCTTACCTGCACCAGCACTTAACCCTTAGTGCTATAATAAATACCTTACATGTACCAGCCCTTAACCCTTAGTGCTATAATATAAGGTGAATGCACCAATTTGTAAGTCGCTCTGGATAAGAGCGTCTGCTAAATGACTTAAATGTAAATGTAAATGTAAATAAATACCTTACCTGTACCAGCCCTTAACCCTTAGTGCTATAATAAATACTTTACCTACACCAGCCCTTAACCCTTAGTGCTTTAATAAAAACCTTACCTACACCAGCCCTTAACCCTTAGTGCTATAATAAATACCTTACCTATACCAGCCCTTAACCCTTAGTGCTATAATAAATACCTTACCTATACCAGCCCTTAACCCTTAGTGCTATAATAAATACCTTACCTAACCCTTAGTGCTATAATGAATACCTTACCTATACCAGCCCTTAACCCTTAGTGCTATAATAAATACCTTACCTAACCCTTAGTGCTATAATAAATACCTTACCTATACCAGCCCTTAACCCTTAGTGCTATAATAAATACCTTACCTAACCCTTAGTGCTATAATAAATACCTTACCTATACCAGCCCTTAACCCTTAGTGCTATAATAAATACCTTACCTAACCCTTAGTGCTATAATAAATACCTTACCTATACCAGCCCTTAACCCTTAGTGCTATAATAAATACCTTACCTAACCCTTAGTGCTATAATAAATACCTTACCTGCACCAGCCCTTAACCCTTAGTGCTATAATAAATACCTTACCTACACCAGCCCTTAACCCTTAGTGCTATAATAAATACCTTACCTGCACCAGCCCTTAACCCTTAGTGCTATAATAAATACCTTACCTATACCAGCCCTTAACCCTTAGTGCTATAATAAATACCTTACCTAACCCTTAGTGCTATAATAAATACCTTACCTAACCCTTAGTGCTATAATAAATACCTTACCTAACCCTTAGTGTTATAATAAATACCTTACCTAACCCTTAGTGCTATAATAAATACCTTACCTATACCAGCCCTTAACCCTTAGTGCTATAATAAATACCTTACCTAACCCTTAGTGTTATAATAAATACCTTACCTGCACCAGCCCTTAACCCTTAGTGCTATAATGTAAGGTGAATGCACCAATTTGTAAGTCGCTCTGGATAAGAGCGTCTGCTAAATGACTTAAATGTACATCTATATGTAAATAAATACCTTACCTGTACCAGCCCTTAACCCTTAGTGCTATAATAAATACCTTACCTGTACCAGCCCTTAACCCTTAGTGCTATAATAAATACCTTACCTACACCAGCCCTTAACCCTTAGTGCTATAATAAATACCTTACCTATACCAGCCCTTAACCCTTAGTGCTATAATAAATACCTTACCTATACCAGCCCTTAACCCTTAGTGCTATAATAAATACCTTACCTACACCAGCCCTTAACACTTAATGCTATAATAAATACCTTACCTACACCAGCCCTTAACCCTTAGTGCTATAATAAATACCTTACCTACACCAGCCCTTAACCCTTAGTGCTATAATAAATACCTTACCTACACCAGCCCTTAACCCTTAGTGCTATAATAAATACCTTACCTACACCAGCCCTTAACCCTTAATGCTATAATAAATACCTTACCTACACCAGCCCTTAACCCTTAGTGCTATAATAAATACCTTACCTACACCAGCCCTTAACCCTTAATGCTATAATAAATACCTTACCTACACCAGCCCTTAACCCTTAGTGCTATAATAAATACCTTACCTACACCAGCCCTTAACCCTTAGTGCTATAATAAATACCTTACCTACACCAGCCCTTAACCCTTAGTGCTATAATAAATACCTTACCTGTACCAGCCCTTAACCCTTAATGCTATAATAAATACCTTACCTAACCCTTAGTGCTATAATAAATACCTTACCTACACCAGCCCTTAACCCTTAACGCCATAATAAATAGCTGCACGTCTTTGCTCCACAATGACTAGCATCCCACTGTCTAGAGTCTAGACGATTACTCATCAGCTGCCTCTATTGTGTTTATAAGCACAATCAGTGAGGCAGAACACACTCACGCACACACACACACACACACACACACACACACACACACACACACACACACACACACACACACACACACACACACACACACACACACACACACACACACACACACACACACACACACACACACACACACACACACACACACACACACACACACACTTGGTGTAAGTAAGATCAGTCTGTGCTAGTACACGGAGCACACTGTCTGTGATGCAGGACAGTTAGTGACTAAACACGGATGTGGAATCAATACACCATAAATAGTGATTAGCACTGGGCCAGGTTGAATCGTGCGGGTAAAAAACATTGTTAACCCACGAGATATGATCTGCTCCGTAGACATTTGTAAACACTCTCTGTCTCTCTCTACACACATAGCCAACAGAAAGTGGGATTGATCATTTCAAAACAACACTAGCCTGCCTCGCTCTCTCACACGCACTCAAGCACCCACAGACACATGCACATCACCATCACCACCACCTCCACCTCCACCACCTCCCTTCCCACCTACCTCTCCCACTAGAGGTGTTTTCCCATCAGCCTCAGTGACCCAAGCGTTCTTCTGTGTTCCTCGGTCATAGGCCTCATACGGCCCGTTGATCCTCTTACTGGTGGCTATTGCCGGGTCCTGAAAGACAATAACACAGCCATTTTATTTGGCACAACTGCACTAAACTCAACAAAAACATTTAAAAATAAGCCTACTCACAACAGGCTATTATAGAGGGAATGAGCCTTGATATGTGAGAAACATTTGGAATGGTCGCGTGCATCACATTTTGTCATAGGGTCTCAGGCCTAGGTACAGGAAGGAAGATGATTTCCAATAGGTCTAGGTACAGGAAGGAAGATGATTTCCAATAGGCCTAGGTACAGGAAGGAAGATGATTTCCAATAGGCCTAGGTACAGGAAGGAAGATGATTTCCAATAGACCTAGGTACAGGAAGGAAGATGATTTCCAATAGGTCTAGGTACAGGAAGGAAGATGATTTCCAATAGGTCTAGGTACAGGAAGGAAGATGATTTCCAATAGGCCTAGCTACAGGAAGGAAGATGATTTCCAATAGACCTAGGTACAGGAAGGAAGATGATTTCCAATAGGTCTAGGTACAGGAAGGAAGATGATTTCCAATAGGTCTAGGTACAGGAAGGAAGATGATTTCCAATAGGCCTAGGTACAGGAAGGAAGATGATTTCCAATAGACCTAGGTACAGGAAGGAAGATGATTTCCAATAGGCCTAGGTACAGGAAGGAAGATGATTTCCAATAGGCCTAGGTACAGGAAGGAAGATGATTTCCAATAGACCTAGGTACAGGAAGGAAGATGATTTCCAATAGATCTAGGCACAGGAAGGAAGATGATTTCCAATAGACCTAGGTACAGGAAGGAAGATGATTTCCAATAGGCCTAGGTACAGGAAGGAAGATGATTTCCAATAGGCCTAGGTACAGGAAGGAAGATGATTTCCAATAGACCTAGGTACAGGAAGGAAGATGATTTCCAATAGACCTAGGTACAGGAAGGAAGATGATTTCCAATAGGCCTAGGTACAGGAAGGAAGATGATTTCCAATAGACCTAGGTACAGGAAGGAAGATGATTTCCAATAGACCTAGGTACAGGAAGGAAGATGATTTCCAATAGGCCTAGGTACAGGAAGGAAGATGATTTCCAATAGACCTAGGTACAGGAAGGAAGATGATTTCCAATAGATCTAGGCACAGGAAGGAAGATGATTTCCAATAGACCTAGGTACAGGAAGGAAGATGATTTCCAATAGGTCTAGGTACAGGAAGGAAGATGATTTCCAATAGGCCTAGGTACAGGAAGGAAGATGATTTCCAATAGACCTAGGTACAGGAAGGAAGATGATTTCCAATAGACCTAGGTACAGGAAGGAAGATGATTTCCAATAGACCTAGGTACAGGAAGGAAGATGATTTCCAATAGGCCTAGGTGCAGGAAGGAAGATGATTTCCAATAGACCCAGGTACAGGAAGGAAGATTATTTCCAATAGACCTAGGTACAGGAAGGAAGATGATTTCCAATAGACCTAGGTACAGGAAGGAAGATGATTTCCAATAGGCCTAGGTACAGGAAGGAAGATGATTTCCAATAGACCTAGGTACAGGAAGGAAGATGATTTCCAATAGGCCTAGGTACAGGAAGGAAGATGATTTCCAATAGGCCTAGGTACAGGAAGGAAGATGATTTCCAATAGGCCTAGGCACAGGAAGGAAGATGATTTCCAATAGACCTAGGTACAGGAAGGAAGATGATTTCCAATAGACCTAGGTACAGGAAGGAAGATGATTTCCAATAGGCCTAGGTACAGGAAGGAATATGATTTCCAATAGGCCTAGGCACAGGAAGGAATATGATTTCCAATAGACCTAGGTACAGGAAGGAATATGATTTCCAATAGACCTAGGTACAGGAAGGAATATGATTTCCAATAGGCCTAGGTACAGGAAGGAATATGATTTCCAATAGGCCTAGGTACAGGAAGGAAGATGATTTCCAATAGGCCTAGGTACAGGAAGGAAGATGATTTCCAATAGGCCTAGGTACAGGAAGGAAGATGATTTCCAATAGGCCTAGGTACAGGAAGGAATATGATTTCCAATAGGCCTAGGTACAGGAAGGAAGATGATTTCCAATAGGCCTAGGTACAGGAAGGAAGATGATTTCCAATAGGCCTAGGTACAGGAAGGAAGATGATTTCCAATAGGCCTAGGTACAGGAAGGAAGATGATTTCCAATAGACCTAGGTACAGGAAGGAAGATGATTTCCAATAGGCCTAGGTACAGGAAGGAAGATGATTTCCAATAGGCCTAGGTACAGGAAGAAAGATGATTTCCAATAGACCTAGGTACAGGAAGGAAGATGATTTCCAATAGGCCTAGGTACAGGAAGGAAGATGATTTCCAATAGGCCTAGGCACAGGATCCTTCCTGAACAAATTCGTAGTTACAATGACGGCCTAGGAATAGTGGTTAGCTGCCTTGTTCAGGGTTAGAAGGACAGATTTTTACATTGTCAGCTCAGAGAGATTAGCTCTTGCAACCTTCCGGTTACGAGTCCAACACTAACCACTAGGCTACCCTGCTGCCTCTACACTCTAACCACTAGGCTACCCTGCTGCCTCTACACTCTAACCACTAGGCTACCTACCACCTCTACACTCTAACCACTAGGCTACCCTGCTGCCTCTACACTCTAACCACTAGGCTACCTACCACCTCTACACTCTAACCACTAGGCTACCCTGCTGCCTCTACACTCTAACCACTAGGCTACCTACCACCTCTACACTCTAACCACTAGGCTACCCTGCTGCCTCTACACTCTAACCACTAGGCTACCTACCACCTCTACACTCTAACCACTAGGCTACCCTGCTGCCTCTACACTCTAACCACTAGTCTACCCTGGCCACACAAATATTTTCATTTTGCATTTAACTTCACTATCAACTCTATCATTTCTGGGTCAGCTTTAAGTACCTTACTGCAATTAGATTTAAATTAAAATGGGCAGAAATTGTATTTCTAAAGCAGAAAACTATTGCTCAGCAACCACTGGGAGTGGTTATAGTGGGGAGGGGAGAACTGAACACAAGCTGCTATTGGCAGAGAGGTTTGGAACTCTCTTTTTTATTGGTCGGTTAAATGCACTGTAAAAAAACACAAAAAACAATAAGGCTAAAGCTCTATACTCACGGGACTATTATTACTAGAGAACGTTGGTTATGTTTTTATTACCCCAGTTTGTCTTTTATTCCAGAGGAAAAATATTTTTTAATAATGCATGTGGCGATATTCAATCAATTCGCACAAGACATATAAAGAAATGTATTCACTGTGAAAGCAGACCCTTCATTCATACATAGGATATGCGCATGGTGGCCTAGTGGTTAGAGTGTTGGACTAGTAACCAGAAGGTTGCAAGTTCAAACCCCCGAGCTGACAAGGTACAAATCTGTTGTTCTGCTCCTGAACGAGGCAGTTAACCCACTGTTCCTGAGGCTGTCATTGAAAATAAGAATTTGTTCTTAACTGACTTGCCTGGTTAAATAAAGGTTAAAAAAAATAAAAACTTCATTCAATTTATCCAATCATTGTTTTCTTGCTAATACCGCACTGGACTAGAATTATCAAAGGACTTTGTAGTTTGCCAAAAATGAACAGTAATTTATTCTGGTTAGTCAATGTCCAGATTTCAGTTTAAGCCATCTAAACAGCAGGCTACAGTTCCCTTGCCATGCAATAGGCCTATTTGAAGTCCTGTGTCGAATTTGTATAGCGCCTCACAATCATCACACCTAACACAGCCAGAACACTGTTACTGAAATCAATCATCCTCTTTACCTGGTCACCAAATCTTCTCCAAACATGACTTTTCTGCCCCCCTCCTTCTCATTACTTTCAACTCTCCTTTCACAGCTTTTTGTTTTATTGAATTAAACTTTGACAATGTCCTTTTTGCCTCTGTGACGTTAACTTCTCCTGCCCGTTCCCAAAATCATTATTTGCCGATTGGCTGTGTCGGCTATTTGCCACGCATACAGTTAACCCCTAAAGGTTAGGTTTAGTACTAATACCAGACAGACTAAAATAATGAAAGAAAAACCTCAATGTAGCCTATAGATATAAATTGCACAAGAATGATACATTTATGGATTTTTAAAGGTATTGTTTTCTCTTTATTCAACCCCCAATATTTAATGACCCTAAATCTCAGCCCTTCAGCCTCACAATAGTTACATTTTAATGACCCTAAACCCGTCCCTGCGGATATAACCACCCAGACTGCGGCTATGAGTCCAGCACGCATATATGCAAGGAGAACAAGGTCGTCATACCGGTAAATGCTTTTTCTAATAAATCAAAGGTAGACATAGACAACAACATAACTGTAATGACCTACGAGGGATATGCCTGACAAATTGCCAAATCGCGGTCTGCTCAGAATCCTATCTGGAGAGTTCACAAACTACATTTACAAATTGAATGCGACATGTTTTACGCCTATAATCAAATAAATTAGCAACAACAAACTCAGCAAAACACTCGGATTAGGCGACTTCAAACCTATAAGTAATAGCAAAGTTACAGTAGTGCCACTACTATTGAAATGTGAATATGTTTTCATTCAACATGCACATTTGGAACTGGAGCTAAACTGTAGAACCAACAAATGTTTGCAAAAACAAGCAAATCAACTGTAGGTGGCAGGTTAGAGCGTTGGGCCAATAACCAGCAGGTATCCTAGTGGTTAGAGTGTTGGGCCAGTAACCAGCAGGTATCCTAGTGGTTAGAGCGTTGGGCCAATAACCAGCAGGTATCCTAGTGGTTAGAGTGTTGGGCCAGTAACCAGCAGGTATCCTAGTGGTTAGAGTGTTGGGCCAGTAACCAGCAGGTATCCTAGTGGTTAGAGTGTTGGGCCAATAACCAGCAGGTATCCTAGTGGTTAGAGTGTTGGGCCAGTAACCAGCAGGTATCCTAGTGGTTAGAGTGTTGGGCCAATAACCAGCAGGTATCCTAGTGGTTAGAGTGTTGGGCCAGTAACCAGCAGGTATCCTAGTGGTTAGAGTGTTGGGCCAATAACCAGCAGGTATCCTAGTGGTTAGAGTGTTGGGCCAGTAACCAGCAGGTATCCTAGTGGTTAGAGTGTTGGGCCAATAACCAGCAGGTATCCTAGTGGTTAGAGTGTTGGGCCAGTAACCGAAAGGTTGCTGGATCTAATCCCTGAACTGACAAGGACAAATCTGTCATTCTGTCCCTGAACAAGGCAGTTAACCCACTGTTCCTAGGCCGTCATTGTAAATAAGAGTGGGCCTAGTTAAATAATATCTTTTTTTCTTTCTTTCAAAAACAGTCTGTTTCTTACCAATATAAGAATGTATTTCTGTCCCTTCTCGTGCAGGTAATCAGCGAACTGAGGGAGGCCTTTGAAGTTGACTTCATCGTAAGTGAAGTCCTTCTTATCTTCCATATAGTCAATGTCAGTGTACTGGATATCCTGGGAGAGAAGAGAAGCAGATAGAGAATAAAAGTGCATTCATTATGGCTGTAGGAGTTGCATGTCAGTGTACTGGATATCCTGGGAGAGAAGAGAAGCAGATAGAGAATAAAAGTGCATGCATTATGGCTGTAGGAGTTGCATGTCAGTGTACTGGATATCCTGGGAGAGAAGAGAAGCAGATAGAGAATAAAAGTGCATTCATTATGGCTGTAGGAGTTGCATGTCAGTGTACTGGATATCCTGGGAGAGAAGAGAAGCAGATAGAGAATAAAAGTGCATTCATTATGGCTGTAGGAGTTGCATGTCAGTGTACTGGATATCCTGGGAGAGAAGAGAAGCAGATAGAGAATAAAAGTGCATTCATTATGGCTGTAGGAGTTGCATGTCAGTGTACTGGATATCCTGGGAGAGAAGAGAAGCAGATAGAGAATAAAAGTGCATTCATTATGGCTGTAGGAGTTGCATGTCAGTGTACTGGATATCCTGGGAGAGAAGAGAAGCAGATAGAGAATAAAAGTGCATTCATTATGGCTGTAGGAGTTGCATGTCAGTGTACTGGATATCCTGGGAGAGAAGAGAAGCAGATAGAGAATAAAAGTGCATTCATTATGGCTGTAGGAGTTGCATGTCAGTGTCATAACCACACAGTATTTGTCTCAAACCACTCAAACTGTCTGCATCATTGTTTTCTATACATTTAGTCAAAGCCACTCACATATTATGGTCTTAGCAGCATGGCTTAGTAAGTACATTGCCCCTTGGCATGTGTTTACTGAAGTGCAGTGCGTCCACTCTTATCTCTTTAAATCCAAACTTCAAATATTAATGAATTCCCATGACTGAAATGTTTTCCCTAAAATGCATATTTACATCTTAGTATGAGTGTGATGCATATAGAACAGTGGTGTAAAGTACTGAAGTAAAAAAGACTTTAAAGTACAACCTAAGTCGTTTTTTGGTGTATCTGTATTTTAGTTTACTACTTATATTTTTTTGCAAACTTTTACTTTTTACTCTGACTATATTACTAAAGGCAATAATGTGCTTTTTACTCTGACTATATTCCTAAAGGCAATAATGTGCTTTTTACTCTGACTATATTCCTAAAGGCAATAATGTGCTTTTTACTCTGACTATATTCCTAAAGGCAATAATGTGCTTTTTACTCTGACTATATTCCTAAAGGCAATAATGTGCTTTTTACTCTGACTATATTCCTAAAGGCAATAATGTGCTTTTTACTCTGACTATATTCCTAAAGGCAATAATGTGCTTTTTACTCTGACTATATTCCTAAAGGCAATAATGTGCTTTTTACTCTGACTATATTCCTAAAGGCAATAATGTGCTTTTTACTCTGACTATATTCCTAAAGGCAATAATGTGCTTTTTACTCTGACTATATTCCTAAAGGCAATAATGTGTTTTTTACCCTGCACATTTTCCCCGACACCCAAAAAATAATTTTGCCCGGAAAATGGTCCAATTCACACACTTATCAAGAGAACATCCCTGGTCATCACCACTGCCTCTGATCTGGA
>NC_060191.1:69236532-69251532 GCF_021184085.1 Oncorhynchus gorbuscha | reverse complement strand
CCAGTAATGTAGTAAATATTACCCAGTAATGTAGTAAATATTACCCAATTATGTAATAAATATTACCCAGTAAGGTAGTAAATGTTACCCATTATCTAATAAATATTACCCAGTAATGTAGTAAATATTACCCAATTATCTAATAAATATTACCCAGTAATGTAGTAAATGTTACCCATTATCTAATAAATATTACCCAGTAATGTAGTAAATATTACCCAATTATCTAATAAATATTACCCAGTAATGTAGTAAATATTAACCAGTAATGTAGTAAATGTTACCCAGTTATGTAGTAAATATTACCCAGTAATGTAGTAAATATTACCCAGTAATGTAGTAAATATTACCCATTAATGTAGTAAATATTACCCAGTAATGTAGTAAATATTACCCAGTAATGTAGTAAATATTACCCAGTAATGTAGTACATATTTCCCAGTAATGTAGTAAATATTACCCAGTTATGTAGTAAATATTACCCAGTTATGTAGTAAATATTACCCAGTAATGTAGTAAATGTTACCCAGTTATGTAGTAAATATTACCCAGTTATGTAGTAAATATTACCCAGTTATGTAGTAAATATTACCCAGTAATGTAGTAAATATTACCCAGTAATGTAGTAAATATTACCCAGTAATGTAGTACATATTTCCCAGTAATGTAGTAAATATTACCCAGTTATGTAGTAAATATTACCCAGTTATGTAGTAAATGTTAGCCAGTTATGTAGTAAATATTACCCAGTAATGTAGTAAATATTACCCAGTTGTGTAGTAAATATTACCCAGTAATGTAGTAAATATTACCCATTAATGTAGTACATATTTCCCAGTTATGTAGTAAATATTACCCAGTAATGTAGTAAATATTACCCAGTAATGTAGTACATATTTCCCAGTTATGTAGTAAATATTACCCAGTTATGTAGTAAATATTACCCAGTTATGTAGTAAATATTACCCAGTAATGTAGTAAATATTACCCAGTAATGTAGTAAATATTACCCAGTAATGTAGTACATATTTCCCAGTTATGTAGTAAATATTACCCAGTAATGTAGTAAATATTACCCAGTTATCTAGTAAATATTACCCAGTAATGTAGTAAATATTACCCAGTAATGTAGTAAATATTACCCAGTAATGTAGTACATATTTCCCAGTTATGTAGTAAATATTACCCAATAATGTAGTAAATATTACCCAGTTATGTAGTAAATATTACCCAGTAATGTAGTAAATATTACCCAGTAATGTAGTAAATATTACCCAGTAATGTAGTAAATATTACCCAGTAATGTAGTACATATTTCCCAGTTATGTAGTAAATATTACCCAATAATGTAGTAAATATTACCCAGTTATGTAGTAAATATTACCCAGTAATGTAGTAAATATTACCCAGTAATGTAGTAAATATTACCCAGTAATGTAGTAAATATTACCCAGTTGTGTAGTAAATATTACCCAGTAGTGTAGTGGATGTCATAAGGTGAATGCACCAATTTGTAAGTCGCTCTGGATAAGAGCGTCTGCTAAATGACTTAAATGTAAATGTAATGTAAATATTTCCCAGTTATCTAATAAATATTACCCAGTTATGTGCAATATAGCAAGCAGTATACAGCAATATCTCTTTCTATCTCTGTGAGCCAAATGCCACTCAGCTGATAAGCACATTGGGCAAAGGAAAGCAAAAGGTCATACCCATACCATACATACTGTCACTGTGGTTATGTAAAAATAATCTGCTAAATCACTAAGAAGGGGTATAGTCGGGCAGTCAATAACAAGTGTTGCCATCCTGTACTGTACTGTACATGGTGTATGTGTGCCTCTGACAGATAGAACAAAAGCAGACACAGGAAATGAATAAATGAAAATTTAATGCTATTAATTTATTGCAGATTTGTAAGGGCTTATACGTGGAGTGAAAGGTGAATTAATTTACACGTCACTCAGTGCTGTTTACCAGCAGCAATAACAGTAGTGGGTTAACCCTTTAATCTGTGGGGTTAGCTAACTAGCTATATTAGCTGCTATGCTACCTGGTTGACGAGATAAACATGGTGCTAAGACATCAGATAGGAGCTAATAACCAACGTAGCTAGCAACCATTAGCCGGTTATCATTTTTAACATTTTCGTCAACGAGCCGTCTGACATCTGACTTACAATGTTAACTATGTTACCGCTGTGATGATCTGACCAGCCGCAATCGTATTCGCAAATTGAAGTTGATGATTGTCGTTACGGGGAAAGAAGGAACTGTTTTAAAAAGCCTAAAAAAAGGTTGGCAATAGGTTTAACTATCTGAGAATTTTCCTGCATATGGACCAAGGAAGCTGTAGATCAGCACGCGTTATTATTTGAGTCATTCAGACAAAACAGCATCGTCGGTTCATTTTTTTTCCTACCCCCACTCTCCTTTTTAGATATTTTGCATATTGATGGCTTGGTAGCACATGTTATCGCCATTGAGCTAGTTCTCCCTACACCCAGCAATAACATCTGCTAAATATGTGTATGTGACAAATCACATTTGATTTAAACAGCAGCATGTAATATGAGCAATGAAGAGAGATGTGAGGATGTGAAAGGGATTTTTACCATTCAATGTTTTCCCATTATGTTATTATGTAGTTAGATTGGTAAGTCAAATGTATTGTTTGATTTTAAAATAGATATATTAATGCATACATGGCTGTTTCTGAGACATTTTCCTTTATATTGAATATCGTCCGAAAGAAATCTATCTTATATTATAATATGTATTATAATATTGACCCCCAAAAATTGTTGTAGACTCTAAACAAATCCATATTGGTTGTGCTTTGGCAGTGCTTTAGTTTTAACAGGAGTCATAATCATGGTTTTAACAGGAGTCATTATCATGGTTTTAACAGGAGTCATTATCATGGTTTAAACAGGTCGTTATCATGGTTTTAACAGGAGTCATTATCATGGTTTTAACAGGAGTCATTATCATGGTTTTAACAGGAGTCATTATCATGGTTTTAACAGGTCATTATCATGGTTTTAACATGTCATTATCATGGTTTTAACATAAGTCATTATCGTGGTTTTAACAGGAGTCATTATCATGATTTTAACAGGTCATAATCATGGTTTTAACAGGAGTCATAATCATGGTTTTAACAGGAGTCATTATCATGGTTTTAACAGGTCATTATCATGGTTTTAACAGGAGTCATAATCATGGTTTTAACAGGTCATTATCGTGGTTTTAACAGGTCATTATCATGGCTTTTACAGGAGTCATTATCATGGTTTTAACAGGAGTCATAATCATGGTTTTAACAGGTCATAATCATGGTTTTAACAGGAGCCATAATCATGGTTTTAACAGGAGTCATAATCGTGGTTTTAACAGGTCATTATCATGGTTTTAACAGGTCATTATCATGGTTTTAACAGAAGTCATTATCATGGTTTTAACAGGAGTCATTATCATGGTTTTAACAGGTCATTATCATGGTTTTAACAGGAGTCATAATCATGGTTTTAACAGGTCATTATCATGGTTTTTACAGGAGTCATTATCATGGTTTTAACAGGTCATAATCATGGGTTCAACAGGAGTCATTAACATGGGTTTAACAGGTCATTATCATGGTTTTAACAGGTCATTATCATGGTTTTAACAGGAGTCATTATCGTGGTTTTAACAGGAGTCATTATCATGGTTTTAACAGGTCATTATCATGGTTTTAACAGGAGTCATTATCATGGTTTTAACAGGTCGTTATCATGGTTTTAACAGGTCGTTATCATGGTTTTAACAGGTCATTATCATGGTTTTAACAGGAGTCATTATCATGGTTTTAACAGGAGTCATAATCATGGTTTTAACAGGTCATAATCATGGTTTTAACAGGAGTCATAATCATGGTTTTAACAGGAGTCATAATCATGGTTTTAACAGGAGTCATTATCATGGTTTTAACAGGAGTCATAATCATGGTTTTAACAGGAGTCATAATCATGGTTTTAACAGGAGTCATAATCATGGTTTTAACAGGTCATAATCATGGTTTTAACAGGAGTCATAATCATGGTTTTAACAGGAGTCATAATCATGGTTTTAACAGGAGTCATAATCATGGTTTTAACAGGAGTCATAATCATGGTTTTAACAGGAGTCATAATCATGGTTTTAACAGGAGTCATAATCATGGTTTTAACTGGTCATTATCATGGTTTTAACAGGAGTCATTATCATAGTTTTAACAGGAGTCATTATCATGGTTTTAACAGGTCATTATCATAGTTTTAACAGGAGTCATAATCATGGTTTTAACAGGAGTCATTATCATGGTTTTAACAGGTCATTATCATGGTTTTAACAGGAGTCATAATCATGGTTTTAACAGGTCATTATCGTGGTTTTAACAGGTCATTATCATGGCTTTTACAGGAGTCATTATCATGGTTTTAACAGGAGTCATAATCATGGTTTTAACAGGAGCCATAATCATGGTTTTAACAGGAGTCATAATCATGGTTTTAACAGGAGTCATAATCATGGTTTTAACAGGTCATTATCATGGTTTTAACAGGTCATTATCATGGTTTTAACAAAAGTCATTATCATGGTTTTAACAGGAGTCATTATCATGGTTTTAACAGGTCATTATCATGGTTTTAACAGGAGTCATAATCATGGTTTTAACAGGTCATTATCATGGTTTTAACAGGTCATTATCGTGGTTTTTACAGGAGTCACAGGAGTCATTATCATGGTTTTAACAGGTCATTATCATGGTTTTTACAGGAGTCATTATCATGGTTTCAACAGGTCATAATCATGGTTTCAACAGGAGTCATTATCATGGGTTTAACAGGTCATTATCATGGTTTTAACAGGTCATTATCATGGTTTTAACAGGAGTCATTATCATGGTTTTAACAGGTCATTATCATGGTTTTAACAGGTCATTATCATGGTTTTAACAGGAGTCATTATCATGGTTTTAACAGGTCATTATCATGGTTTTAACAGGTCGTTATCATGGTTTTAACAGGTCATTATCATGGTTTTAATAGGTCATTATCATGGTTTTAACAGGAGTCATAATCATGGTTTTAACAGGTCATAATCATGGTTTTAACAGGAGTCATAATCATGGTTTTAACAGGAGTCATAATCATGGTTTTAAAAGGAGTCATTATCATGGTTTTAAAAGGAGTCATAATCATGGTTTTAACAGGAGTCATAATCATGGTTTTAACAGGAGTCATAATCATGGTTTTAACAGGAGTCATAATCATGGTTTTAACAGGAGTCATAATCATGGTTTTAACAGGTCATTATCATGGTTTTAACAGGTCATAATCATGGTTTTAACAGGTCATAATCATGGTTTTAACAGGAGTTATTATCATAGTTTTAACAGGAGTCATTATCATGGTTTTAACAGGAGTCATAATGGTTTTAACAGGAGTCATAATCATGGTTTTAACAGGATTATCATCATCAATCATGGTTTTAACAGGAGTCATAATCATGGTTTTAACAGGAGTCATAATCATGGTTTTAACAGGTCATAATCATGGTTTTAACAGGAGTCATAATCATGGTTTTAACAGGAGTCATAATCATGGTTTTAACAGGTCATTATCATGGTTTTAACAGGAGTCATTATCATGGTTTTAACAGGAGTCATTATCATGGTTTTAACAGGTCATTATCATGGTTTTAACAGGAGTCATAATCATGGTTTTAACAGGAGTCATTATCATGGTTTTAACAGGTCATTATCATGGTTTTAACAGGAGTCATAATCATGGTTTTAACAGGTCATTATCATGGTTTTAACAGGTCATTATCATGGTTTTAACAGGAGTCATTATCATGGTTTTAACAGGAGTCATAATCATGGTTTTCATACAGGAGCCATAATCATGGTTTTAACAGGAGTCATAATCATGGTTTTTTAACAGGTCATTATCATGGTTTTAACATCATTATCATGGTTTTAACAGGTCATTATCATGGTTTTAACATCATTATCATGGTTTTAACAGGAGTCATTATCATGGTTTTAACAGGAGTCATAATCATGGTTTTAACAGGTCATTATCATGGTTTTAACAGGTCAGGTCATTATCATGGTTTTAACAGGAGTCATTATCATGGTTTTAACAGGTCATTATCATGGTTTTAACAGGAGTCATAATCAGGTTTCAACAGGTCATAATCATGGTTTCAACAGGAGTCATTATCATGGTTTTAACAGGAGTCATTTAACAGGTCATAATCATGGTTTTAACAGGAGTCATTATCATGGTTTTAACAGGAGTCATTATCATGGTTTTAACAGGAGTCATTATCATGGTTTTAACAGGAGTCATTATCATGGTTTTAACAGGTCATTATCATGGTTTTAACAGGAGTCATTATCATGGTTTTAACAGGAGTCATTATCATGGTTTTAACAGGTCATTATCATGGTTTTAACAGGTCATTATCATGGTTTTAACAGGAGTCATTATCATGGTTTTAACAGGTCATTATCATGGTTTTAACAGGTCAGTCATATCATGGTTTTA
This sequence comes from Oncorhynchus gorbuscha, assembly GCF_021184085.1. Classification (NCBI taxonomy): domain Eukaryota; kingdom Metazoa; phylum Chordata; class Actinopteri; order Salmoniformes; family Salmonidae; genus Oncorhynchus; species Oncorhynchus gorbuscha. The sequence goes on along the minus strand of NC_060191.1, from coordinate 69,244,955 downwards.
ACAGGTCATTATCATGGTTTTAACAGGTCATTATCATGGTTTTAACAGGAGCCATCATTATCATGGTTTTAACAGGAGTCATAATCATGGTTTTAACAGGTCATTATCATGGTTTTAACATCATTATCATGGTTTTAACAAATTAGTCATGGTTTTAACAGGAGTCATTATCATGGTTTTAACAGAGTCATTATCATGGTTTTAACAGGAGTCATAATCATGGTTTTAACAGGTCATCATATCATGGTTTTAACAGGTCATTATCGGGTTTTAACAGGAGTCATTATCATGGTTTTAACAGGTCATTATCATGGTTTTAACAGGAGTCATTATCATGGATTTAACAGGTCATTATCATGGTTTTAACAGGTCATTATCATGGTTTTAACAGGAGTCATTATCATGGTTTTAACAGGTTTAACAGGTCATTATCATGGTTTTAACAGGTCATTATCATGGTTTTAACAGGTCATTATCATGGTTTTAACAGGTCGTTATCATGGTTTTAACAGGTCATTATCATGGTTTTAACAGGAGTCAATCATTATCATGGTTTTAACAGGAGTCATAATCATGGTTTTATCATAATCATGGTTTTAACAGGAGTCATGGTTCATGGTTTTAACAGGAGTCATAATCATGGTTTTAAAAGGAGTCATAATCATGGTTTTAACAGGAGTCATAATCATGGTTTTAACAGGAGTCATAATCATGGTTTTAACAGGAGTCATAATCATGGTTTTAACAGGAGTCATAATCATGGTTTTAACAGGTCATTATCATGGTTTTAACAGGTCATAATCATGGTTTTAACAGGTCATAATCATGGTTTTAACAGGAGTTATTATCATAGTTTTAACAGGAGTCATTATCATGGTTTTAACAGGAGTCATAACCATGGTTTTAACAGGAGTCATTATCATAGTTTTAACAGGAGTCATTATCATGGTTTTAACAGGAGTCATAATCATGGTTTTAACAGGAGTCATAATCATGGTTTTAACAGGTCATAATCATGGTTTTAACAGGAGTCATAATCATGGTTTTAACAGGAGTCATAATCATGGTTTTAACTGGTCATTATCATGGTTTTAACAGGAGTCATTATCATAGTTTTAACAGGAGTCATTATCATGGTTTTAACAGGTCATTATCATAGTTTTAACAGGAGTCATAATCATGGTTTTAACAGGAGTCATTATCATGGTTTTAACAGGTCATTATCATGGTTTTAACAGGAGTCATAATCATGGTTTTAACAGGTCATTATCATGGTTTTAACAGGTCATTATCATGGTTTTAACAGGAGTCATTATCATGGTTTTAACAGGAGTCATAATCATGGTTTTAACAGGTCATAATCATGGTTTTAACAGGAGCCATAATCATGGTTTTAACAGGAGTCATAATCATGGTTGGTTTTAACAGGTCATTATCATGGTTTTAACAGGTCATTATCATGGTTTTAACAAAAGTCATTATCATGGTTTTAACAGGAGTCATTATCATGGTTTTAACAGGTCATTATCATGGTTTTAACAGGAGTCATAATCATGGTTTTAACAGGTCATTATCATGGTTTTAACAGGTCATTATCGTGGTTTTTACAGGAGTCATTATCATGGTTTTAACAGGTCATTATCATGGTTTTTTTACAGGAGTCATTATCATGGTTTCAACAGGTCATAATCATGGTTTCAACAGGAGTCATTATCATGGGTTTAACAGGTCATTATCATGGTTTTAACAGGTCATTATCATGGTTTTAACAGGAGTCATTATCATGGTTTTAACAGGTCATTATCATGGTTTTAACAGGTCATTATCATGGTTTTAACAGGAGTCATTATCATGGTTTTAACAGGTCATTATCATGGTTTTAACAGGTCATTATCATGGTTTTAACAGGTCATTATCATGGTTTTAACAGGTCATTATCATGGTTTTAACAGGAGTCATAATCATGGTTTTAACAGGAGTCATAATCATGGTTTTAACAGGAGTCATAATCATGGTTTTAACAGGAGTCATAATCATGGTTTTAACAGGAGTCATTATCATGGTTTTAACAGGAGTCATTATCATGGTTTTAACAGGAGTCATAATCATGGTTTTAACAGGAGTCATAATCATGGTTTTAACAGGAGTCATTATCATGGTTTTAACAGGAGTCATAATCATGGTTTTAACAGGTCATTATCATGGTTTTAACAGGTCATGGTTTTAACAGGAGTCAAAAGTCAATCATGGTTTTAACAGGAGTCATAATCATGGTTTTAACAGGTCATTTTAACAGGAGTCAATCAGGTCATTATCATGGTTTTAACAGTCATAATCATGGTTTTCAACAGGAGTTTTATAATCATGGTTTTAACAGGTTTATCAACAGGTCATTATCATGGTTTTAACAGGTCATTATCATGGTTTTAACAAATGGAGTCATTATCATGGTTTTAACAGGAGTCATTATCATGGTTTTAACAGGTCATTATCATGGTTTTAACAGGATCATGTCATCAATCATGGTTTTAACAGGTCATTATCATGGTTTTAACAGGTCATTATCATGGTTTTTAATCAGGAGTCATTATCATGGTTTTAACAGGTCATTATCATGGTTTTTACAGGAGTCATTATCATGGTTTCAACAGGTCATAATCATGGTTTCAACAGGAGTCATTATCATGGTTTTAACAGGAGTCATTATCATGGTTTTAACAGGCGTCATTATCATGGTTTTAACAGGTCGTTATCATGGTTTTAACAGGTCATTATCATGGTTTTAACAGGTCATTATCATGGTTTTAACAGGTCATTATCATGGTTTTAACAGGAGTCATTATCATGGTTTTAACAGGAGTCATAATCATGGTTTTAACAGGTCATAATCATGGTTTTAACAGGAGTCATAATCATGGTTTTAACAGGAGTCATAATCATGGTTTTAAAAGGAGTCATTATCATGGTTTTAAAAGGAGTCATAATCATGGTTTTAACAGGAGTCATAATCATGGTTTTAACAGGAGTCATAATCATGGTTTTAACAGGAGTCATAATCATGGTTTTAACAGGGGCAGGTAGCCTAGTGGTCAAATCCCAGATGTGACTAGATAAAAATCTGTATGCCTAGGTAAATAAAGGTTAAATAAAGAACAGGGGTCATAATCGTGGTTTTACAGTGAGTCTGCATAAGGGTTCATTTGGCTGGTTGGAGATGTAATCAGTAGGCATGATGACTGTGATGTCACACAGACCGACTGAGCCTGCTCAGAGTGACACAGACGTAACCAGTAAATGAGAGCATGAGTACCCAGGTTGGAGTGTAACAGAAGGACTGATGGATTTGACAGAGACATTTTGAGACTGACAGAAAGACACAATTTAGAAAGAAACTCACAGGACTTTCTTGGTTGCTGCCCTGCGTACTTGGAAGCCGAAGGGGTTGTGTGTGAGCTCTACCTCGTAGTTAAAGGAACCAGAGGGATGGGTGGCAGGGGGCTTGATGTGCTCATGGGGAACCTCAAATCGCTGCTTATGGGCATCTGAGATCTGGAGACAAAACACGGGGACAGGGGTCAGGAGGACATGTGTTTAGAGACAAAACATGGGGACAGGGGTCAGGAGGACATGTGTTTAGAGACAAAACACGGGGACAGGGATCAGGAGGATGTGTGTTTAGAGACAAAACACGGGGACAGGGGGTCAGGAGGACATGTGTTTAGAGACAAAACACGGGGACAGGGGTCAGGAGGACATGTGATTAGAGACAAAACACGGGGACAGGGGTCAGGAGGACATGTGTTTAGAGACAAAACACGGGGACAGGGGTCAGGAGGACATGTGTTTAGAGACAAAACACAGGGACAGGGGTCAGGAGGACATGTGTTTAGAGACAAAACACGGGGACAGGGGGTCAGGAGGACATGTGTTTAGAGACAAAACACGGGGACAGGGGTCAGGAGGACGTGTTTAGAGACAAAACACGGGGACAGGGGGTCAGGAGGACATGTGTTTAGAGACAAAACATGGGGACAGGGGCCAGGAGGACATGTGTTTAGAGACAAAACACAGGGACAGGGGGTCAGGAGGACATGTGTTTAGAGACAAAACATGGGGACAGGGGTCAGGAGGACATGTGTTTAGAGACAAAACACAGGGACAGGGGTCAGGAGGACATGTGTTTAGAGACAAAACACAGGGACAGGGGGTCAGGAGGACATGTGTTTAGAGACAAAACACAGGGACAGGGGTCAGGAGGACATGTGTTTAGAGACAAAACATGGGGACCTGGGTCAGGAGGACATGTGTTTAGAGACAAAACATGGGGACAGGGGTCAGGAGGACATGTGTTTAGAGACAAAACACGGGGACAGGGGTCAGGAGGACATGTGTTTAGAGACAAAACACGGGGACAGGGGTCAGGAGGACATGTGTTTAGAGACAAAACACGGGGACAGGGGTCAGGAGGACATGTGTTTAGAGACAAAACACGGGGACAGGGGTCAGGAGGACATGTGTTTAGAGACAAAACACGGGGACAGGGGTCAGGAGGACATGTGTTTAGAGACAAAACACGGGGACAGGGGGTCAGGAGGACGTGTGTTTTGGTGTGGATTACAAGTGACAGTGTGTGTGTTTGTACCTTGAATCTCAGTCGGTTCACTGTCTGCAAGTCAGCATGGAAAGCCAGCTCCTCTATGTCTTCACCAAATAGAGAGGGAGCAACCTTCCTTTTCAGAAGGGCTGACAAGCCTCCAATCACAAGCACAAAGGTATTGAAAGAAAAAAAAGTTAAAAGCAGAAATTCAAGACGGAAAATTCAAAAGCAATTTCTAGTATAGGGCATGATATGTTTTGAATTATTTCATCATTTGAGCAAAGACTGTTCCCTGAGGGTCAGGACTGACTGTGAATGAAGTAGTGATATTAAGTCTATCATGTTTAGCAATATGCTGTACATTTTATATGTACATGAAATCATGCCTTAGGGGGAGCGAGAGAAGGATTGAAAATAAGAGATATGGAAATATGGTGGATGGGGGGTTGGGGGGTGGAGGTAGAACTCACTGTAGATGTTGGGTCTCTCCTCGCGCACCACAGAGTAGCCGTGATTGGTGGAGAAGAAGCACCATGGAGCGTTTCTCTCGTCCAATGGACTCCAACAACAGCCTCGCTGCAGACACCCCAGCTAGTGAAGGAAGGGAATCATCACCATCATCAGCATGTATAATGCTATGGCTACGGTCCTCCTTGACAGCTACTGGGAATGCAGGTTTTCACTCCAACCAAGTTGTAACAGTCCTAATTGAGCTAATCAAGGTCCTGCAGGGCAGGACGTGCTAGATACGAGTTTGAAGTAAAACCTGCAGGAGGGTAGCTCTCCAGGAGGAGGGTTGGAGTTAACCTATAGGAGGGTAGCTCTCCAGGAGGAGGGTTGGAGTTAACCTATAGGAGGGTAGCTCTCCAGGAGGAGGGTTGGAGTTAACCTATAGGAGGGTAGCTCTCCAGGAGGAGGGTTGGAGTTAACCTATAGGAGGGTAGCTCTCCAGGAGGAGGGTTGGAGTTAACCTATAGGAGGGTAGCTCTCCAGGAGGAGGGTTGGAGTTAACCTATAGGAGGGTAGCTCTCCAGGAGGAGGGTTGGAGTTAACCTATAGGAGGGTAGCTCTCCAGGAGGAGGGTTGGAGTTAACCTATAGGAGGGTAGCTCTCCAGGAGGAGGGTTGGAGTTAACCTATAGGAGGGTAGCTCTCCAGGAGGAGGGTTGGAGTTAACCTATAGGAGGGTAGCTCTCCAGGAGGAGGGTTGGAGTTAACCTATAGGAGGGTAGCTCTCCAGGAGGAGGGTTGGAGTTAACCTATAGGAGGGTAGCTCTCCAGGAGGAGGGTTGGAGTTAACCTATAGGAGGGTAGCTCTCCAGGAGGAGGGTTGGAGTTAACCTATAGGAGGGTAGCTCTCCAGGAGGAGGGTTCGGTACTCCTGATATCTACATCCTGTTTAGTAATGATGGGAAAGTAAATGCTTTAGGAATGATGAGACGTGTAGAGGACCCAGGTCACGCAGGTCTCCATGGAAACATACCTTAGAAGCACCGGCGTCAGGGAAACAGTCGACTCTCTCCCCCAGTGGAATAACAGGACATTCTGGAACCACGGTGCCTGTGGTCTCTGTCAGAGCATACAGGGAATATGTATCTACTGACCAAACACTGACCCAACAGCCAATCACAAATCATCACTGATAAGCATCAGCCAATTTCAGCTTAGGCTGGAATTCATGAGTTCACTTGACAATGAGTAAATTAAATGTTTACATATTTTTTTGTGACGAGTAGGAATAATTACACAAATGATGTTAGTAATGTATCTGCCCTTTGAGCGACTGACTGGGGCATGACGTTGACCAAGCAGAGAGGATGAGTTTAAGCAGACTGGGGCATGACGTTGACCAAGCAGAGAGGATGAGTGGAAGCAGACTGGGGCATGACGTTGACCAAGCAGAGAGGATGAGTGGAAGCAGACTGGGGCATGACGTTGACCAAGCAGAGAGGATGAGTGGAAGCAGACTGGGGCATGAGTTGACCAAGCAGAAATGAGTTTAAGCAGACTGGGGCATGGAATAATTGACCAAGCAGATGAGGATGATCTGTGGAAGCAGACTGGGGCATGACGTTGACCAAGCAGAGAGGATGAGTGGAAGCAGACTGGGGCATGACGTTGACCAAGCAGAAAGGATGAGTTTAAGCAGACTGGGGCATGACGTTGACCAAGCAGAGAGGATGAGTGGAAGCAGACTGGGGCATGACGTTGACCAAGCAGAGAGGATGAGTTTAAGCAGACTGGGGCATGACGTTGACCAAGCAGAGAGGATGAGTGGAAGCAGACTGGGGCATGATGTTGACCAAGCAGAGAGGATGAGTTTAAGCAGACTGGAGCATGACGTTGACCAAGCAGAGAGGATGAGTTTAAGCAGACTGGGGCATGACGTTGACCAAGCAGAGAGGATGAGTGGAAGCAGACTGGGGCATGACGTTGACCAAGCAGAGAGGATGAGTTTAAGCAGACTGGGGCATGACGTTGACCAAGCAGAGAGGATGAGTGGAAGCAGACTGGGGCATGACGTTGACCAAGCAGAGAGGATGAGTGGAAGCAGACTGGGGCATGACGTTGACCAAGCAGAGAGGATGAGTTTAAGCAGACTGGGGCATGACGTTGACCAAGCAGAGAGGATGAGTTTAAGCAGACTGGGGCATGACGTTGACCAAGCAGAGAGGATGAGTTTAAGCAGACTGGGGCATGACGTTGACCAAGCAGAGAGGATGAGTGGAAGCAGACTGGGGCATGACGTTGACCAAGCAGAGAGGATGAGTTTAAGCAGACTGGGGCATGGTGCTGTCTCATCCCAAATATACAAACCAAAACCATGAGTAGTGACCAGAAGAGAGAGAGAGAGAGAGAGAGAGAGAGAGAGAGAGAGAGAGAGAGAGAGAGAGAGAGAGAGAGAGAGAGAGAGAGAGAGAGAGAGAGAGAGAGAGAGAGAGAGAGAGAGAGAGAGAGAGAGAGAGAGAGAGAGAGAGAGAGAGAGAGGGAGGGAGAGAGAGAGACAGAGGAAGGGAAAGAGAGAGAGGGAGAGAGAGGGAGAGAGAGACAGAGAGAGAGAGAGAGAGAGGGAGAGAGAGAGAGAGAGAGAGAGAGAGAGAGAGAGAGAGAGAGAGAGAGAGAGAGAGAGAGAGAGAGAGAGAGAGAGAGAGAGAGAGAGAGAGAGAGAGAGAAAGAGACAGAGGAAGGGAAAGAGAGAGTGTGTGTGTGTGTATGTGGTTGGCATTGTCTTCCCTCTAGAAAGTTGTTTGTTTGGAGTGACAGCTGTCATAATATCCATATTATGCCCCCAAAACAACCCTTACTGTCCTCAGCCCTGTCCCCTTTCTCTGTTTTGTGTGTGTGTGTGTGTGTGTGTGTGTGTGTGTGTGTGTGTGTGTGTGTGTGTGTGTGTGTGTGTGTGTGTGTGTGTGTGTGTGTGTGTGTGTGTGTGTGTGTGTGTGTGTGTGTGTGTGTGTGTGTGTGTGTATGTGTGTGTGTTTGTGTGTGTGTGTGTGTGTGTGTGTGTGTGTGTGTGTGTGTGTGTGTGTGTGTGTGTGTGTGTGTGTGTGTGTGTGTGTGTGTGTGTGTGTGTGTGTGTGTGTGTGTGTGTGTGTGTGTGTGTGTGTGTGTGTGTGTGTGTGTGTGTGTGTGTGTGTGTGTGTGTGTGTGTGTGTGTGTGTGTGTGTGTGTGTGTGTGTGTGTGTGTGTGTGTGTGTGTGTTCTCACCGTCTTTGATGACTGCAGGTTCCCCAGTAGCCATTAGAGCAACTAAAGCAACAGCCACTGTTGTCACCAGCAGGAATAGGACTGTCAGAGTCACCTCCAAACCTGAAAACTTCCGATTC
>NC_060191.1:69229032-69231532 GCF_021184085.1 Oncorhynchus gorbuscha | reverse complement strand
ATCCCTAAAGCCAATACCTCATTCAGCCGCCTTTCGTTCCAGTACTCTGCTGCCTGTGACTGGAACGAATTGCAAAAATCGCTGAAGTTGGAGACTTTTATCTCCCTCACCAACTTCAAACATCAGCTAGCTGAGCAGCTAACCGATCGCTGCAGCTGTACATAATCTATTGGTAAATAGCACACCCATTTTCACCTACCTCATCCCCACAGTTTTTATTTATTTACTTTTCTGCTCTTTTGCACACCAATATCTCTACCCGTACATGATCATTTATCACTTCAGTGTTAATCTGCAATATTGTAATTATTCGCCTACCTCCTCATGCCTTTTGCACACATTGTATATAGACTCCCCTTTTTTTCTCTGTGTTATTGACTTGTTAATTGTTTACTCCATGTGTAACTCTGTGTTGTCTGTTCACACTGCTATGCTTTATCTTGGCCAGGTCGCAGTTGCAAATGAGAACCTGTTCTCAACTAGCCTACCTGGTTAAATAAAGGTGAAATAAAAATAAAAAAATAAAATAAACTATCATTAAAAGACAGAGCTGAGACGTTGACCCTGTAACCAACAGGACCCTTCAGACACCATCTATACTATCATTAAAAGACAGAGCTGAGACGTTGACTCTCTAACCAACAGGACCCTTCAGACACCATCTTGTGGCAGCTTCAGGTATGCTCAATACCCCATGATAAGCTGTAGACCATACTATTTACCAAGAGAGTTTTCATCTATATTTTTCGTTGCTGTCCATTTACGGCTACAAATCGAAGCTCACACTAAGACCTCACTCAACCAACAGGGAACATGCTCATCCAGAGATGTTCCTGCTGGCCAGTGATAATAATGCTGAGTAACTGAAATCTGTCTACTTCCATTTCTACCAGCATAACATGTGTGCAACTCGAGGTGAAAAACTCTAGAGTACCTTTACTTCACACATAGAAAAGCATCATCTCAGGGACTCCTGGTTGGGGCAGCGGTCTAAGGCACTGCGTCACAGTGCTTGAGGCGTCACTACAGAACCGAATTCGATTCCAAGTGTCTTGACTGACATTTTCAACCTCTCCCTGACCCAGTTTGTAATACCCATGTTTCAATCAGACCACCATAGTCCCTGTGCCCAAGAGTAACCTGTCTCAATGACTGTCGCCCTTCGCACTCACATCTGTAGCCATGAAATGCTTTTAAAGGCTGGTCATGGCTCACATCAACACCATCATCCTAGACACCCTGGACCCATTCCAATGCGCATACCGCGCCAACAGATCCACAGATGACAAAGGAGCTGATGGTGGACTACAGGGCTATAGACAGGGCATCGACGGGGCTGTTGTTGAGCAGGTCGAGAGCTTCAAGTTCCTCTTTGTCCGCATCACTAAGGATCTGTCAAAGGTCCAACCACACCAACACAATCGTGAAGAGGGCACCACAATTTATCTTCACCCTCGGGAGGCTGAAAAGATCAAAGCTGCACCATTGAAAGCATCTTGACTAGCTGAATCCTCACTTGGTATGGCAACTGCTTGGCCTTCGACCGTAAGGCACATCACTGCGGCCCAGCTCCCTGCCATCCAGGACCTCTACACCAGGCGGTGTAAGAGGGAGGCCCTAAACATTGTCAAAGACTCCAGCCACCCAAGTCATAGACTGTTCTCTCTGCAACTGCACGGCAAGCGTTACTGAAGTTTGGAACCAACAGGACCCTGAACAGGGTCTACAAGCCAGAAGACTGATCAATAGTTTGGAACCAACAGGACCCTGAACAGGGTCTACAAGCCAGAAGACTGATCAATAGTTTGGAACCAACAGGACCCTGAACAGGGTCTACAAGCCAGAAGACTGATCAATAGTTTGGAACCAACAGGACCCTGAACAGGGTCTACAAGCCAGAAGACTGATCAATAGTTTGGAACCAACAGGACCCTGAACAGGGTCTACAAGCCAGAAGACAGATCAATAGTTTGGAACCAACAGGACCCTGAACAGGGTCTACAAGCCAGAAGACTGTTCAATAGTTTGGAACCAACAGGACCCTGAACAGGGTCTCAAAGCCAGAAGACAGATCAATAGTTTGGAACCCACAGGACCCTGAACAGGGTCTACAAGCCAGAAGACTGATCAATAGTTACCTTCATTGACCCCTTTTTTCCTTCACTTGTTTGACTCATCACATGCTGCTGCTACTGTTTACTATCTGCCAGTTTATTCCCAGTTTTATGTACATAACTACCTCAATTACATCATAAACCTGCACATAGACTCCATACTGGTACACCGAATATATAGCCAAGTTAGAGTTACTCATTGTGTATCTATTATTATGTGTTTAACTTTTCTATTATTTCTCTATTTTCTTTCTCTGTGCTTTGTTGGGAAGGGCCCATAAGTAATCATTTCCCTGTTAGTCCACACTTTTCCTTTATGAAACATGTGACAAATAACATTTGATTTTAAAGATTCGACTTGATACTATTTTGTATTTTGTATTTAT
>NC_060191.1:69191532-69224032 GCF_021184085.1 Oncorhynchus gorbuscha | reverse complement strand
TCAAAAGTCACATAATTAGTTAAATGAAGCCCACCTGTGTGCACTGTGTCACATGATCTATCACATGATCTCAGTACATATACACCTGTTCTGAAAGGCTCCAGAGTCTGCAATACCACTAAGCAAGGGGCACCACCAACTAAGCAGCACCATGATGACCAAGGAGATCTCCAAATTGGTCAAGGACAAAGTTTGGAGAATTAAAGATCAGGGTTGGGTTAATAAATAATATCAGAAACGTTGAAAATCCCACAGAGCACCATTAAATCCATTATTTTAAAAAATGAAAGAATATGGCACCACATCAAATCTGCCAAGAGAGGCCGCCCACCAAAACTCACAGACCAGGCAAGGAGGACATTAATCATAGAGGCAACAAAGAGACCAAAGATAATCCTGAAGGAGCTGCAAAGCTCCACAACGGAGATTGGACTATCTGTCCATAGGACCACTTTAAGCTGTACACTCCACAGAGCTGGGCGTTATGGAAGAGTTGCCAGAAAAAAAGCTATTGCTTAATGAAACAAATAAGTAAACACATTTGGTGTTTGCCAAAAGGCATGTGAGTGACTCCCCAAACATAAGGAAGAAGGTACTCTGGTCAGACGAGACTAAAATTGAGCTTTTTAGCCATCAAAGAAAACGCTATGTCTGGTGCAAACCCAACACCTCACATCACCCCGAGAGCACCATCCCCACAGTGAAGCACGGTGGTGGCAGCATCATGCTGTGGGGATGTTTTTCACTGGCAGAGACTGGGAAACTGGTCAGAATTTAAGGAATGATGGATGGTGCTAAACACAGGGAAATTGTTGAGGGGAAACCTGTTTCAGTCTTCCAGAGATTTGAGACTGGGACGAAGGTTCACCTTCCAGCAGGGCAATGACCCTAAACATACTTCTAAAGCAACACTTGAGTGGTTTAAGGGGAAAGCGAAAACATTTAAATGTCTTGGAATGGCCTAGTCAAAGCCCAGAATAGTTATGCACCCTCATGTTTTCAGTTTTCTTGTCTTATTTCTTGTTTGTTTCACAATTCAAAAATATGTTTCATCATCAAAATGGTAGGCATGATATATAAATCAAATGATACAACCCCCCCCAAAAAAAAACATTTTAATTCCAGGTTGTAAGGCAACAAAATAGGAAAAATGCCAAGTGGGTGAATACTTTTGCAAGCCACTGTAGGTGTGTCCAAACTTTTCACTAGTACTGTATAATCATCGTCCTCGCATGATCCCCAATGACCAATCCAAATCATTCACCCACACTTTATTGGCGTGTGTACAATCACTTACAAACACTTGACTTATATCATGTCTTATAATATACTTTGGTTATTCAACCAGGCTGTACCTGTGATAACCCCCATTGTGTAATGTTATTGGAGTGATAATACTGGTGCTTTGCAATCGGTGGAATATGAGAGATTAGGAATCATGATCAAGATAACCATGGATTAAAGAGAAATGAACATTGGATCGTATGTTTTATTACAATGCTTAAAGTAAGATGACAAAGCTAACATTGACATGATGTAAGCAGTGTTGTTTTGTCAAAGATCTAGATGTTAACTATACTGAACAAAAATATAGATGCAAAATGCAACAATTTCAAAGATTTTACTGAGTTACAGTTCATATAAGAAAACAATAAAAAACATTAACGAGGCTATATACAGGGGGTACTGGTACCGAGGCAATGTGCGAGGGTATAGATTAGTTGAGGTAAATGTGGTTAAGATGTACATCTAGGTAGGGTTAACGTGACAATGAATAGATAATAAACAGGTTAGTTGAGGTAAATGTGGCTAAGATGTACATCTAGGTAGGGTTAACGTGACTATGAATAGATAATAAACAGGTTAGTTGAGGTAAATGTGGTTAAGATGTACATCTAGGTAGGGTTAACATGACTATGAATAGATAATAAACAGCAAGTAAAAGCAACAGCTGTTTTTGTTTATTAATGTTCTTTCTTATGTCATGTTTCATGTTCTGTGTGGACCCCAGGAAGAGTAGCTGATTTCGCAACAACCAAAAAAAAGACAAAATACCAAATCTCTGTTCACTCAAATTGACATTGATGAAATGCAATTGTGTTTGTTGTCTGTAGCTTATGCCTGCCCATACCATAACCCCACCTCGACCATGGGGCTCTCTGTTTACAACATCAGCAAACTGCTTGCACACATCAGCAACCTGCTCACACACATCAGCAACCTGCTCACACACATCAGCAAACTGCTTTTTCAGCAAACTTTCAGCAACCTGCTACATCAGCAACCTGCTTCAGCAACCTGCTCACACATCAGCAAACTGCTCACACACATCAGCAACCTGCTTGCACACATCAGCAACCTGCTCACACACATCAGCAACCTGCTCACACACATCAGCAAACTGCTCACACACATCTGCAAACTGCTCACACACATCAGCAACCTGCTCACACACATCAGCAACCTGCTCACACACATCAGCAAACTGCTCGACAAAACCTGCTCAAATCAGCAACCTGCTGCACACATCAGCAACCTGCTCAATCAGCAACCTGCCTGCACATCAGCAACCTGCTCACAAATCAGCAACCTGCTCACACACATCAGCAGCCTGCTCGCACACATCAGCAACCTGCTCACACACATCAGCAACCTGCTCACACACATCAGCAACCTGCTCGCACACATCAGCAACCTGCTCGCACACATCAGCAACCTGCTCGCACACATCAGCAAACTGCTCGCACACATCAGCAAACTGCTCGCACACATCAGCAAACTGCTCACACACATCAGCAAACTGCTCACACACATCAGCAAACTGCTCGCACACATCAGCAAACTGCTCACACACATCAGCAAACTGCTCACACATCAGCAAACTGCTCACACAAAGCAAACTGCTCACACACATCAGCAAACTGCTCACACATCAGCAAACTGCACACATCAGCAAACTGCTCACACACATCAGCAATCTGCTCACACACATCAGCAACCTGCTCACACACATCAGCAACCTGCTCACACACATCAGCAACCTGCTCGCACACATCAGCAACCTGCTCGCACACATCAGCAACCTGCTCGCACACATCAGCAACCTGCCTGCACACATCAGCAACCTGCTCACACACATCAGCAACCTGCTCACACACATCAGCAGCCTGCTCGCACACATCAGCAACCTGCTCACACACATCAGCAACCTGCTCACACACATCAGCAACCTGCTCGCACACATCAGCAACCTGCTCGCACACATCAGCAACCTGCTCGCACACATCAGCAAACTGCTCGCACACATCAGCAAACTGCTCGCACACATCAGCAAACTGCTCACACACATCAGCAAACTGCTCACACACATCAGCAAACTGCTCGCACACATCAGCAAACTGCTCACACACATCAGCAAACTGCTCGCACACATCAGCAAACTGCTCACACACATCAGCAAACTGCTCACACACATCAGCAAACTGCTCGCACACATCAGCAAACTGCTCGCACACATCAGCAAACTGCTCACACACATCAGCAATCTGCTCACACACATCAGCAACCTGCTCACACACATCAGCAACCTGCTCACACACATCAGCAAACTGCTCACACACAAGACGCCATATACACTGCCTGACATTTTTATTTATTTTTTATTTTATTTCACCTTTATTTAACCAGGTAGGCCAGTTGAGAACACCTGTATTTAACCAGGTAGGCCAGTTGAGAACACCTTTATTTAACCAGGTAGGCCAGTTGAGAACACCTTTATTTAACCAGGTAGGCCAGTTGAGAACTCCTGTATTTAACCAGGTAGGCTAGTTGAGAACACCTTTATTTAACCAGGTAGGCTAGTTGAGAACACCTTTATTTAACCAGGTAGGCTAGTTGAGAACACCTTTATTTAACCAGGTAGGCTAGTTGAGAACACCTTTATTTAACCAGGTAGGCCAGCTGAGAACACCCTTATTTAACCAGGTAGGCCAGTTGAGAACACCTTTATTTAACCAGGTAGGCCAGTTGAGAACACCCTTTATTTAACCAGGTAGGCCAGTTGAGAACACCTTTATTTAACCAGGTAGGCCAGTTGAGAACACCCTTATTTAACCAGGTAGGCCAGCTGAGAACACCCTTATTTAACCAGGTAGGCCAGTTGAGAACACCTTTATTTAACCAGGTAGGCCAGTTGAGAACACCCTTTATTTAACCAGGTAGGCCAGTTGAGAACACCTTTATTTAACCAGGTAGGCCAGTTGAGAACACCCTTATTTAACCAGGTAGGCCAGTTGAGAACACCTTTATTTAACCAGGTAGGCCAGTTGAGAACACCTTTATTTAACCAGGTAGGCCAGTTGAGAACACCTTTATTTAACCAGGTAGGCCAGTTGAGAACACCCTTATTTAACCAGGTAGGCCAGTTGAGAACACCTTTATTTAACCAGGTAGGCCAGTTGAGAACACCTTTATTTAACCAGGTAGGCCAGTTGAGAACACCCTTATTTAACCAGGTAGGCCAGTTGAGAACACCTTTATTTAACCAGGTAGGCCAGTTGAGAACACCCTTATTTAACCAGGTAGGCCAGTTGAGAACAAATTCTCATTTAAAACTGCGACCTGGCCAAGATAAAGCATAGCAGTGTGAACAGACAACAACACAGAGTTACACATGGAATAAACAAACATACAGTCAATGATACAGTAGAACAAAATCAAACAAAAAGTATATTTACAGTGAGTGCAAATGAGGTAAGTTAAGGAAATAAATAGGCCATGGTGGCGAAGTAATTACAGTATAGCAATTAAACACTGGAATGTGTTTGTGCCATCTGCCCGGTGCCATCTGCCCAGTACAGTTGAAACCGGGATTCAATCATGAAGAGCACACTTGTTCAGCTTGCCAGTGGCCATCGGAGATGAGCATTTGCCCACTAAAGTTGCTTACAACACCAAACTGCAGTCATGTCAAGACCCTGGTGAGGATGATGAGCATGCAATCTGACAGTTCGTGCAGAAATTATTTTTGTTGTGCAAACCGACAGTTTCATCAGATGTCCAGGTGGCTGGTCTCAGACGATCCAGCAGGTGAAGATGCCGGATGTGGCAATCCTTGGCTGGTGTGGTCTGCGTTTGTGAGGCCTGTTGGGCATAGTGCCAAATTTTCTAAATCAACTACGGAGGCGGCTTATTGTAGAGCAATTCACCTTAATTTCTCTGGCAACAGCTCTGGTGAATATTCCTGCAGTCAGCATGCCAATTACACACTCCCTCAAAACATGTGACTGTGGCATTGTGTTGTGTGACAAAACTGCAGACTTTAGAGTAACCTTTTATTGTCCACGCACAAGGTGCACCTGTTAGATGATCATGCTGTTTAACCTGTTACTCCTACTCCCTACTTTTTCGAACATTCTGTTAAAAATCACGCAACATTTCAGAGCCCTGCTGCTCATGCCAGGAATATAGTATATGCATATGATTAGTATGTGTGGATAGAAAACACTCAGACGTTTATAAAACTGGTTAAATCACGGCTGTGACTATAACAGAACGTGCGTTTCATCGAAAAGCGCAGGAAAATCTGATCACTGAAAATTGGAAAATATATATGAATGCACCACTTGCATGAATTGTCTATGGGAAAGCAAATTACCTGGAAGAGAGATTGCAATTCCTACAGCTTCCACACGATGTCAACAGTCTTGTCATTTGCCTAGGCTTTATTTCTTGGTCAAACGAAGAAGAGACAGCCGATTTCTTCAGGTCTCGGACCGGATATTTTGGTTGAGATTTATCCGGACATTATTTCCAGACGTACCCCCTATAGAATATACATCGCCTCACAGTCTTCATAGATCAATATCTAAGCTATATATGGACCGATTTAATCGACAAAAAGACCCAATAGTGATTATGGGACATCTAGGAGTGCCAACAAAGAAGATGGTCAAAGGTAATGAATGTTTTCTATTTTATTTGTGCGGTTTGTGTAGCGCCGACTATGCTTATTATTTTGTTTACGTCCCCTGCGGGTCTTTTGGGTGTTACATGCTATCAGATAATAGCTTCTCATGCTTTCGCCGAAAAGCATTTTAAAAATCTGATTTGTTGCCTGGATTCACAACGAGTGTAGCTTTAATTCAATACCCTGCATGTGTATTTTAATGAACGTTTGAGTTTTAACTAGTACTATTAGCATTTAGCATAGCGCATTTGCATTTCCAGATGTCTAGATGGGACGCCTGCGTGTCAGGTAGGAGGAGCAAGAGGTTAATCAGCTTCTTGATATGGCACACCTGTCAAGTGGATGGATTATCTTGGCATGGGATAAATGCTCACTAACAGGGATGTAAACAAATTGGTGCACAACATTTGAGATAAAGAAGCTTTTTGTGCATATGGAAAATGTTTGGAATATTTTATTTTAGCTCTTGAAACACACAGGATCAACACTTAACATCTTGCTTTTATATTTTTGTTCAGTGTTAAATATGTATCTAATGACTGATAATATCATCTTGGAAGTATACTGCGATAAAGATAAAGTATACTGTGTAACCATGGCGCTGGAGGGGATGGCTGCTGTTTTATTGGCTCTTAACCAACCGTTGGTTATTTAGTCGCATTGTTTGTAACTTATTTTGTACTTAATGTTGCCGCTACCATCTCTTATGAACGAAAAGAGCTTCTGGACATCAGAACAGCAAATACTTACATTGAATTGGATGAAGAATTTTTCTTTAATGAGCCGGACGAGAGGGATTTACACCAGACACCCGAATAGGCTCCCATCCCCGTCATTCGCAGGAGAAAGAGATGGAGGTTTCGCAGAAGGAGATCAGGGTGCCTTGTGAGGATCCGGCGAGGAGTGGTTCATCTGCCTTTGCCATCGGTACTACCGGCCAACGTTCAATCGCTGGATAATAAAGTGGACGAACTAAAAGCACGTATATCCTACCAATGTGACATAAAACATTTGACTATCTTATGTTTCACAGTGTTGTGGCTGAACAACAACATGAATATAATACAGCTGGTGGGTTATACACTGTATCGGCAGGATAGAACAGGTAGAGTATCTCATGATAACCTGTAGACCACACTATCTACCTAGAGAGTTTTCATCTATATTCTTCGTAGCTGTCTATTTACCACCACAAACCGATGCTGGTAATAAGACCGCACTCAATGAGCTGTGCTCCTAGTGGCCGGGGTCTTTAATGTAGGGAAAATTAAATCTGTTTGACCTAATTAAGACCAGCATGTTAATAAATGTGCAACCAGAGAGAAAAAGAACTCTAGCCCAAACAAGGACGCGTACAAAGCTCTCCCTCTCCCTCCATTTGGCAAATCTGACCATAATTCTATCCTCCTGGTTCCTGCTTACAAGCAAAAATTTAATTAGGAAGCACCAGTGACTCTGTCAATAAAAAAGCTGTCAGTTGAAGCAGATGCTAAGCTACAGAACTGTTTTCTATCACATACTGGAATATGTTACTGGATTCTTCCAATGGCATTGAGGAGTACACCACATTAGTCACTGACTGGACCTACATACCCCAACCAGAAGCCATGGATTACAGACAATATCCGCACTGAGGTAAAGGCCAGAGCTGCCTATTTCGTGGAGTTTATAAGAAATCCCACTATGACCTCTAAAGGAACAATCAAATTGGCAAAGCTTCAATACAGGACTAAGATCGAATCGTACTACACCAGCTCCGACGCTCATCGGAATCTATTACAGACTACAAAGGGAAGCACAGCCGAGAGCTGCCCAGTGACACGAGCCTACCAGATGAGCAAAATTACTTGTTTTCTCGCTTTGAGGAAAGTAACACTGAAAGATGCATGAGAGCATCAGCTGTTCCGGCCGACTGTGTGATCACGCTCTCCGCAGCCGATGTGAATAAGACTGTTAAACAGGTCAACATTCACAATGCCGCAGGGCCATCATTAAGTTTGCCGATGACACAAGAGTGGTAGGCCTGATCACCGACAACAACGAGGCAGCCTATAGGAAGGAGGTCAGAGACCTGACTGTGTGGTGCCAGGACAACAACCTCTCCCTCAATGTTATCAAGATAAAGGTTGTGGACTACAGGAAAAGGAGGACCGAATTCCCATTCTTATTGACTGGGCTGTAGAGGAGCAGGTTGAGAACTTCAAGTTCCTTGGCGTCCACATCACCAACAAACTAACATGGTCCAAGCACACTAAGACAGTCATAAAGAGGGCACAACAAAATCTATTCCCCCTCAAGAGACTGAAAAGATTTGGCATGAGTCCTCAGATCCTCAAAAGGTTCTACAGCTGAACCATTGAGAGCATCCTGACAGGTTGCTTGCATCACTGTCTGGTATGGGTATGGATATTCTCGGCCTCTGACCGCAAGGCACTACAGAGGGTAGTGTGTATGGCCCAGTACATCACTGGGGCGAAGCTTCCTGCCATCCAGGACCTCTATACCAGGCGGTGTCAGAAGAAGGCCCTAAAAATTGTCTAAGACTCCAGCCACCCGAGTCATAGACTGTTCTCTCTGCTACCGCACGGCAAGCGGAATTGGAGCGCCAAGTCTAGGTCCAATAGGCTTCTAAGCAGCGTCTACCCCCAAGCCATAAGACTCCTGAACATCTAATCAGATGCCTAGCCAGACTATTTGTATTTCCACTTCCCTTTTACGCTGCTGCTACTCTCTGTTATTATCTATGCATAGTCACTTTAATAACTCAACCGACATGTACATATTACCTCAGTTATCTCGACTAACCGGTGCCCCCACACATTGACTCTGTACCAGTACCCCCTGTATATAGCCTCGCTATTGTTATTTCACTGATGCTCTTTAATCATTTCTTACTTTAATTTCTTATTTGTGTAGGTATTTTTCTTAAAACCCTATTGTTGTAAGTAAGAAGTTCACTGTCAGGTCTACACCTATTGTATTCGGCAGGTTGGCAAGTAACATTCCATGGCATTTAACCATTAATGATTTTTTTTCTGATTGATCCAACTGTCAAAGAAGATGAGCCATCAGGTAAACAGAACCAGTGTCACTAGCCAGGGCCCCGTATGAAGCCAACACTACGTCATAGGGTCCTGACCTGCCATTTGGCAAGCTGAGAGTCTATTCTCCTCTCCTCTTCTCTCCTCTCCTCTTCTCTCCTCTCCCTACTGATCTTTTTTATCCTCTTCTCTTGCTTTCTTTCTCTCACTCCAAATCCAATTCCACTCAGTCGTTTCCAATTGCTGCCTCACACACAAGCTTGCAGCACCAGCTCATTTCGATTGCCCAAACTGGAATTGGCAATTCAGTCCTGACTATCGATCCCGTCGTTTTCAAGAAGGCCCCTGAACACTGTTAGCTGCGTACCTAGTATTCGTTGGTTTGTGTGCGCGAGTGTGTGTTTGAGAGAATTGGTGCATTCATGAGTGCATGCCCACATGATCACACCCCCATCTCCAGCGCTTGCATCACTCTCCACCAAATGGCCTTAAATTGCACAATTTTGATCCTCTCCATCGCCGCCGCACTGTCAACATTTAGATAATAAAGCATTTGACCTTCCCATTGTGTTAACAACAGAGGATTTGTTCATTTCCATTTTTTTTGTGTACATTTTTTCAAGATGACTGATGAGAAATGTATTGTCCAAACCCATCGGTTATTTCACTGCACCCTCATATGCCTTGTCTTGTAAAATGCAGACAGATGGGTTTTAACGTCAATATACGTTGTAATACTTCTGACAGACAACAATCTCCGCCAACAACTTTTGTAATTCATAACATTCCCAGAAGGATTATTGAGCCATTGTTTGTTTTACACTTAAGACATGACTTTATTGAACGTTGTCAGTTGTATATGCTCTCTGCAAGCTTTAGTATATCTTACCTATCATATAAACAACATTTTCTGACTCAAATAAGATTCCTTCAAGATTGCTCTGATGTCCAAAATATTTCAAATCGAAATTCTGTGATGCAAAACAAATTATTAAAAAACAATCTACATTGGTCAATCCAAAATGGATTTTTAATGCTGTCATGGAAATGTATTTCCTATTACCAAGTCATTTACAGTTTCTATGCCTTTTGGTGGTGTAATTGGTTTTTACCAAGAATAAGGATAAAAACTTTGGGAGCCATGCAATTCTGAAGAGGTTTATTTTACTAGATTTATGGGAAGATGGGTCCATTTAATTAGATCTGCTTTCATATTGTTGAATAATGGAATAAAGTTCTAATAAATAAAATCTTTTTATATTTGTTGTTTGTTGTCACTTATTAAACAGCCTAATTCATATGCACAAACCAGCCAAGTCCCCCGTGATACAAGTCAGTACTCGATGTCCATCCATGTCTGAGGACGTTGGGAGATGACGTGGAAGATGACTATGGGCAATAGTGAACGTAGTTACCTTCAAGAAGGTTTCGGTCTTGGTAGGGCATTGTGGACAGGCATGTAGGGTGGTCTTGGTAGGGCATTGTGGACAGGCATGTAGGGTGGTCTTGGTAGGGCATTGTGGACAGGCATGTAGGGTGGTCTTGGTAGGGCATTGTGGACAGGCATGTAGGGTGGTCTTGGTAGGGCATTGTGGACAGGCATGTAGGGTGGTCTTGGTAGGGCATTGTGGACAGGCATGTAGGGTGGTCTTGGTAGGGCATTGTGGACAGGCATGTAGGGTGGTCTTGGTAGGGCATTGTGGACAGGCATGTAGGGTGGTCTTGGTAGGGCATTGTGGACAGGCATGTAGGGTGGTCTTGGTAGGGCATTGTGGACAGGCATGTAGGGTGGTCTTGGTAGGGCATTGTGGACAGGCATGTAGGGTGGTCTTGGTAGGGCATTGTGGACAGGCATGTAGGGTGGTCTTGGTAGGGCATTGTGGACAGGCATGTAGGGTGGTCTTGGTAGGGCATTGTGGACAGGCATGTAGGGTGGTCTTGGTAGGGCATTGTGGACAGGCATGTAGGGTGGTCTTGGTGGTAGGGCATTGTGGACAGGCATGTAGGGTGGTCTTGGTAGGGCATTGTGGACAGGCATGTAGAGTGGTCTTGGTAGGGCATTGTGGACAGGCATGTAGGGTGGTCTTGGTAGGGCATTGTGGACAGGCATGTAGGGTGGTCCTAAGCATCAACCTCTGAATACAAATGCTGCAAGTTCAAGTCCAGTGTTATGTGTTGGTTTTGAGATTTTTGTTTTAAATCTATCCCAAACCTTAACCCTAACCTTAACCATTCAGAGTTAATGCCTATCCTTAATTTGAAGTTAATGTCTAAACTAAACCTTAAATTCTGCCGTTAGACTTTCAAAGCTAGTTGATAGGATTGAATATGCTGGAACTGAGATTTACCAGGATTTACTGGCCAAGAAACCGGTAAATGATATTAAATGATTTATATGAACAGCGTGAAATGAAACTGTTAAATGACATGTGATGTCTAAATCAGACTTCGCTATGGCCTCTGCACGATGAATAATCAATGGTCATCTCAGTATGAAGCACAGTTCACAATGCATGTAGGCCTATCATCTCATCATTGTACCTTTTTGTCTTGTGACAGGTAGGTCTACATGTGCTGCAGCATGGTCTATGCTACAGTAAATAAAGACTGAATCTCCATCTGGCTTTCAGGGGTCACCTACCCATATCCATTCAATCTGTGTGAAGAGAAGTGAAAGCTATCTGCATCTAATTAGAGTCCTATATTATTCAAGGATGTCATTAGAATGAAGACAATGACAATAAAAAGTACTTAATTTAACCCTTGTGTGGTTTTTGTCATTCACCCAATGTTCCCTGTGTCTGATAGACCCACAGCATTATTTTTAAAACAATACATCCATAACAATTTATGTAAAAATACTTATTACTTAGGTGTTGACCTATATAAATTACAAGCAATGTTGTAACAGATCTCTTCGTCGTCTGACGACGAGTATGAAATATCGGACCAATGCGCGGCGTGGTAAGCGTTCGTCATATTTTAATTGAAAAACTAAACACTATACAAAATAACAACGAAGAGAAAACGAAACAGTTCTGCCAGGTGATCAGAAACTATACAGAAATTAACTACCCACAAATCATAGTGGGAACACAGGCTACCTAAGTATGGTTCTCAATCAGAGACAACGATTTACAGCTGCCTCTGATTGGGAACCATACCAGGCCAAAAAGCAGAAATACAAAACATAGAACAAAAACATAGAATTCCCACCCCAACTCACGCCCTGACCAAACTAAATTAGAGACATAAAAAAGGAACTAAGGTCAGGACGTGACAACTATAGACAGCACAGAGGTCTAAGACACTGCAAGACCGTGCAAGAAGCATCACTGCAGTACCTGGTTTGAATCCAGGCTACGTCACATTTGCCGTGATTGGGAGTACCATAGGACGGCAAACAATTGGCCCAGGGTCATCAACGGCACTGTATATTTCCTCTTTTGTATTGTCTTTTCATGTAGCTCATTGGCATCTTCTACTTCTTTTGTTGCTTTCCAGAGAATAACAGTTAGTTCGGGACAGTAGATTGTATTGGGGCACAGGTCCTGGACAAATCCAACGTTCTGGCCGTGGATTTTAATCTCCATTCCCCCCTGTGCCTTCACAATGTTGACTTTGGTTCACAGCTTGAAGGTTCCCACGCGAGGCCATTTGTCGTTTTTCTATTTCACGCTAATCCGATGGCATCGTTCCAGATCCTGTGGTGATACATCCACGCCAAGCTCCTCTGATATCAGTTTGACAATGTTGCTGGAAGGGTTTCCTTTTTCCTCATCGTCCATTAAGCACAATATTCCCCTGTTGCTTTGTCTCATTCTGTTTTCTTGCTCATCTTCTAAAGTTTGCAAACTTGTTTCCCGAAGACAAATGTTGTTGTCTTGTTCGCTCATGTGCTCACCTCGTATGTGTCTGTCTGACACGATAGACTCTACTGTCCTTCCTAGCAAATACATATTTTTAACAACATATTGTAACATTATGTTTGTTTAGATGAGAGCATTTTAGCTATGTTTTCCTGGATATCCTTTAGCTGTTCATACCTCTCATTTGCATCTCCAAATTGTTCCTTATGTTTTGCACTGAGGCAAACCGTGTCGCTGCTGATTGATTCACTGCAGCACATAACTGACCACTCACTCTCTCTCTCAGTTACTTGGGAATATATTTATCTATTGATTTGAAAGGTTTCATTTAAACTATGTTGTCTGGCTTCTAAATATAACCGCAATTTTGTGGTACAAAATGGTGCTACTCCCCATGTGTCCCCCTGTGGGGGTGTGGAATGGTGCTACGCCCCTTGTGTCCCCCTGTGGGGGTGTGGAATGGTGCTACTCCCCATGTCCCCTGTGGGGGTGTGGAATGGTGCTACTCCCCATGTGTCCCCCTGTGGGGGTGTGGAATGGTGCTACTCCCCATGTCGCCCTGTGGGGGTGTGGAATGGTGCTACTCCCCATGTGTCCCCCTGTGGGGGTGTGGAATGGTGCCACTCCCCATGTGTCCCCCTGTGGGGGTGTGGAATGGTGCCACTCCCCATGTGTCCCCCTGTGGGGGTGTGGAATGGTGCTACTCCCCATGTGTCCCCCTGTGGGGGTGTGGAATGGTGCTACTCCCCATGTGTCCCCCTGTGGGGGTGTGGATATTCATATGACCCAAGTTAAAATGGGGAGATCCATTTAGAGAGCGGATATAACGTGTTAGCAGTGCAATATTATCAGGAAACAGTACCAGTAACCATTAGAGAAATAATAGTAAATATTGTATAAATGTCATAAAAAGTGCAGTAAACGTCATAACATTAGGCTAACAGGCTAATAGCATAGGCACACAAAAGCTACAGTAAATAATAATCAATATGGAAAGGGAAAGGGGGTTACCTAGTCAGTTGTCCAACTGAATGTATTCAATTGAAATGTGTTTTCCGCAATTAACCCAATCCCTCTGAATCAGAGATATGTACTATTTAGTGGCATGTTAGCATGCTAATAATGCCAATGGGGCTAATAAGAGCTAGCAATGGAAACAATGCAGATAGGTAAACAGACCACACTATGTACAATGTGGAATTAGCATGCTAATCATGGTAGCGGCACTAGCAATGCTAACAATGTAGTTACGTAAGTTAAACAGTCTATTTACCATGGAGAGTTAGGACGGTAACCATGATAATGACACTAGCCTTCTAACAAGAAATACACCGGAAGTGATGCCATAAACCCGGAAGAGAAGAACATCAAATGAAATCCAATTCCATTTTTCTCATTTTCCAAATACAACAGGTAGACCTTATTGTGATATGGTAAGCGCTTAACCAACCCTTAACCAACTTAAGAAAATTTAATTCAAGTAAAAAAATATAAAGTAACAATACAATAGCAATACCGAGGCTCTTATTAGCTATTGTATTGTTACTTTATATTTTTTTACTTGAATTAAATTTTCTTAAGTACAGGGGGTACCGGTACTGAGTCAATGTGCGGGGGTTTGTCAAGGTCATTTGTACATGCAGTTAGGGGTAAAGGGACTATGCATACATAATACACAGTGAGTATCAGCAGTTTAAAATTAAATGGGGAGGGGGGTGTAAATAGTCCTGGTGGCTTTTTGAGATCAATTGTTCAGCAGTCTTATGACTTGGGGGTAGCTGTTAAGCTGTCTTATGACATGGGGGTAGCTGTTAAGCAGTCTTATGACATGGGGGTAGCTGTTAAGCAGTCTTATGACTTGGGGGTAGCTGTTCAGCAGTCTTATGACTTGGGGGTAGCTGTTCAGCAGTCTTATGACTTGGGGGTAGCTGTTAAGCAGTCTTATGACTTGGGGGTAGCTGTTAAGCAGTCTTATGACTTGGGGGTAGCTGTTCAGCAGTCTTATGACTTGGGGGTAGCTGTTCAGCAGTCTTATGACTTGGGGGTAGCTGTTCAGCAGTCTTATGACTTGGGGGTAGCTGTTCAGCAGTCTTATGACTTGGGGGTAGCTGTTCAGCAGTCTTATGACTTGGGGGTAGCTGTTAAACAGTCTTATGACTTGGGGGTAGCTGTTAAGCAGCCTTATGACTTGGGGGTAGCTGTTCTGCAGTCTTATGACTTGGGGGTAGCTGTTCTGCAGTCTTATGACTTGGGGGTAGCTGTTAAGCAGTCTTATGACTTGGGGGGTAGCTGTTCAGCAGTCTTATGACTTGGGGGCTAGCTGTTCAGCAGTCTTATGACTTGGGGTAGCTGTTCAGCAGTCTTATGACTTGGGGGCTAGCTGTTTATGAGCAGTCTTATGACTTGGGGGTAGCTGTAGTCTTATGACTTGGGGTAGCAGCCTTATGACTTGGGGGTAGCTGTTCTGCAGTCTTATGACTTGGGAGTAGCTGTTAAGCAGTCTTATGACTTGGGGGTAGCTGTTCAGCAGTCTTATAACTTGGGGGTAGCTGTTAAGCAGTCTTATGACTTGGGGGTAGCTGTTAAGCAGTCTTATGACTTGGGGGTAGCTGTTAAGCAGTCTTATGACTTGGGGGTAGCTGTTAAGCAGTCTTATGACTTGGGGTTAGCTGTTCAGCAGTCTTATGACTTGGGGGTAGCTGTTAAGCAGTCTTATGACTTGGGGGTAGCTGTTCAGCAGTCTTATGACTTGGGGGTAGCTGTTCAGCAGTATTTTGGACTTAGACCAAGGCGCGCTAGTACCGCTTGTAGCAGAGAGAACAGTCTTTGACCATTTTTTGGGCCTTCCTCTGACACCGCCAAGTATATAGGTCCTGGATGGCATGAAGCTTGACCCCAGTGATGTACTGGGCCGTACGCATCACTGTCTATTTTTTTACTTTTAGCTGTTTGGGACTATGAAACACAAGCTCCATCTTAGGACACATAGTATCCTATGCTATGTGGAGGCCAAATGGAAAAGACTCAAACTCTAAGAGCATAAGATTTCATGGGAAACTAACAGATCAACACCCTAACGATATGCACAGCTCACAAGACAGCCAGTAGTACATCTTTCCTATAAACTGCAAGTAATTGTAACACAATGATAATATTGTAACAACACTAGTACAAAGTATAATAGCGAATGTATTGGCAAATTACACATGTATGAACACCTCATGCATGAAAATGGTTGGCTGGAACAAGGCACTTACTTTGCATTGACGCACTAGTGTCCAGAGTTTGCAGTCCAGTATGCAACCGTCATCTACAGTGGAAACCACTTTACTGAAAGTATCCACATTACTCTTCTCAGAGGAAGACCTCTGCCCTAAGGATTGGTGTAACTATGCTTTCACAGTTGTTTGTCCCAGCCCCACTTGCGGATTGGCCTGGGGACAGGTGGGCTTTGTCAAAGGTGGTGACGGACAGGTCAAGAGTTCCAATGACAGGTCACTGGGGAGACGTGCTCTAACATGTTCTTAGAGCAGAGGGCAGCCCACGCCCCTGCCCCCGTGCCCCCCCCCCCCTCCCGCAACAGGCCTTGCACCTCAAAAGAATAAACAATCCCTGACTAGAAAGAGGATTATCTACAGACGATGTCTATAGGCATTATAGAGCCATTGTGTCCACAAGCCTTTTTCAGATGGTCTAACTGTCACCATTATAACATGGTTTCCCTTTAAGTCCGACAGATGTTAACGAGCCGCGGGGAGTAACAGCAGGGGTGCTCTAACACACCACACACACCTAAACCCACATACACATGTACACCATACACAAACACACACACACACACACACACACACACACACACACACACACACACACACACACACACACACACACACACACACACACACACACACACACACACACACACACACACACACACACACACACACACACACACACACACACACACACACAGACTTTTCAGCCTTGATGTCCACTTTTACCCCACTAAGGAGTAAAAAAGGTATAATGATTTACCTCTGTGTTAGGAAATGTGTGTGTGTGTGTGTGTCTCTGTTTGAGTGTGTGTGTGTGTGTGTGTGTGTGTGTGTGTGTGTGTGTGTGTGTGTGTGTGTGTGTGTGTGTGTGTGTGTGTGTGTGTGTGTGTGTGTGTGTGTGTGTGTGTGTGTGTGTGTGTGTGTGTGTGTGTCTCTGTTTGAGTGTGTGTGTGTGTGTGTGTGTGTGTGTGTGTGTGTGTGTGTGTGTGTGTGTGTGTGTGTGTGTGTGCGCGCGTGCGTGCGTGTGTGTGTGTGTGTGTGTGTGTGCGTGTGCGTGTTAGTCTTTGGCAGGTAGGAATGAACATTCTCCAGCTCTGTCAAGCAGGTCAAAGTATAGATGATTTCCTGAGACTGTGGACTCTGACCAGCGGCCATGTTGGAGAATGGTAGAACTGCCTGTGACCTGATGAACTCTGTATAGTACCTGGAGATACTGGAACAACAACATCGTATATCTTTTTCTATTGGTTACAAGTGACTGTTTGTTGCACTAACTTCATAGCTGTATTGTTTGAGGCGTAAAGTAGAACTGACAGGGTTTTAGCAACATGAAATCTTATTCAAATCTGTGATTCTACATCGGCATTGTTGTTTGGGGTTTTAGGTCTGGGTTTCTGTGTACATCCGGTGATGTAAAAAAAAGGTCTTTATAAATACATTCGATTGATTGATTGATATTCACCCCAGCAGGAATATGCCATCTTTAAAAAAAAAAACATTTTCTGACAAGCGAGCACTTAGATATGGTCATTTTCACACTTTCATAGAATGCTTGGGAATGCCGTAGGTATTTGTGAAAATTCTATAGCAAAATAGAGAGGGAGAGTGGGGGGGAGGGAGAGTGGCCGTGCAGACACAGTAGTAAATTAACAGACACAGCAGTAAATTAACAGACACAGCAGTAAATTAAACCTAATAAAAACATCTGTATTGTCCAGGACCGGACTCTAAACAGATCGGCGCACCATAGCCAATCAGAGCCTTTATGCAAATAAGGTATTTGCCACATGGGCCTGCCATGTAATGAGTAATTGATTAGACTGAAATAGATCAGAGGTACTGCAAAAGTCAAAAATGTGTTAAACCTTTTAACCAATAACCGAACAAATGAACCAAAAATATATAATAAAGTACAGAGAACTTTTAATTGAGGTTAAAACCTTCACACATACTAACATTTTACACAGGTCCCTGCAGCGCATGCTCAAGCCGGTGTGATAAGAACCCTTATTTAGAACTGCCAGTATCGATTGACGCAATAGTCAGCATTTGAGCTGGCCACACTATTTTTTCAATTAAGTAAAACACTTTCTAGAAATCGAAAGTAATCCGATGATTGGTAGTTTGTGCGTGCCGGCATGTTTGTTTTTCCCACGTCAACCAAAGATAATAAGAGGAGACAAGATGAGTTTGGTCTGTTTGCGTTATGTATGTTGAAGGGGGTATCTTGCCTATGATAATTGACTACCCTTCATTCACTTCCGGAAGTTTACTCGAAAGATGAGTGAACCATTCCCTCACCTCATTATAACATCTTTGGTCTGACAGATGTTTACGTGACACCCAGAACGCATTGTGTAATGTTAACAAACATGGCGCCACACATAGCTGGCAAATAGCTTATTAACAACCTTCAAACAAGTATTTTACACACATTCTATTTGTCCAATAAAATCTATGCAATAAAAATAATGTATTATTTGTCACCAATACTTGAAAACATGTGAATTAAACTGTAAATACATTATACTCCATAAATACATACTGTTGAAGTAGGAAGTTTACCTACACTTAGGATGGAATCATTCAAACTCGTTTTTCAACCACTCCACACGTTTCTTGTTAGCAAACTATAGTTTTGGCAAGTCAGTTGGGACATCTACTGTGTGCATGACGCAAGTCATTTTTCCAACAATTATTTACAGACAGATTATTTCGCTTATAATTCACTGTATCAGAATTCCAGTGGGTCAGAAGTTTACATACACTAAGTTGACTGTGTCATTCCATGGCACATGGTTTATGAATTGATACGCAAAACAACGCCGGATTCAACATTTTTCAATTTAAATTACTATACACATTTTTGCAACTAATATAATGTTATATATATATATGGGGATAAAATCTTCCCAGCTCTGCAGATTCTGCTGTGAGGAGGCAGAGTCATTAGATCATTTATTTTGGTATTGTCCATATGTAGCTCATTTTTGGTCACAGGTCCAGGAATGGCTGAAGAATTGCAACATTTGCCTAGAACTAACGCTACAGATAGCAATACTGGGTGATTTGAAAAGCCATGGTCAATCAATAAGATAATAATTATTTTAGCAAAAATGTTTACTTTTAATTTACAATCTGTAGAAGCTATGAGAATAGAAAGGTTCAATTATTTGAAAGGTTAGGTATATCAAATCAAATCAAATCAAATGTATTTATATAGCCCTTCGTACATCAGCTGATATCTCAAAGTGCTGTACAGAAACCCAGCCTAAAACCCCAAACAGCAAACAATGCAGGTGTAAAAGCACGTGGCTAGGTAAAACTCCCTAGAAAGGCCAAAACCTAGGAAGAAACCTAGAGAGGAACCGTGCTATGTGGGGTGGCCAGTCCTCTATATGGCTGTGCCGGGTAGAGATTATAACAGAACATGACCAAGATGTTCAAATGTTCATAAATGACCAGCATGGTCAAATAATAATAAGGCAGAACAGTGAAACTGGAGCAGCAGCACAGTCAGGTGGACTGGGGACAGCAAGGAGCCATCATGTCAGGTAGTCCTGGGGCACGGTCCTAGGGCTCAGGTCCTCTGAGAGAGAGAAAGAAAGAGAGAATTAGAGAGAGCATATGTGGGGTATATATGTGTATATGTATGTCTATATAGGTATGTGTAGGTATATATGTGTATATGTATGTCTATATAGGTATGTGTATGTATATATGTGTATATGTATGTCTATATAGGTATGTGTAGGTATATATGTGTATATGTATGTCTATATAGGTATGTGTAGGTATATATGTGTATATGTATGTCTATATAGGTATGTGTAGGTATATATATGTCTATATAGGTATGTGTATGTATATATGTGTATATGTATGTCTATATAGGTATGTGTAGGTATATATATGTCTATATAGGTATGTGTAGGTATATATATGTCTATATAGGTATGTGTTGTCATGTTTTGTCATTGGTTATCATGTCTTGTCTCTGTGCTTCCCTTCTATTCGTTTCCCTCTGCTGGTCTTATCAGGTTCTTTCCCTCTTTCTATCCCTCTTTTCCCCTCCCTCTCTCCCTCTCTCGCTCTCTCTCCCTATCGTTCCGTTCCTGCTCCCAGCTGTTCCTCATTCTCCTACTACCTCATTTACTCTTTTCACACCTGTCCCCTATTTTGCCCTCTGATTAGAGCCACTATTTCTCCCTCTGTTTTCCGCTTCTGTCCTTGTCGGATACTTGTATGATGTTCGCTGTTCTGTGTCCTTGTCTCGCCCTGTCGTGTTTTACCTTCTTCAGATGCTGCGTGTGAGCAGGTGTCTTAGTCTGCGACGGTCGGTGCCTTCCCGAAGCAACCTGCAGTCTATGGTCGAGTCTCCAGTCAGTCCTCGCTACTGACGAGTGGATTTCAGTTTTCCTGTTTTGTTTTCTCCTTGATATATCCAGGATTATTACTTTTGTCTTATACTGGAATAAAGACTCTGTTTTCGTTAAGTCGCTTTTGGGTCCTCATTCACCAGCATAACAGAAGGATCCGACCAAGAATGGACCCAGCGACTACGGATTCTCGTAACACTGCCGTCGAGATCCAGGGAGCTATGCTCGGCAGACACGAGCAGGAATTGTCTGCTCAGGTTTCCGACCTCTCAGGACAGTTTCAGAGTCTTCGTCTCGTGCCACCAGCTACTTCCTGGTCTTCCGAGTCTCCGGAACCTAGGGTTAATAACCCACCATGT
The DNA here is from genome assembly GCF_021184085.1 of Oncorhynchus gorbuscha. NCBI lineage: Eukaryota > Metazoa > Chordata > Actinopteri > Salmoniformes > Salmonidae > Oncorhynchus > Oncorhynchus gorbuscha. Next base: position 69,203,141 of record NC_060191.1, on the reverse strand, counting down.
TACTCTGGGCAGCCCACTGAGTGCCGCTCCTTTCTCACCCAGTGTGATATTGTGTTCTCTCTCCAACCCAACACATACTCAAGAGAGAGAGCTCGGATTGCTTACGTCATTTCACTCCTTACTGGTCGGGCTCGAGAGTGGGGCACAGCTATCTGGGAGGCAAGGGCTGAGTGTTCTAACAATTATCTGAACTTTAAAGAGGAGATGATACGGGTTTTAGATCGTTCAGTTTTTGGTAGGGAGGCTTCTAGGGCCCTGGCTTCCCTATGTCAAGGTGATCGATCCATAACGGATTACTCTATAGAGTTTCGCACTCTTGCTGCCTCTAGTGACTGGAACGAGCCGGCGTTGCTCGCTCGTTTTCTGGAGGGACTCCACGCTGAGGTTAAGGATGAGATTCTCTCCCGGGAGGTTCCTTCCAGCGTGGACTCTTTGATTGCACTCGCCATCCGCATAGAACGACGGGTAGATCTTCGTCACCGAGCTCGTGGAAGAGAGCTCGCGTTAATGGTGTTCCCCCTCTCCGCATCGCAACCATCTCCTCCCTCCGGCTCAGAGACTGAGCCCATGCAGCTGGGAGGTATTCGCATCTCGACTAAGGAGAGGGAACGGAGGATCACCAACCGCCTTTGCCTCTATTGCGGTTCTGCTGGACATTTTGTCAATTCATGTCCAGTAAAAGCCAGAGCTCATCAGTAAGCGGAGGGCTACTGGTGAGCGCTACTACTCAGGTCTCTCCATCAAGATCCTATACTACCTTGTCGGTCCATCTACGCTGGACCGGTTCGGCTGCTTCTTGCAGTGCCTTGATAGACTCTGGGGCTGAGGGTTGTTTTATGGACGAAGCATGGGCTCGGAAACATGACATTCCTCTCAGACAGTTAGGGAAGCCCACGCCCATGTTCGCCTTAGATGGTAGTCTTCTCCCCAGTATCAGATATGAGACACTACCTTTAACCCTCACAGTATCTGGTAACCACAGTGAGACCATTTCCTTTTTGATTTTTCGTTCACCTTTTACACCTGTTGTTTTGGGTCATCCCTGGCTAGTATCATAATCCTTCTATTAATTGGTCTAGTAATTCTATCCTATCCTGGAACGTTTCTTGTCATGTGAAGTGTTTAATGTCTGCTATCCCTCCTGTTTCTTCTGTCCCCTCTTCTCAGGAGGAACCTGGTGATTTGACAGGAGTGCCGGAGGAATATCATGATCTGCGCACGGTCTTCAGTCGGTCCAGAGCCAACTCCCTTCCTCCTCACCGGTCGTATGATTGTAGTATTGATCTCCTTCCGGGGACCACTCCCCCTCGGGGTAGACTATACTCTCTGTCGGCTCCCGAGCGTAAGGCTCTCGAGGATTATTTGTCTGTTTCTCTCGACGCCGGCACCGTAGTGCCTTCTTCCTCTCCCGCCGGAGCGGGGTTTTTTTTTGTTAAGAAGAAGGACGGTACTCTGCGCCCCTGCGTGGATTATCGAGGGCTGAATGACATAACGGTTAAGAATCGTTATCCGCTTCCCCTTATGTCGTCAGCCTTCGAGATTCTGCAGGGAGCCAGGTTCTTTACTAAGTTGGACCTTCGTAACGCTTACCATCTCGTGCGCATCAGAGAGGAGGACGAGTGGAAAACGGCGTTTAACACTCCGTTAGGGCATTTTGAGTACCGGGTTCTGCCGTTCGGTCTCGCTAATGCTCCAGCTGTTTTTCAGGCATTAGTTAATGATGTACTGAGAGGCATGATGAACATCTTTGTTTTTGTCTAATTTGTAAGTCGCTCTGGATAAGAGCGTCTGCTAAATGACTTAAATGTAATGTAATGTCTACCTTGACGATATCCTGATTTTTTCACCGTCACTCGAGATTCATGTTCAGCACGTTCGACGTGTACTCCAGCGCCTTTTAGAGAATTGTCTCTACGTGAAGGCTGAGAAGTGCGCCTTTCATGTCTCCTCTGTCACATTTCTCGGTTCTGTTATTTCCGCTGAAGGCATTCAGATGGATCCCGCTAAGGTCCAGGCTGTCAGTGATTGGCCCGTTCCAAGGTCACGTGTTGAGTTGCAGCGCTTTCTAGGTTTCGCTAATTTCTATCGGCGTTTCATTCGTAATTTCGGTCAAGTTGCTGCCCCTCTCACAGCTCTTACTTCTGTCAAGACGTGCTTTAAGTGGTCCGGTTCCGCCCAGGGAGCTTTTGATCTCCTCAAGAAGCGTTTTACATCCGCTCCTATCCTTGTTACTCCTGACGTCACTAAACAATTCATTGTCGAGGTTGACGCTTCAGAGGTGGGCGTGGGAGCCATTCTATCCCATTCTAGCCATTCTATTTTGGGTCCTCATTCACCAGCATAACATGTGTAGGTATATATGTGTATATGTATGTCTATATAGGTATGTGTAGGTATATATGTGTATATGTATGTCTATATAGGTATGTGTATGTATATATGTGTATATGTATGTCTATATAGATATGTGTAGGTATATATGTGTATATGTATGTCTATATAGGTATGTGTAGGTATATATGTGTATATGTATGTCTATATAGGTATGTGTAGGTATATATGTGTATATGTATGTCTATATAGGTATGTGTAGGTATATATGTGTATATGTATGTCTATATAGGTATGTGTATATATATGCATGCGTGTATGGATATATATATTTACCAAAAAATGGGGGATTGGATGCAGACAATTACATTGGAAACAACATTCTTTCCGCAATATTATTAAGCTGATCCACCTCGGGAAAAAAGGAGAAAAAAGAAAGGTGACTCCGTCTTTAAACAGCTTGGAAAATCCAGAAAATGATGTGATGGCTTTAGAAGCTTCTGATAGCCTAATTGACATCAATTGGACGTGTGCTTGTATTTCAAGGCCTACTTTCAAACTCAGTGCCTCTTTGATTGACATCATGGGAAAGATCAAAATAAATCAGCCTAGACCTCAGTAAAAACAATTGTAGACTTCAACAAGTCTGGTCATCCTTGGGAGCAATTTCCAAATGCCTGAAGGTACCATGTTCATCTGTACAAACAAAGGTACGCAAGTATAAACACCATGGGACAACGCAGCCATCATACCGCTCAGGACGGAGATGGCTTCTGTCTCCTAGAGATGAACGTACTTTGGTGTGAAAAGTGCAAATCAATCCCAGAACAAGAGCAAAGGACCTTGTGAAGGAGCTGGAGGAAACCGGTACAAAAGTATCTATATCCACAGTCAAACGAGTCTTATATCGACATAATCTGAAAGGCCACTCAGCAAGGAAGAAGCCACTGCTCCAAAACCAACCATAAAAAGCCAGACTACGGTTGGAAACTTCACATTGGGATAAAGATCCAACGTTTTGGAGAAATGTCCTCTGGTCTGATGAAACAAAAATAGAACTGTTTGGCCATAATGACCATCGTTATGTTTGGAGGAAAAAAGGGGAGGATTGCAAGCTGAAGAACACCATCCCAGCACGGGGGTGGCAGCATCATGTTGTGGAGGTGCTTTGCTGCAGGAGGGACTGGTGCACTTCACAAAATAGATAGCATCATGAGGTGGGAAAAATATGTGGATATATTGAAGCAATCTCATGACATCAGTCAGGAAGTTAAAGCTTGGTTACAAATGGGTCTTCCAAATGGACAATGACCCCAAGCATACTTCTAAAAGCTGTGGCAAAATGGCTTAAGGACAACAAAGTCAAGGTATTGGAGTGGCCATCATAAAGCCCTGACCTCAACCCTATAGAAGATTTGTGGGCAGAACTGAAAAAGCGTGTGCGAGCCAGGAGGCATACAAACCTGTCTCAGTTACACCAGCTCTGTCAGGAGGATTAGGACAAAATTCACCAAACTTATTGTGGGAAGCTTGTGGAAGGCTACCCGAAAGGTTTGACCCAGGTTAAACAATTTCAAGGCAGTGCTACCAAATTCTAATTGAGTGTATGTAAACTTCTGACCCACTTAGGAATGTGATGAAAGAAACAAAAGCTGAAATAAATCATTCTCTCTACTATTATTCTGACATTTCACTTTCTTAAAATAAAGTGGTGATCATAACTGACCTAAGATAATGCCTTTTTACGAGGATTAAATGTCAGGAGTTGTGAAAAACAGAGTTTAAATGTATTTGGCTGAGGTTTATGTAAACTTCTGACTTCAACTGTACATACAGTACATACAGTACAGACAGTAAACACAAAGCCCACAGACCGCATGCGGATAGTATGCATCCTCTTCCCATCAAGAATGGTCTACCACATAGCCAGTTATGCAGGGTTAAACAAATCTGTGGCCACCAGTCAGATTTTGACAGCAATGCTAAGAAAATGACAGATCAATTAAAAATGAGAGGCTACAAGGACAAACCTTTTGATGTTGCAATTATGAAAATACATCAAAAACCAAGAGAGAAAAACTAAACCAAAGCAGAAAAACAATGAACAGTCTTTTTGCACAAAGTGTTCATAGAAAATGAAAGTAATCCTAAAAAAAGCTCTGTTATGTTCTGCAATCAGAGAAAAAAATGGCATTCGTCTTCAAAGAACCTCAACTGGTGGTCTATAAGCGCCGTTACAATATTGGGGATTGATTGGTGAGATCTGACCTGCCCCCTGAGTCCACTCAGACACTCTTGAAACCCATTCCAAATGGGAATGACAAATGTGGCTCATGCACACAGTGCAATAGCACTACAGAAACGTCCTTCAGACACCCACATACATGTCTAAAAATCCCTGTTAGGGGCATCCTCTCATCCAAGACAAAGGGGGTAATCTATCTCATCTCCTGTATATGTGGGAAAAGCCTACGGAGGACAAATAAAAGACAATTAAAAAAACGCATAGGTGTAACAGCACTAACTATTCAGTAGCAGCTCACTTTGTTGACGCTAACCATCCCATCTCCTGTGTGTCAAATCGGAGGGCCTGTTGTCCGGACTTCTGGCAGTCTCTATGGGGGTGCCACAGGGTTCAATCCTCGGGCCAACTCTCTTCTCTGTATACATCAATGATGTTGCTCTTGCTGCTGGTGATTCTCTGATCCACCTCTACGCAGACGACACCATTCTGTATACTTCTGGCCCCTCTTTAGATACTGTGTAAACAAACCTCCAGACAAGCTTCAATGCCATACAACTCTCCTTCCATGGCCTCCAACTGCTCTTAAATGCAAATAAAACTAAATGCATGCTATTCAACCGATCACTGCCCGCACCTGCCCGCCTGTCCAGCATCACTACTCTGGACGGCTCTGACTTAGAATACGTGGACAACTACAAATGCCTAGGTGTCTGTTTAGACTGTAAACTCTCCTTGCAGACTCACATTAAGCATCCCCAATCCAACATTAAATCTAGAATTGGCTTCCTATATCGCAACAAAGCATCCTTCACTCATGCTGCCAAACATACCCTCGGAAAGGATCCTACCAATTCTCGACTTTGGTGATGTCATCTATAAAATAGCCTCCAACACTCTATTCAACAAATTGGATGCAGTCTATGACAGTGCCATCCGTTTTGTCACCAAAGACCCATATACTACCCACTCGCTTCATACTCATCGCCAAACCCACTGGCTACAGGTTATCTACAAGTCTCTGCTAGGTAAAGTCCCGCTTTATCTCAGCTCACTGGTCACCATAGCATCTCCCACCTGTAGCACGCGTTCCAGCAGGTATATCTCACTGGTCACCATAGCAGCACCCACCCACAGCACGCGTTCCAGCAGGTATATCTCACTGGTCACCATAACAGCACCCACCCACAGCACGCGTTCCAGCAGGTATATCTCACTGGTCACCATAGCAGCACCCGCCCATGGCATGCGTTCCAGCAGGTATATCTCACTGGATAACATGGAGATCTACTACTACAGAGGAGAGGAGGTAACATGGAGATCTACTACTAGAGGAGAGGAGGTAACATGGAGATCCTACTACTACAGAGGAGAGGAGGTAACATGGAGATCTACTACTACAGAGGAGAGGAGGTAACATGGAGATCTACTACTAGAGGAGAGGAGGTAACATGGAGATCTACTACTACTAGAGGAGAGGAGGTAACATGGAGATCTACTACTACAGAGGAGAGGAGGTAACATGGAGATCCTACTACTACAGAGGAGAGGAGGTAACATGGAGATCTACTACTAGAGGAGAGGAGGTTACATGGAGATCTACTACTACAGAGGAGAGGAGGTAACAGGGAGATCCTACTACTACAGAGGAGAGGAGGTAACATGGAGATCCTACTACTACTAGAGGAGAGGAGGTAACATGGAGATCTACTACTAGAGGAGAGGAGGTAACATGGAGATCTACTACTACAGAGGAGAGGAGGTAACATGGAGATCCTACTACTACAGAGGAGAGGAGGTAACATGGAGATCCTACTACTACTAGAGGAGAGGAGGTAACATGGAGATACTCCTACGACAGAGGAGAGGAGGTAAAATGGAGATCTACTACTACAGAGGAAAGGAGGTAACATGGAGATCCTACTACTACTAGAGGAGAGGAGGTAACATGGAGATACTCCTACGACAGAGGAGATGAGGTAACATGGAGATCTACTACTACAGAGGAGAGGATGTAACATGGAGATCTACTACTACAGAGGAGAGGATGTAACATGGAGATCTACTACTACAGAGGAGAGGAGGTAACATGGAGATCTACTACTAGAGGAGAGGAGGTTACATGGAGATACTCCTACGACAGAGGAGATGAGGTAACATGGAGATCTACTACTACAGAGGAGAGGATGTAACATGGAGATCTACTACTACAGAGGAGAGGATGTAACATGGAGATCTACTACTACAGAGGAGAGGAGGTAACATGGAGATCTACTACAGAGGAGAGGAGGTAACATGGAAATCTACTACGACAGAGGAGAGGAGGTAACATGGAAATCTACTACGACAGAGGAGAGGAGGTAACATGGAGATCCTACTATGACAGAGGAGAGGAGGTAACATGGAGATCTACTACTACAGAGGAGAGGAGGTAACATGGAGATCTACTACAGAGGAGAGGAGGTAACATGGAAATCTACTACGACAGAGGAGAGGAGGTAACATGGAAATCTACTACGACAGAGGAGAGGAGGTAACATGGAGATCCTACTATGACAGAGGGAGGTCTACAGGATATCCTGGTTAAAAACATTGACCGCTAGTGGTCGGAATATTGACTTTGATCTCAGGAACCTTCTTATGAACTATTATATATTTTTAAATAATTTAATATATTATAAATGAAGTCTTATAAATGAACATTTTCTTTTTACAGCTTACCAGCGTACACCCAATATGATGCTTATTATGCAATAAGGTTGAACCAAAAGATTACAAGGAACAAAAACATTTATGAAAATGGAAACATTTGAATATATATATGAAATTAAATTTAACAATAATGTTTATTTATGTTAATCTTAGGTAATGATAACAATAGCCCTCATCCTCCACATACAACACCCGTTGTGCCAGACACATTCTTCTAAAGGTTCCCAAAGCACACACATCCCTGGGTCGCTCGCCTTTTCAGTTTGCCTCAGCTAGTGACTGGAACGAGCTGCAACAAACACTCAAACTGGACAGTTTTATCTCAATCGCTTCGTTCAAAGACTCAATCATGGAAACTCTTAATGACAGTTGTGTCTGCTTTGTGTGATGCATTTTTGTCTCTGCCTTCTTACCCTTTGTGCTGTTGTCTGGACCCAACAATGTTTGTACCCTGTTTTGTGCTGCTGCCATGTTGTGGTACTACCATGTTGTTGTCATGTTGTGTTGCTACCATGTTGTGTTGCTACCATGTTGTTGTCATTTTGTGTTGCTACCATGTTGTTGTCATGTTGTGTTGCTACCATGTTGTTGTAATGTTGTGTTGGTACCATGTTGTTGTCATGTTGTGTTGCTACCATGTTGTTGTCATGTTGTGGTACTACCATGTTGTTGTCATGTTGTGTTGCTACCATGTTGTTGTCATGTTGTGTTGCTACCATGTTGTTGTCATGTTGTGTTGCTACCATGTTGTTGTCATGTTGTGTTGCTACCATGTTGTTGTCATGTTGTGGTACTACCATGTTGTTGTCATGTTGTGTTGCTACCATGTTGTTGTCATGTTGTGGTACTACCGTGTTGTTGTCATGTTGTGTTGCTACCATGTTGTGTTGCTACCATGTTGTTGTCATGTTGTGTTGCTACCATGTTGTTGTCATGTTGTGTTGCTACCATGTTGTTGTCATGTTGTGTTGGTACCATGTTGTTGTCATGTTGTGTTGCTACCATGTTGTTGTCATTTTGTGTTGCTACCATGTTGTTGTCATGTTGTGTTGCTACCATGTTGTTGTCATGTTGTGTTGCTACCATGTTGTTGTCATGTTGTGTTGCTACCATGTTGGTGTCATGTTGTGTTGCTACAATGTTGTTGTCATGTTGTGGTACTACCATGTTGTTGTCATGTTGTGTTGCTACAATGTTGTTGTCATGTTGTGTTGCTACCATGTTGTTGTCATGTTGTGGTACTACCATGTTGTTGTCATGTTGTGTTGCTACCATGTTGTTGTCATGTTGTGGTACTACCATGTTGTTGTCATGTTGTGTTGCTACCATGTTGTTGTCATGTTGTGTTGCTACCATGTTGTTGTCATGTTGTGTTGCTACCATGTTGTTGTCATGTTGTGTTGCTACCATGCTGTGTTGTCTTGTGTTGCTGCCATGTTGTTGTCATGTTGTGTTGCTACCATGTTGTTGTCATGTTGTGTTGCTACCATGTTGTTGTCATGTTGTGTTGCTACCATGTTGTTGTCATGTTGTGTTGCTACCATGTTGTTGTCATGTTGTGTTGCTACCATATTGTTGTCATGTTGTGTTGCCACCATGCTGTGTTGTCTTGTGTTGCTGCCATGCTATGTTGTTGTCTTAGGTCTCTGTTTATGTAGTGTTGTGTTGTCTCTCTTGTTGTGATGTGTGTTTTGTCCTATATTTTAATTTATTTATTTTTTCAATCCCAGCCCCCATCCCTGCAGGAGGCCTTTTGCCTTTTGGTAAAAAGTAATTTGTTCTTAACTGATTTGCCCAGTTAATTAAAGGTTACATAAAATAAAATATATTTAATATGCTGTAAACTATTGTCTTTTAACAGTTTCACTCAATTCATTCTCATCAACCTAATAATTATTACATAATATTGTCATCGGTTGCACTAATTACACTGTTTTGTCTACATAATTTGGTTCAAACATTCATGACATCACCCTGAAGAAGGAATTGTGATGCTGAAACGTTGGTGGGTTACAAAATAAATGACTGGAAGTTTATATGTAGCTTACAATCAATTGAATGACTGGAAGTTTATATGTAGCTTACAATGAATTGAATTTACCACAGTGGACTCCAATCAAGTTGTAGAAACATTTCAAAGATGATCAATGGAAACAGGATGCACCTGAGCTCAATTTCAAGTCTCATAGCAAAGAGTCTGAATTCTCATGTAAAATAAGGAATTTCTGTCTTTTATCATTAATAAATGTTCTCTTCTCATTCTCTCTTTTCTATTATCTTTCTCTCTCTTCTCATTCTCTCTCTCTCTTCTCATTCTCTCTTTTCTCTCTCTCTCTCTCTCTTTCTCTCTCTTCTCATTCTCTCTCTCTCTTCTCATTCTCTCTTTTCTCTTTCTCTCTCTCTTCTCATTCTCTCTTTTCTCTTTCTCTCTCTCTTCTCATTCTCTCTCTCTCTCTCTCTCTCTCTCTCATTCTCTCTTTTCTCTTTCTCTCTCTCTTCTCATTCTCTCTCTCTCTCTCTTCTCATTCTCTCTTTTCTCTTTCTCTCTCTCTTCTCTCTCTCTCTCTCTCATTCTCTCTTTTCTCTTTCTCTCTCTCTTCTCATTCTCTCTTTTCTCTTTCTCTCTCTCTTCTAATTCTCTTTCTCTCTCTCTTCTCATTCTCTCTCTCTCTCTTCTCATTCTCTCTCTCTCTCTTCTCATTCTCTCTCTCTCTCTCTCTTCTCATTCTCTCTCTCTCTCTCTCTCATTCTCTCTCTCTCTCTTCTCATTCTCTTTCTCTCTCTCTCTCTCTCTCTCTTCTCATTCTCTCTTTCTCTCTCTCTTCTCATTCTCTCTCTCTCTTCTCATTCTCTCTCTCTCTCTTCTCATTCTCTCTCTCTCTCTCTCTTCTCATTCTCTCTCTCTCTCTTCTCATTCTCTCTCTCTCTCTCATTCTCATTCTCTTTCTCTCTCTGTCTCTCTCTCTCTTCTCATTCTCTCTCTCTCTCTCTCTCATTCTCTTTCTCTCTCTCTTCTCATTCTCTCTTTTCTCTTTCTCTCTCTCTTCTAATTCTCTTTCTCTCTCTCTTCTCATTCTCTCTCTCTCTCTTCTCATTCTCTCTCTCTCTCTTCTCATTCTCTCTCTCTCTCTTCTCATTCTCTCTCTCTCTCTTCTCATTCTCTCTCTCTCTCTCTTCTCATTCTCTTTCTCTCTCTCTTCTCATTCTCTCTCTCTCTCTCTCTCTCTCTCTCTCTCTCTCTCTCTCTCTCTCTCTCTCTCTCTCTCTCTCTCTCTCTCTCTCTCTCTCTCTCTCATTCTCTCTCTCTCTCTCTTCTCATTCTCTCTCTCTCTCTCATTCTCTCTCTCTTCTCTCAATTCAATTCAAGGGCTTTATCGACATGGGAAACATATGTTAACAAAGCAAGTGAAATAGATAATGAACAAAAGTGAAATAAACAATATGAATTTACAGTCGCAGAAGTTCCAAAATAATAAAGACATTTCAAATCTCATACTATGTGTATATACAGTGTTGTTGCAATGTGCAAATAGTTAAAGTCCAAAATGGAAAATAAATAAACATAAACATGGGGTGTATTTACAGTGGTGTTGGTTCTTCACTGTTTCTTGTGGAAACAGGTCACAAATCATGCTGCTGTGATGGCACACTGTGATATGAGAGTTTATCAAAATTGGGTTTGTTTTTTTTCAAATTCTTTGCGGGTCTGTGTAATCTGAGGGAAAAATGTGTCTCTAATATGGTCATACATTTGTCAGGAGGTTAGGAAGCGGAGCTCAGTTTCCACCTCATTTTGTGGGCAGTGTGCACATAGCCTTTCTCTTGAGACCCAGGTCTGTACATAGTCAAAGATTTGCTTTATTTTGGGTCAGTCACAGTGGTCAGGTATTCTGTCACTCTGTACTCTCTGTTGAGGGAGAAATAGCATTCTAGTTTGCTTTGTTTTTTTGTAAATTCTTTCCAATGTGTTAAGTAATTATCTTTTTGTTTTCTCATGATTTGGTTTGGTCTAATTGTGCTGCTGTCCTGGGGCTCTGTGGGGTGTGTTTGTGAACAGAGCCCCAGGACCAGCTTGCTTAGGGGACTCTTCTCCAGGTTCATCTCTCTGTTGTTGATGGCTTTGGGAATAACTTCCTTTTAGGTGGTTATAGAATTTAACAGCTCTTTTCTGGATTTTGATCATTAATGGGTTTTGTCATTCTGCTCTGCATGCATTATTTGGTGTTTTACATTGTACACAGAGGATATTTTTATCACAGACACCTCAATTTGGTGTTTGTCCCGTTTTGTGAATGTTTGGTTGGTGAGCGAACCCCAGACCTCA